>NW_028288779.1:1390000-1737500 GCF_059628265.1 Tinamus guttatus
TATAGGAAAGGATTATCCAGACTCAGAAACAGCACGGCATAAATTTGCAGAGACCTCAGTAAAAGCTAAAATATTGCAGAAAGTCTTTAAGACTATCAGTGTGGGATGGTGAGGGCTGTGCAAAGTATACTGACAGCATATTATTCATTTAAATGAGAATTTTCTCCACCTGATGACATAGTATTTAGAAGTACTGGATCATAGGTTCCAAAATCTAGCAAATGGATGTGATTCCTGATTATAAAGAAATGGAAAACAGGGATCTGTGGAACCACAGAGCACTAGGTTGTGCAATTCAAATTTCATTTCTGTGCACAGAGAGGAGTCCAGAGGCACAAGGCAGGAGGGGGAACCCCAACAGGACTCATGATGGGTTGTGGGGGAAGATCATCTTGGGATTAGGCATTATGGGATGTTTAGAGGAGAAACCAAAAGTGGGGAAAAAGGAGTCAAGATGTTCAGGAGAGGAATGAGGGTGGGAAAACAGACAGAGCAGCATTCGTGTGGCATAAGTCTGGGCTGAATACTAGAGAGACTGGAGCATCTGCGAGTTGGCTCCTGGTGGGACCAGGAGGTCCAAGCTGGCAAGGGTGGGTGATAGAGATGTTGCACATGTGCATGAGCCAACCAGGAGCCAGCTACGGGGTAGATTGGGTGGCTTTGGCCAATTATAAGAGGGATCCATAGTATATCTATATATTTTTTTTTCTTTTGTTTTATCTTTTCTAAGAGCTGCACCGATGGGATAATGCTACCTGGCAACTGCTGCCCTTTGTATTGATCTACAAGTGTGACGGACAGGACTTCAGAAACACTGTGGAGTTACAGATTTAAAAGGCAATGACCAGTTTTGAATAAGTTTATTGAAGTATTTGGCCAACATCAAAGTTAAATTTAAAATGTTGTCAACGAAGTGTTTGGAATTTAAAGGAGTGCCATAATTTGCTCTTGTAAACTCAACACAGTGCCTTGAAAACCTGCAGGGAAAGGTGTGTCTCAAAAACCATAGCTTTTCCTGTCTCCTTTCCACTTGCAGCAGAAGTTTGAGCCACTCTCAGAGGTATACGAAAGCTGATAAAAGGCTGTGCTGAACCCACCCTGCAATGGGGCTTTGATGGAGCAGTGTCACGATAGCAAACTTCCCCTATTTTGTCTATTCCTGCAGTCTCCTGAGAGATGATGTCAGGAAACAAGCTGAATCCATGAAGAAAGGACCTACAAATCTGCAAATAAATCGGAAAACAGGAGTGTGATGAGCTGCTGGCCTGCCAGGGAGGGTGACCACAGAGCTGAGATCCTCAGGAACCAAACAGAACTGGCCCTGGCAGGCACTGTGACCACCACTCACACAATATTTGCTCTAGAGTGTAATAAGCTGCAATCTGGAGTAATCACCTGCTATAAAACAGTGAAATAAAAGGAGGGAGGAATGCAACGCGAGTGGTGTTGGCCTAAATGCTGAGCGGTAGAAGCAGATCTGAGTCAGCAATGCAATTAGGGGGGGAAAAAAAAACTCTTTCTGGACTATAAACCAGAATAAAGTCTCCATTTGAAGCAATTTTAAACCCACGTGGGCCATTTTTGTATCCTAAGGGCAAGATAAGTTTGCTCTTGTAAGGAGCAGTAGGTTCTAATGCAGTTCTGAAAGCAGACCTTTTAACTAGGAGAAGCGGGTAGCCTTGGACCCATGGAAAACCAGGCACTGTGGCCAGCTTGACAAGTGGGCAGTGCTTCTGAGCCAAAATATTTTTCGGCATCCTCCGAGGAAAAAAATAAAAGTGATATAAAACAATAACAAAACAAAAATAAATCTGGGAGTAACACCAGGAGGGTGGAGGGAAAAAAGTTGTAAGTGAGAGTGGAGAAATCTGGAGAGTTGGAAGATTAAAGCAAATGATGTGAGTGGAGGTGGATGGAGGGAGGTGGTAAAAAAAAAAAGACTGAAATGTGGCAAAATAGAGTAAATGGAAGCTGCTGATTAGGCCAGTGGTTTCTAGCTGCTGTTCGATGTAAGATAAAGAAAGAAAACACCAGGGCTTGGCTGTATTGTTTCATATTGTTTGATGTTGTAAAAGCTCCGAAGCTCCTTACAGCCAGAGAAGACAAAACATTAGTCTTATTTTTACTCTTCTTTGTCCTATCTGGGAGTCTCCCCGCTCCCGGGCCCTGCAGGCTAGCTACATTACTGTTATGTATCTGAGATTAAATAGACCATAAACCAGAAGAGCCACACAAAACCTTCCACTCACCACCCTCCCCTGGAACAAGTCACTGCGAGTTAAAAGGCACCTATATCCAAACCACATCTCGGTGTGGAGCGTGCAAAAAAGAAACCCTCATAAGACGCAGCCCATGCCAAGGCAAATCTCCATCTTGAGCCTGCCCCTGTTTCCTTGCTTCATCACCCTTTCGTGCTGCTTCTGCTTAGGTCTCCCCCTCCGTCTCCCCGTGAAAAGACTGAACAAAAGGGAGGAAGAACATGTCATTTATGGAAAAGCCTGGCAGCGAAGGCAAGAGGAGGGGGTTGTGCCATCCCACCCACATCCATGCTCTGCTTCCCGCCTGTCAGAGACCCCAGGAAGGCGGCAATGAAGGAGAAGGAATTTTCCGCCCTCCGCAGCACCTTCCCTGTCACCCTGGCAAGAAGAGGTTATTAGAGGGAGAATTCATGCAAGCAAAAAGCAGCAAAGCTAGAAAAAGACAACAGAGCCAACAGAAGGGGCAGGAGAGAGGGCGGGGGGAAGTTAAATAAGCTGTTGTCTGAAAGAGAAAAGAAAACAGACAAAATCAAAACAGGGGGTGAATAATAATAGTAAAAAAAAAAAAAAAAAAAAAAGCCCTTAAGCAGAGAGGTGCTTATGAGCCAGAAGCCTGGAAAACAACTTGATCTATAAATGCATAAAGAATTTCCCCTGCTCTTCTTCCTCTGGTTCACCCTGTTCTTGAGGACATTGCACAGGACTTACAGTGTTCCTCTGACAGGTGCTTCTGTGTTCAGGCTTTTTTTTTTTTTTTTTTTTTTTTCTCTGCAGGTTAGGAATTACTGGAAAGAGTAAAATAATCTAAATGAACACCATGCCTTGGTTTCAATGGAGGCAGCTATGCTAATGAATAAAATGTAATCAAAACATTGAATGCATGTAGAAAATGTGCTAGTAGCCATATTATTAAACTCTTTATACCCCCCAAAATTGTGTGGTCTCATTCATTTTGCCCGCTTGGACTGGGCACGGGTGTTACCTGTTACTGCTAGAAGGCTTGTGTGAAAAATACACAAAATACAGGATAAGGGGTATTCCTTCAGTAAAATGGTATGGATTTGTCAGACTTTGAGCTTTTGCTGAAGTCCTGCTTTATTTACCAGTACTGAGGTGGTCAATAAGAACAGTAAAGCTGAGCACAGTGGCAGAGGCAGGATGAGCAATACAGACTGAATAGAAACTGAGGAAGCAAAGTGCAGAGAGAAGTCAGGGTGACCTGGAGAGTCTGAAGTACAAAAGAACAAGCTGCAGAGCCAATAGCACTAAATCTATTAAGGCATAGGTAGATGAAGCCTTAGGGCTTATTTTCAGCAAGTGGAGGAGAAAATGATCCAGCTGACCACAGACGTGTTAGCCCTATATGGATAGTATCAAGGCTTTGATATGAAACTTGAAGGAAAATAAAAATTAAAAACATTCAGATAAATGAATGCAGAGTAACATACAATCTGTATTGCCAAAGACACGGAGATCCTGCTGGAGTGATTTGATTGTTCTTCACTGACAAAATAACCGATTTCCTCAGAAATGGTGCAAACACTTCAGCAGAAGTGTTAATACTACCGGTATAAAGTAGGAAGATGATTAAACTAGGAAGATGATGAACTATGGCGTGGTTGCTCTCAGACTGGCTAACTGGTGGGGCTGCAATGGATACAGCTGAGACTGGAAGTTACCAGTGTGGAGGAAGGCTGATAGTGGAGCCTGGGGAGCAATCCTGCTCAATATTTTTGCTAACAATCCTGGCACAGAAAGTGAGAGTATACATTAATAAAGTTGCTGATGATACAGAGATGTTCCAAACATCTGCTAGGTGCAACTGGATGAGTCTGAAACCTGGAGTAATAGATACTGGATGAAATTCAATAGTACAGAGGGCAAGTGCATGCACCTTGGGAGCAATAACAAGAATTCTTCTTTAAACGCAAGGCTCAGCTGAAAATGGCCAGGGAAAAAAGAGGTTTTGTTGGATACACTAGTCAATGATGAGGTTGTAAGTTGATGCAGCCACAAAAAATATACTATCCAGAAATTTATTAGCTATGTAATGCCGAGACCTTAGCACTGCTGAGATCTTAGCATCGCTCTTTTATGTCAAAAAGATTTTTTTTTTCCCCAATTAAAGAGACAGTGAGACTATCCGAAGAAATTTAGGACTGGGAAAATCTTGAATGACTCAGTCCAGTTTCTAAGTATCCTGACAAAATCTACAATTGTTTTAATCAGGGCTAATCTTACAAAAGTTACAAGTATCTCAGTTATCTGCAGAAAATGTTCTAGAATACTGAAAAAGCTTTATTTGAAAAATTATTCTTCACCTAGAAGTCAGCATAATACCCTGGGACATGAACGTGCCCATCCTGGCCAATAAAACAGATCTGTGGCTTAAGAATAGCCTGCGCTAATTGTGTTCTTTGACAGACAGCTTTCCATCCTTCTGTGGTTTTGGCCAATGTTAATCAACTCTCTCCCAGACGATGCTCAGGTACAGCCCAAAGGACAATCTATGACAGGGATCTCCATGGGCAATTTGGTTATAATTACTCTAATCTGGAGGTTTATCTGCATGAGCACGAGGCATGTCATGGTTCATCCACCCATCCTGTACCAGGCCAGGTCCCTAGCCTCCTGCATAAAGACATGCAGATACAACCATGGCACCCAAGTGCTAGATGTAGATGAGCAAGGTCATAGCATTGCCGCTCAGATCCTCACCCATGCTCCTTCCTTCATGGGAGGCTTCAGGAGTGGAGGGAGCAACGTGCTTGTCGTGGTGTGCCACTCAGATGGGCAAGCTGGGGAAACCTTTGATATCTTGGCAGGGTTATTAAATGCAAGGTATGTCACGAGAAACCTCTAAGAGGTATTAGGAAACAAGTTAAAAAAAAGAAAGGCTGTGACCAATGTCAAAAGTCTCCTACATTACTTAAGCAGGGAGGGTAGCTTTTAATGCCAGGCCTCAAGCAAGAGGCTGCTTGCCTAATTACCAAAGAAAGTGAAAACAGCTGCTGTTATAAACTCAAAGTTAGAGGCAAATGGTGAACTGAGGCATGGAGAAGTTAAGTGGTTTGCCTTAGGCAATGGAGGGAAGTTGTGTCAGACCCAAGATTAGAAATCATAAGTTTCCCTCATACATATCTAAGCTCAGATCACTAAATTGTGCCATCTGGACATGCGTAGATAAATATTTGGGTCTGCCTATCATTCCCATCCATCTCTAAAATAAACTCCTATCCTCTTACAGTTTCACGTAATTTCCAGCAAATGTTGTTTTATTTAACTGTAGTTTCTTGCACAGTTAATGCTTCAGTAGTAACGGGAGTAATGTAGTGCCATAGCCACTGGAAACAATTATGTTCCTGAAAGTAAAGATTTGCTTGTTTTGAACCGTAAAGTGAAAGCTATTTAGTACAAAATGATTGAGAAATATACATAGGCCTCATCAATAAATTGTTTTCAGCAGGTTACTGAGGAGCATTTTTGAAAGATGGGGAGGACGTACAGAGAAGTGAGATACAAAACTTTTCAAAACTTTTGTGCTGCAGTAATTTAGCACAGAGTAGCCACCAAAAAAAAAAAAAAAAAAAAGCCACTGCTAATAGAGCACACAACTGCAGCAGCAAATAAACTAGGAAGTAATGCTACCCTGAAACAGTCTCTAGAGTAACCTAACATTTATATCCTTGTATAGGGCTCTGCGATTCTGAAACAACATGACAAATTCACATGAAAAGATCTTCCAAAGCAGCAATCTTTACTTTGGATCCAGCTCCTCAAGCTTTTCATTTTAGCTTCCCTTGAGACTCACAGGCGTCCATCTCCCTCAGGCCCACAGACACTGCAACAGGAGATTTACCAGGACACTCTCTTTCCCAAAGGACATGGATTTGACTTTTTATATACATATATATATTCAAAGTCCTTCATAGCAAAATTTTTTGAGCAAAAATGAATTCCTTCATCCACTTCTTATGGGAAGTTTTCCATCCTGGCAGCCTTGGATAGCAAAGGAGCAGATGCGTTCGTATCTCCACAAAAGTTTGGGGTATGTAGCAAACACAAACAAGCGTTAATATGAACAAGTTATACATAGAATTCATTTGATTTCTATAACTTCATCATATCCACTCATAGCAATCTACTACAGACCCTACTGTCACCTAGTGGGCCTCATGCAGAGCACAGAACTATAAAGCTTAAAAATTTCTGTGTCATGCTCATCATAACACGCCTTAAATATGATATAGTGAAGACAGGTGCCTAGATCTCCTTGTGCTGGAGAAATAGCCACTTTCAGCCTGGCCAAGGTAGCACCAGCCTCTCCTTGACATACAGGGGAGGACACAGTAGGAGAAACCAGGGTGTTCCTGCATGTCTCTATCCTACTTCTTTCTTTAAGTAGTATGGCTTTATATAAATAATATGGCTTTATCTCCTGGCATCCACTCCAGTCTATCCTAGCTGACTGATGGATCTCCAGATATCTCATCTGGGTAGCAAAGAGCTCAGCATGTATTGCTCAGTTGGGCACATGCATGCACCTCCCGCCCCTATGTCACTCATCCCCCACCATGCATGTTGTCTCATGTGACAAATGAAGATATATAATCCCCAAATTCAGTGTATATGCACACACATATATATATATACACACGTAGAGAGACACACACACACAAATATACATATACACAAATATATATATAAAAATATATATACATATACACTCATTATCCTCCAAGCAGAACTTTATTTCAAACTGTTAAAAATATATATAAAATTGCTGTATTGACATTTTGCAGCCTGTCAAATGGTTATTTTCTGGTGTGGGGAAAATAAGAACTTTGAGCATTTAAAATACTTCTAATGCTGCAAAGGTGCCCAGTGATAGACAAATGATACGTAAATGCAAATGGCAACCCTTTCGTACTTTTTCTAGATCTCACTACATGCCTGAATGCTATATTCTGTAGCAACAGTCCCTTGGAGAATATTTAGAGTGTATGTACCTAAGGTAGCAGATCTGTATACTTTGGCTCACTTTATACTTACACGGGTGAGAAAGGCTTCTCCAGGGAGCAGTTCAGAGGAGAAACGTTGCTAAGTGCCTTGAATGCGCGAGCAAAATCCTCCATAGCGAAAACATTAGCGAATATTCTGAATTGCGGCTGTTATCTGAAGGGGAGAATGGCAGACATGAAGCACCCAAAGGTGAGACACAAGTTTGTTCTTATTTCTGGACTAAATCTCTCCTCCTGTTGAGAATGTCACGCAGCCTTTAATGACTGTGTGGCACACTTACATCCTTGTTTTTTAAGGAAGCTATTTGAAGGAGAAAATAGCATTATCAAGAGGTTGATAAAACTCTTTATTTAAGTAATATGGTTTTGTCTTATATCAGCCACTCCAGAAATACAAAGAATAGGCCTGGTGTTTCCTGTAACTCATCTGAACTTCTAACTGCAACGTGTACTATGAAGCATCAGCTTAATCTGCTTTCTCTATAGCTGACATTAACCCACTGTCCAGTACAATGTGCATGCAGACGTATTTTGAGGGACAAAACACCTCTTTCCTCCCTCCCTCCCCCTCTTTTTTTTTTACAGGGAGAAAAAACTCTTCTGTCCCCTCCAGCAGCATTTATTTGCAAGTACTAGAACTGTTGTTATTTTGAAGATTCAGAAAAATCTAGCTTCATCACATGGAAATCAAGACATTTCCTAAATACACAGACTGCGAGCTCTTTGTCAGCATGTGTGAAATTATGCAAATGCCTCTACATTTATATTTCCATAAGCAATGTATAAAAGGCATTTGAGAATGCAAGGAGAAAAGTAATGAGCGTGTGAAGGTGGTTCCCATGTCCCAAGTCCAACCAGAGATCAGCATCCCACTTACAAGCACTCAGCAATGCTTAGTCCATATCTCTGTGCATTTACTAATTCTGCACCGAACAGAGAATTTTACGTCTGATAACAGTTTATGCGCATTAGGATTTCTGCGAGACAAAATGAAGGTGGGATAAAAGGTTTAAATACAGCTTAGATGAAGAGAAACACCCATAAATCACACATTAAAAAAAAAACACAAAAAACAACAACAAAAAAGAAACCTGACAAACCTACACAATGAAAGAAAAAAAATGAATATGTTACTGAATGAAAAGTGCTCCTAATGCATGAGAAAATGTTTCTAAATCAAGTACATCTCTCTTTGAACCATCTATCATCGGCAACTGAAACAGTCTAATGGAGTAAATGACATATATCACCTCCTGTTTGAAACGCATCACCCAGCACAATAACAATCAGTCCGTGCATGCAAAATGCACCTCTCCTCCTGGCAAATTAAATGCAGAGTGTGCTCAAGCCGAGGCAGCACTTGCTGAAACGGGCACGGTGAGGACCGAACTCATTTCCCCGGCGCCGCAACTGATACAGTCCGTCGGACACATCAGCTTTCTGGGAAATGCCAATCATCGGAGCAGGGTGAAACTGCTGTCAGGAAGCGTTTAGGTCAACAACGACTCCGAGTAACAGCCATTTGCTACAGCTGATGGCAAAGGTTCAGGAGCGGGGCAGGGCTGCCAAGATCTCAAACATCTGGAGTTTGATATTCATGGCTGTGGGAGTGTTAGTTGTAGAGGGAAAGGTGCAGAAGGATCAATTTAAACATTTTCTTGCTTGCTGGAGTGGGAAAGAACAGCCTGTTATACCTTTTAGTTTGCTGAAGAGCAGTGGTGGGCTGAACAACTGCGGGTTTTTAATTTTCTCAGAAAGCATAGAATCGCCCTGTCACACGAGTAGTGTTCATGCCACTCACATAACGAACTCTGCCTTTTTCCGCATCTTTTGAAATTGATATATATATATTTGCATGCATATGTATGTATACAATGCAAAGGAAAAAAAAAAGAGTATTTGGTTTTGCCTTCTCCAGATATCATGGAAAACTGGGATGATTCACTCCATCAGACTGAATGCAGAACAGCTTTCTGCTCTGGTTTTTGGAAGGAAACCAGCCACCTTGTGAGTGTGCCAAGTAGGAAGTCACATGCCTGTGCTCCACAACAGGAAAGGCAGGCTGTCAAGCAGACCCTTCCTCACACTTTTTATGTAACATACACTGATGAGAGACAAAAAGGAAAAAAAAAAAAAGGGACCTCTTTCGTTCTTTATGTCACGCAATGGCCTATTCTGTTTAACTTTTAGCTATTTTTTTATTTTATTCATTGAAATGCTTTGCATATCCTAGATAGCTTGGTCGTATGGAGCAATTAGCTCAGGCTGCTTTTCCTCCCTTTGACAATAAATGCCGATTTAAGTAGCTGGTTAAGTGTAACTTGGAGTCTATCAGGATATCTCTGCGAAGTCATTGACTGCTTAACTGGTCAATAAAGCTGGGAAATATCAGGGCTATCGTTTGCTGAAAGACAAATGTGTTCATCCAAAATTGCGAGGAAAAGAGGCTGGAACAAAAGTGTGAGGTGGCTGTGTCATGAACCTAGCCAGGTCTGTCCCCAAGGCTTCTAACATTGTGCCTTTCACCAAAGCAAATTAAGAGTAGTTCTAGTGAAGCAGGGAATGTTGGAGGAATGTAATAACCTTGAATTAATTTGCATTAAAAAAATAAAGAAGACTGGAAGGAGGAAAACAAAGTTGATCGGTTCGTTGAGTGAGATGGGCATGTTTCAAAGGAGTTTTGTTTTTGGGAAACTCACACAAGAGCCCGATTAGGCCTCTGGCCCAATCTGCCTAACCTCTGGCATCTGTCACATTAACCTAGGAGTTTCAGTAGAAAAGCCATATTACCATGACTGTACTTCAGTCAACGTGTGAGAGCTGGAAAGATGCTGATGCTTTCAGGAGTTCAAAGAAGATCCCAGGAAGGGCCCTGGCTCCGATAACAGAGCGTTTTGTTCTCCTTCCCCAAGCTGCAGCACCATCCTGGCAACATTAGAGACAGGAGAAACCTCAAGGATGCTGAAATGTGTGACAGCAGGAGGTCTTCAGCAGCTCCAGCAGCTCGACAAATAAAGACTGAGTCACCTTTCCCTTGTGATTTTGCTCTGCTTTAATTATTGCTCCATTATTTTTTTTTTCCTTTTTCCCCAGTAGATATTCACAGGGACAAATAATGGGAGGTTCTTGCCGCCACCAATTTTCAGGCACAGTTTGGGGGGTTTTGAAGTAGTCAGGCACCAAAGTCTCCCAGTGGGAGCAAAAATATCTTTGGAAATCCTAGACTCCAGGCTCCTTTCAGGCACAGCCACCGGGCCAGGCTCTGGGTGAGAAGAACTTGTGGAAGAGTCTGAACTCCTCCAAGTTCCCATCTTCCTCCTGGCCCTCTCCAAGAAGCCTCCCCATGGATACGTCTCTACTGCTCAGTGAGGACATAGAGAAGGGAGGACTGGGGATATACGTCTGCCCGGTCTCCATTCCCCTATTCCTTTTTATAGGAACATGAGGTGGGAACAGGAGTAGAAAGGGGAACCCACCTGGGCGCATACCAGCAAGACGGGCTTGTGGGGGTTCAGTGTCCTGGGAGGCAACTGAGCAATACAAGTGAACGAGCAGGATTATACCTGTCCCCTTAACTGAGAGCTAGACAAGTCCTCAGCAGCACAGAGGTAGATTAACAGCTTGTAATGAGCGGCGCTCTATAAAAATAAAATGACTTCAAATACAGCATTAAAGCTTCTCCCAGAAAAGCTCTAATGTAAATTTTATGTGGGGCACACTACTGTACACACATTTGCTATTTGCATTTGTTATTTTCTGAAAAAGTAGAACCTAATCAGTATTGCCTAGTTCTAGGGAGAAAGGAAATAAGATTAAATGTGAAATAACGGTTGATTCAAGATTCCTACCCACTCAGGTGGTTTCTGAAATATTCTACCATTTTCTAGAGATTTACACATTAGAAGTGTCTGCCTCATCATAATCATTTAACATACTTTAAAAAGCATGTAAACACAAAGGAGGCTTTCATTGTGGTATACAGGAGAGAGGTGCTTTCTCAGTGTTGGTCCAATTCTGCCCATACTACAGTCACAAGATAAATGTCCCACGGACATGCAGGGGAGTCAAGCCTTTTGAAAAACACTCTGTTTTAAAAAAATGCATAAAGCAGAGAACCTGCAACAAAAAACAGATTTCTGATAACCTGGGGCAAGGTCTAGAATAAAACAGTATCATAAGGAATTTGCTGTCAGGCCACAGCAACAATAAAAGAAGGGACAAACTTCAGAATGGTGGTTTGCCTTCCCAACACTGATGGATCTGGGGAACTTATTAATTGGAAAGGATTGTGTCAGCTTTTCATTGTCCCTTTTATTCTTCCTCCTGTTTCTCCCTCCTCACAGCCACACAGAAGACTTCTAAATTCCAGCACGAGGCTGATAATATCTTCTCTTCTTTAATTTGTGTTTCTGCAGCAAGAGGAATCGGCAGCTATTAGTGGCTTGTGACCGAATGCTGCACGAGGCTCACTTTGTAGTACCTAATTGCACTGGAAAACAGAAGTTAACAGATGAGCATCACAAAATCCGTGCAGCACATACCAAGCAGGCATCACCACTGTCAGCTGTGGGTGACCACGGCCAAGTTCAAGGCATAAGGGTTGCTCATTGACAGAGGTAGTTAGGATCATCGCCAACTGCTTGATCCCATTGCTTCGGTTTCTGCTGTTTAAAAGCCAAGGCGATGTTAAATCATTTTATGCCGAGATCAGATTTCACTCCTGTATTACATCCGTTGCTCTAAGACATCTGGGTTTAATGTATCAAATCAAGCTTTTGGCATTGCCATGCAGAAATCATGTTTTATAAACCCCAAAAGCCCACTGCCTCCTCTGACCTCCTGCATAGGGCAAAATTCCTACGATAAACCTAATCAATGAGTTCTGACTGCGGTAAGAGAGATCTTTCAGGAAGATAGCTATGTTTGATTTTACAGCCTTCAAAGGGAGGAAAAGCCAGCACTTTTCATAAGAAGTCATTCCACTGGTTAATTAGTTTTATTGTTAAGACTTTGGCCTTTTGCATCTGGCTTTGTCTTGCTT
The DNA here is from genome assembly GCF_059628265.1 of Tinamus guttatus. NCBI lineage: Eukaryota > Metazoa > Chordata > Aves > Tinamiformes > Tinamidae > Tinamus > Tinamus guttatus. The sequence continues at coordinate 1,402,321 of NW_028288779.1, forward strand.
CTGCTCATAGCCCTGGGATCTTACTGGGCCTGGAGTGTTAGATTAAACTTGTTCTTGCAAAGATTTGTGCATCAGCACCTTCAAAACACTGATGTTTGAAGCACAAGTTGTGTTGCCTGATCTACAAATAGCCGACTTCCATACAGAGGGCTTCGGATCTCGCCCAACTCTGTGACTGTAGCTGAAGACAGAGTGTGAAGCCGTTGGCAGCAAGTGTTGGAAAATGGGGCATTTAGTCCTTTTCGATTCATCACTGGCGGCTTAAAAGCAGGTACCACATTAAGAGCGGCCTCGCAGGCAACAGTATTGGGCCCAGCTGGCTCAGAAAAGAAAGCTGAAATTGCATACAAATGGATTGTAATTTGGGTTAGATATACGAAATCTGATTAGATAAGGAACTGAAGGAAAATGGCTGGGAAAATGGCTGGTTCCTTTTTCATCTCCCTCTCCCCCCACCGTTTTTTTCCTGGAAGTGGCAAAATGTAAGTAAAAGTATGCCCTTGTTGTTCCTTTAAGATTCGAGCTTTATGTAAATTGCCTTTTTTTTTCCTGAACAGTCTAAAAAAAGTCTAAAAACTTGCCACAGTGGTGTGGCAAGTTTAATGGCACAAAATTGAAAAAAGGAAATTAATCGATACTTTTTTTACCTGTTTAGACTGGGTGTAAAGTAAAAAGCTAAACTTAACAGAAGTATGCACACTGGTGAAGATACAGACAGATCAAGTGATCTGGTATAAATTAATTGGGCCATTTTGTATTTATTTAGATGTGAAAGGAAATGAAGATGATACTAGTATTTGGTTAGCATCTGTAAGAGATTTCATAGTGAGCACCAATATGTCCAAACTAATATGAATAAATGATTTAAGTTTATGTTAGGGGCTTTTGCATCTGTCCAGTGATGTCTGATATGACAGAGAATGTTCATCAAGTACTATCCTACATATCTGGAGATCATCTGCTTTATCTCAGTACAACAGCCTGACATTATTGGTATTACGGAGAACTATTGCATTTGAGAATACCAGCTCCCTGATCAGGTCTTGTACTGAAAATTCTTCATTCGGATTTAGGGAGATGTTTTCAGAACTACATTTGTCCTCCAAGATTCTGGAAATTCACTTAATACTTTTTGAGACTCTTTCTCTTGGGTAGAAAACTTGAATATATTTTCTCCTCATGCAGTTATTTGATAGATGCTTTTGAGATGCTCAGATATTACTGTGGGCACCTCTCTGGGAAGACAGACACAATTTGGAGTTATCTAGCACAGCAATTTTTGTAAATTGAATAGATAAATATTGTCATTTATTATTTGTGTGACAATAACACCTAGATGCTGTAAAAAGGGGTCCAATATGCGAACTCTAGGTGGCATAATGGAGAGACTGTTCCCAACTCTGCAGTGGTTGTAGCTTAGATTTAAAGATAAACTGCTGGTTTTGAGACACATGGAAAAGTATAAAAAAGTATAAGAGCTACAGCTGTCCTGACAGAGTATGAGCAGCTTCACCATTTTAAGATATCCTGCCTTCAAAGCTTCAACTTTGCTTCTTTCAACTGCAACTGCCACATTTTGCAGGAAGCAGCTTGGTCCAAGTGCCCTTGTTGCTGCTTCCAAGCCCTGTCATGCTGGGGTGATAGCTGCCCTTGCGTGACAGCTGCATCCATGAACCTCAATTCCTGGATTTTGCAATGGCTTTGTGAAGTCCATATGGGCCTCACTTGCTATGATAAATTGGAAGTAGCTCCAGACAGCTGTTTGCAGGCAGACCTGTGCTCAGTCTGGGTGTGCTGTGGGGCAACCAGATGCTTGCAGGTCTCAGTTTAAAGCTACCGCCCAGCTGATAAGGTAGATGTCAGAGACTTGGTGTGCTATCAGAACTAAACAGATTTGAGATGCCAACTTTCACTGTGGAGCAAGAGCGGGTCTGTCTGCAACCACATGGTCTACCCTGTCAAGCAAACCTCCACAGCAGTGAAGATGTGTTCATATCGCTTTGGAAAGCTCAGTCCTAGGAGGAAGAAGTTGAGACCACAATCTTTACACTACTGGAGTGTTTTGGCTCCCTGTCGTACCTTGCATATTAGGTACAGTATGGAGCATGAATTTGTGTTATTTCCAAAGACAAGCAAAAAAGATTTATTGATGTAATGGCACTATTAATGCCAAATGTGCAAGGGAAAGTAAAAATGCCCAAGTACTGGTAGGTGAATGAAAAATTGTGAAATAAACTGGAAAAAAAATTCAAAAAATAAATTCCACAGTTCATTTTCCAATAAACTGAAAAAAAAAGACAAGGAGAGAGAGACATGTCACTTGACATATTTCCTTGTGCTATATGCCTGAGACCACACTGTCAAGTCAAAATGAAATTGTTGTTGCTTATGAGATGAAGATGATTTGAAGAGTCTTGTTCCATTGAGAAAACTAACATTAATAATAAGTACTAATTTTCATGTAATTTTCAAGTAGGCTCTGTTTTGCGTTCATTTGAACTATGGATCCAGATGGCTTTGACATCCCATTTAAATGCACAGCACACAATGCACAAAGATTAGAGGACCTTGCCCATCCAAACGTTCAAGAGCCCTTTATCCACTTCTTGCATTTCTTATATTTCCGACTTAATATACCTTTCCTCATTACTGTTTACTCTATATTCATCTGAACTTAGCATCACGTGGTTTGTATTTCTGCCTTGCTATGTGTATTTAGTTGATAAATCTAAAGAATCAGCAGTCTGGGAGAGTGAAAGGGAAGCCACAACCTATTGAGAGTAAATGGCAGCATGCAGCGCTCTGGCTTGGGGCAATGAGAGCTCGTTGTAACACAGCATAAATAGATAGAGAGGTGTTAGCAATTTGTCATTGCTGCTATAAAGGTATCATTCATTCCATGTACAAGAGACATTTAATGAAATGCTCTGGCCCATGTTATGCAGGAGGTGAGATTAGATAATGAAGACAATGCTCATAGTTAATTTATGGGTTATGGATCACATAGCAGTTGAAGTTGGAAGGGATCTCTGCATATCATCTGGTCCAACTCCCTTGCTCAAGCATCATCCAGAGCACGTTGCCCAGGTTTGTATGCAGACAGCTTTTGAGTATCACCAAGGAAGGAGGCTCTGCAGACTCGCTAGGTAACCTGTTCCAGTGCTCGGCCACCCTCACAGTAATGAAGCTTTTCCTCATGTTCAAACAGAACTTCCTGCATTTCAGTTTGTGGCCATTGTCTCTTGTCCTGTTGCTGGATACCATTGAAAACAGTCTGTCTCCACTCTCTTTACACCCTCTGCTGACACTTACACATACCGATAAGATACATTCTCAGTCTTCTCCAGGCTACAGGGGCACATTGCTGGCTTTTGGTCAACTTATTGTCTACCAGCGCCTCAAGGTCCTTCTCCACAGAGTTGTTCTCCATCAGGTCATCCCCTTGCTGTCCTGGTGCATAGGCTTGTCCCTTCCTAGGTGCAGGACCCTGAATTTGCCTTTGGTGAACTTCATGAGGTTCCTCTCTTCCCTTCTCTCCAACATGTCCAGGCCCCTCTGAATGTCTGCACAGCCACTCCTGCCAGTTTTGTATCATCAGCAAGTTCTCTGCCCCATCTTCATCCAGATGAAGATGTAGAAGTTGAACAATACTGGGCCCAGTACTGAGCCTGGTATCGAGTACTGAGCCCAGTACTGCTAGGTACAGGCAGTGTAGTCATTTAAAGACTTATGAAACTGAGTGGTAAATGCCAACACTTTCTAGATTGAAAAGTAAAAAAACAGACTGTAAATATCTTTAGTGGGATACTATGTACTATTAGCTGACTTAGTTAACCCAATTCTAACAAATTTAGTACTTTTCTCAGTTTCTAGATACCACTCCTAGATTTGTGATGATTTTCACAAATTGGATTAATAAAAAAACATTGGCCAAAATGAGAAACAGCATAAAAGATTGCTAATAATCATCATACCATATTTCAATATCCGACTTGCTGGGGGAATTACTTCTCTTTCACCTAAATTATCAGTGCAGCAAAAATATAGGAAAATAGAACTAACCTCCTGAGAAAGTATTACTTCAAAAACAATTTACTTTAAAAGTTTACTTTCACCAGGAAGACAGTTTTCCTGATTCTAATGAAGATTCTTGCTAATATTTGATATAAAATAACATTCTATTTCTCCTTATCTTAACTACTTTAACAGAAATTACGAAGCTTAGGAATCTGGAAAGAAAGTGGAGAAAGTGGAAACTGAGGGTTTCACTAATGTATGAATATTATCAAAAGAAGTACATAATTGTTCTAAATGAATGAGAAAACCTTCAGTACCTGGAATATATAGAAAGTCAGTGAAAAGAAATTAATTCTACCACTAATTCAGTGAGCGTATTGATAATGCGCTGCATGGTTATTTCCAATATCATTATTAAAATACATTTATTAAGAAGAAGGTTTTATACTGCCATCTAGTATCTAAGCAACTCCCTTAAAAAAGACAGCATCAATAGTGAAATATTTCTTCATGAGCCTTTCAGAGTATGAGTCTTTTTGGCTTCCAGAGGGGGGAAGCTCTAGATTTAGTTTGAAAGGCTTAAACAGAATCTAAGACCTTTTCTTGTCATTTGAATGTTACCACTGCAATCATGGTTGATTCATTTTTTTTCCATGGAAATTTTAGGAAGCAAAGGCCACGTCCATCCATGCCATACAGCTGTTAATTTATTGCATCTTGCAGGACAAAGGCCCAAATTTATTCAATGGATTGAACTGCCAATGGTTTTGTTGGATTTGGAAATGTTCCTGTGTATTCTCAGCCTGAAAAAAGCAGAAAGACAAACTATTTTCTAAAGAAGGGGTGCTAAAATGAACAAAATGCAAAATGAAGTGAGGAAGTGAGAGGGGCAGACTGTTCAGGAGCTGAAGTTGCTTAGTCCATTGCTTCCCTATTAACAAGTCTCCACTTTATTTGCATCCAGCTTCCTTCTGAATTTAAAGAAAAGAGTGAGTGGCAAAACTTTCTCCTGCCATATTATGTGGCCAGCTAATCAGTGCCTATTATACTGTAAAAAGCTCTGCTGATGTGCCTCTTACAGTTTTAACCAATAACACACCTACTGTCTGACACGATGCAATTAGCCTGCACTTCTAGAGGCTGCCAGAACCAGCAATAATACCGCATCAGAGAAAGATCATTATCGGAGGCACCTTGCAGAAAATAAAAATGCACAGTTCTGCTGCATCTGCAGCCCATGAAGGATAAAGGCACCGATAACTGTATGGGGCTAAGGCATTCATTTGCATTGTTTCACAGAAAAGCCTGGCTTCTTGTCAGGACTTCCCGCTAGCAAGCATTAAAGAAGATAAAATATAAAAAAATAAAGCCATATTTTGGTCTCTTTGCCCCCAGATAGAGTGGAGTAGTTCATTAGTCCTGGGAAAGTGAAATATCAGTATCAGCAGAGCTCAGCTGGGCTCTCATGATGTGAGTCGTATTGCTCAGACACTGAGCCACTTTTCTACAGCATTTATTTGTAAGGAAGAGCATCGCTGTGACGCCTGTCCTCGTGCTCATGGGGACAGCGGCAGCTCAGAAGGGGGAAATTTCAGTGCATGGTGCCTTTGGGAGCTGGAGGACCAAGGGTTTGTGAGAGGATCCTGCTCTGACACAGACAGCTTCATCCTCATGTCCAGTGCAAGGCAGATTGCAATTTGAAGCTTTCCTTCTCCGTGTTTATACAGCATCTCCCTTAGGCTACTTTAACTTAAGTAAGTGCTAGTTTGGGGACCTCCCGCGCTTCTAAATCCCAATGCACCCTGAAACGTGGTTTTCCTTTGCAGGGAAATCACACTGATTTCAGTGATTAAAAAACAAAACAAAACAAAACAAAATGGATAAAAGAAAAAAAAATCTGCAGACTAAAATGTCAACACATTTTTCAACTTGCTTAGCAACAACCATAGGCTGCTTTACCTGCGAAAGCCTCCGCTGCAGTCGGTCATGGGAAATTCCCTGGGGGTCTTTGCTTCTCCTGTGATGGAAACTCATCTCCTATGATCATTTCTTTGCCACGCTGAGGAAAAAGACAAAAGAGCTAAAGGCTCTAGATCCATCTACAGCAACAGTTAACCTAACTTACGCTAACAGTTAAAAATCTTGGGGGGAAAAATATGAAAATTACTGCTTTCCAAGAAGATCTGTTAATTATTATTAGTCAGTATACTTATGAGGCACCAGGGAAACTTGGCTCTCAATAAGTACCTATTAAAATATGTTAGAGAACATAATTTTAATGTTTAATATAAAAACTGTATGAATCATCTGTTCATTTAACACTGGGTCATATCTTCAGCTGGTATTAATCAGTCAAACTCCAGCAATGGAGTGGGACAGTTTAAATAAGCTAGGATCTGGCTAAACACTAGCTACGAGAAAAACAGAGTGGCATTTCTGTTCTTTAAAGTTCTTATAAATATCTAGATTTTGTTCCCTTTTCTGTCACCCATCCGACAGAATGGTAATTAAAAAAATGTGGAGCTGCAGCACTGTGTGTGCTGGGGATTTTCACAATCAAGGGAATGTGCCGTGTCTGTCCTCCTTGCCTTTTAATTAAAAGACATAGAGGACATGATCACAGCACAATCAGCAGCAATTCAAATAATGAAGGCCATATTGTTTTCTTACTAAATAATGCAAGCCCTATTTTAAATCTGACATCCTCATATGTTTTCCTCATACATTGGTGATCACACTGGGGCAAAGCATGGTTGTGATCAGCATCCAGCAACCTGCATCTTGACACTAATGACTGAATTTTCAGAGTCCAGGTTGCTGAAGGAATAGATATGCTCCTGCAGACCAAACAGAAGCTGCCTGAGAAGTTATTGCCATTTTTGTTATGATCTGTCAGCTGCAATGTGCTCCTCAACAGCCACACTTTGCCCAGTGCAATATAAACCAGTAGAGTAGAAGTCGACATCAGTTCCTGCATTCCACCTAAATGTGCAGCCACCACTACACGGTTTATGGGACCTTTGTAAGAGCGACAATATCATCTTAAACTACTCTAAATCAACTTCAAAATCTTGTCTCAGTGCCCTGTGTTGTGACATTCTGACTCCAAGGCATGCTCTTTTTCTTTAAAAAGTAGTCCATATTAATTCAAAGAGAGGTAAATATCCTTAATTCTGCATCTTAGTTCATGCTTTGTGACCTTGCCAGCTGCAAGCTGAAGACATTTGTCAGAACTGTGTTACTATGTATTTTTCATCAGTTAGAGTAATTCAGCGATTGCATGTGACATTTAGCTATTTTTCTCCTGATTCATTTATTTATGACAAGTCTGAAGGGAAAACATTAGGTATTGTCCCTGAGATTGCAAGTGCAGCGCACACGTGGAGATTGAGCATTCCCAAACAAAATTGATCATTTGCAAATTTGCACTTTTGTATCTAGGGCCCAATCCTCCTTTGTACATAATATAGTACTTTAAACAGTCTTTACTGAGGAAAGCAAAAGTTGCAGAATTCAGCCTGTAATGATGCATAGAATGTGATCTGTGAGGGGAGGAAACAAAACCAAAAACCTGAACTATTCATCCCGGAAGTGACTGCTGGAACAGAGAAGTCCTCTTGATTTATTCTATTAAATTTAAGGCCTATAACTGAGATACCTAATTTAAGAGTTTAGCAGTTCTAACCTTCCTGTAAGGTTCACGCAGAGCGAAGCTCTTCCGAAGGATGATTTGGACCCCCCCAAAATCTGAATCACTCTCTGATGGAGAACACCTCCCCACTTGAAACACAGAAGGAATATCCAATGACCAAATTCCCTGCATGTAGATGCTTCACCTTTGTGCTTAAGGTTAATATTAGACGAACTCAAGGCCAAGGGCCTGTTGCAAAGTTCATGAGAGCTACATTTCTGAGGACTTCAGTGGATTTTGAAGAAGAGCTAAAATGGAGGGAGGAGAATCTATAAGAGAACTCGGTGGTCACTCCACACTGTGAGGCAATGCCCACATGACATTGGGTTCACTAAACCTCGCTCAACTCAGTGACCAGTATATATATATATGTTTATATGTATGTACATATATGTACACATATATAAATATATTGTTTCTATGTATACCTATATACGGTTTAGCCCAGAAACTGCCCATTTGTAGACATTTATTTCTTTTTTTTTGTGCCTCTACAAATGAGGAGGTCTAGTATGAAAATGCAAAGAAGAAAACAATGAAATAAAATAGGTGCACATCAACAGAAAGAATAACTCTAGGAAATAATCAAATATCCACTGCCAACCTCCATGATTGACTTCTGATGTAATGGAACTGCCTTGTTTACATATGCCGTGCAATGGGCTGTTAAATGAGTAGCCATATAGACAAAGGTACACATGTAAGGAACATATGCATGAGGTGAGTACAGCAAAATCATAAAGAAATGAATTTGCAATCCTTTTTAAACTGAGTAAGTACTTGTCTGTTAAAATCAAGTGTTTTGAGAATTCATACATATATTAGATGTATGATCTTATATATGCACTTATTTATATAAAGATATTAAATCTTTTCTCCACCTGGAATCTCAGCTTCACTATGAAATGCCTTCCTTTCTAAAAATGTTTCTTTACCTTTTTAGCTTTACTAATGGTCGTATGTCATTTTGAATCAGTCACATATTAAGTGCAAAACAGGAAGGAAATGGTTTCAGGAGGAGGAGGCTCCAATCCTGTTCTGCACTGAGCTCCCTTCCCACCCCACTGAGCCTGGAAGGGCTTTCTGTTCAGGACAGCAGAGGATTGGGCTCGAGTCTAACAGGAACAGTGATCCGTAAGAAAATTATGTATTTGACAGTCTCATCTTGACAGCATGGTGACAAAAAGGTACAAGCACTTCATTCCTGGAGGAAGGAAGGAAGGAAGCAAGGAAGGAAGGAAAGAAGGAAGGAAGGAAAAAACAGCTCAAGTGCTTTCTCTTTAAAAATAAATATTGGTTTACATGCTATACTGATGTGCCAAAAACAAAATCTTGTTGGTGCCTTCAACTGTTTTAACACCTGTAGATAGAGCCTTGGTGCTTCCAGGCTGATGCTGAGTTTGATGGTCTTGTGTCTGAACCCATGGTTTTGCTCATCCCATCGGTCTGCTGTTATGGTGTCCTTGACCCATACCACCTCAGTCTCCGTCCTAGGGAGGTTGGCTCCTCCAGGAAGGAAATTCAGTTCTTATTTTAACAGGAAAAATGCAGAAAGGCAGGAAAAGCAAGCAGCCATGCAGCAAAGTTTTAACACCACCAGATACATTAGCACAATTAGGAGGCAGCTATGCTTGAACGTGATGGCTTGTTGCAATTCAGTAAATTAAAAAAGTCACCATGAATGATTCCATCAGCAAAAATCTACTCATACAGAAAGCAATCCAGCCTAAAGGTCTATGTAATGCTACTGTTATGAGCAACAGTAAAACATTCCCAGCTTATACCAAAGAAAAACTTCCAGCTTTTTGAGGAAAAACCTTATCTCTTCCTCTCAAAGTGGAGCAGAACTAACTAGACCACTTTGTGGCCTCGTGTGATGGATGGTGTCTGGTTTATTGCCTGCTTGCATTATGCTCTTTTAAAAGGCTGTGGAGAAGTAGCAGAAGGGAAATCTGCCTGTTGGGTTTATCTTGGCTGATAGCAGAAGCTTTGGTGGGACTACATCTGGAACTTTATTGAACATAAATGTTGAAGGGATGAGAGAGGAAGACCTCCTAAGGCAGGTGGCAGCAAAAAGGCTCATTTGGATATAGGCTGCTGGGAGGAACAAGGTGCAAATTGTCGAGGAGGCCTTAGTGGCGAAGGCTGAGAGGGAGGAAAAGTCTTTTCTTAGGGATCAAGAAGGACAGGCTGCTAATGAAATGAAACAAACAAACAAACAAAACAGAACAACAAACAAAACAGAACAACAAACCAAACATTTGGATGCATCTAGTTTCTGTCCTAAAAAAAAAAAAAAAAAAAAAAAAAAAGCTCTAGATCTTACAGGGGCTTCTGTTGCATTTGAAAAAGCGCTCTAAGGAAAGATTCAAGAGGATCTCCCTCAAAACCTGGCTGAGTCATGTCCCAGTACAGTACAAATTGCTTTGCCCCTTTTTGCCTTAGCACTTCTGTTTGCAAAATGGGAATTTAACAGCTATATAAGGCTGCTGTAAGGAGAGTTATTTGATGCTTGTACAGTGCTTGGCAAGGCTAACATTTTATTGCTACTTATTTGTTTATCCATTAATCTATGTTTTTCTTTTATCCCAGTAACGATACTCTACAAATGATAAATTTCTTCAAAGAAGAAAATGAAATCAGGATGCAGGTAGTAAGAATAGGCTACTAAACCAAAGGAGGGATAGGAAGACTGCTACCATATATTTACAGAAACACACTATGGGAAAGAAGTAAAAAAGAATATGAAGCACAGTTGAAGTTTTAAGCCAATAGTTATTTGAAACTTGAAGTCAATAGCTATTTCTCACTTGAAAAAAAATCTCTCTTAATATAAGAGAGAAATTAATGATGTAAATTCGAAATGTAAAAATGAACCAAATATTGTCCTGAAACAAAACAAAATAAAACAAAGCACTAACTGTACTGTCTGCAAGTTTGATGTCCAGACTCCACTAGTTGTCTAGGCCAAATGGAAACAGGCACGTCAAGGGGCAATTAAACCCATTTTCTTTAGACATATTATGTTTAGAGAGCTCCTTGAGACAGAGCTTAAGATCAAATGGAGAGATAGCTCTCAGTGTTTATGCACGAGTGTTTTTGGGCTGCATATAAACTCATACAGGGGGGAAATTAAAAGGAAAAAATGTTGACTAGACTCTCCGCTTTCATGCGTGACAGTGTTGGACCTCAACTTCTATGGCAGAATCCTACAGCAAGCAGATAGATTGTCCTGCAATCCATTCCAGAGGGCTACCATTGCACACAAACACACAGAAAAAGAAAAAAAAAAGAGAGAAAAAAAGAAAAAACAGAGCTTGTAAACAAGCTTCCTTACAGATGATTGTTGTGCTCCCAGAGTTATTGCTTTCCAATACAGCATTCAATACTTATATGCAAATTTGTACTCTTTCTCCTAGACCTGCGTCCATGCTGTTATCGATACTTTTTACTTTTGCCCAGCTGATCAAGCAATCTCAATCGCTTCTTTTTCTGCACCTTTAAACATTATCTACAATTATTTCATTGTTTTTTATTTTTTTTTCCAAACTCAGTGGGTTGTATTGTATTTAAAATTCTGGATGAAAGTCAATTAACTTTATGACTTCCACTGGTCCTCCAGTACCACTTAGATCTATTCATTTAGATGTACTCACTTAGATTCCTTAGATCCAGATCTATAAAAAGGACTTAGCTGCTGACGATCTCAATGGATTGGAGAGTTCAGCTTGTTTATTCAAGCTGCAGTTTATTATACCCAAAATAGAGTGAAAGTGCTTTATAGTTTTAGTAACTGGATTATTCCTTCTGGACTTAACTTTTCTGTTGGCTTGTGAAGATCAGTAATAAGATTTACTTGACTCAGATACTCTGAAGGATCTTGGATGTTTTTTCATGAGAATGACTAGAGTGTAGGAAGTAAAAAGGGCTGCTTTTAGATTGTGGAGATGCTTATTTTCAATCTTTCTGATCATTAGCATGCCATCTACTCCTGTGTCCCCATGAACCTCTACTCATTTGTGCTGATGTGAAATGCTAAAAAACTCTTTCATAAAATATTATCCTGAAGCACCAGAGATGAGGCCTCATTTTATTCCCACTGAAGGAGATCACAAAAATCTGTGACTGCTCACTGGGAGAAGGTTCAGATTTTTTAGCTTATTCCCCACTGACAATATGGTTTTGAAATGGCTGGTGTCACCCTGTTATTCTCAGAGTAGACTTCACACGCAATGAACATGCATAAGAAAAAGCATGTCTACTTCCTTGCTGTTCTGTTGGGGATTCCCACGGAAACAGTGAACCATCTTTGTTCTGCAAATGCAACTATGAGATCTGACAGAAACACTGCAGCGGATGATATGGGAGCAGGTTTCCTTTTCGATTTGATCTTAGGAAAACACTACATGTTAAAACAATGCAAAAATATCATTCTTCACAGAACTTTATTGTTCTTTTGCCAATAACTATGAAAGTGTACCAGAAATTTCTAGGTTTTCATATTTCAGCATATAGGTCATGATATATACAGTAAAGATAAAAATGCAGAAGAAATCAATTTGGTTATCGTTTTAAATGTATGATTCACTACAAGTAAACATATGTTTCTCTTTCTCCTTTTTTCTCTGCACAGTAATGAAGTTTTAGGTAATAAAATGTGTTGCCTGAAGATAAGAGGTATTATCTAAAACACATTTCTGTCAATTAAGTTGTCTTCTATTACTTTCACTGAAGCGCTAGCGGACTTTTGATTCCACTGATTTTTAAGAATACTGAAGAACGCAACACATTGGAATTGGAATATGCACTGCTAATTTATGATGTTTAACATAATGGAGATAGCACATAATAGTTGGGAAATTGCTTTTTATTATGAATGAGTTCCTGGCATTTAACTTATGCTGTTTTTATAAAGCTATATCTACCATGGAACCTTCCATTTTAACTAGTAATGCTGTTTGTGTTCTTACTTAGTGTTTTGTCCTACTAATTAACTATAAAACATGCAATGAAATGAGGCTGAAGAATTATCCTCCCATACATTCACTCTGCTTAATGAGCTCATCGAGATAAAACTCAATACTTAATCGTCAATGAAGTAAAGATGTCTGCGTTTTAATAGTATCATGAACAAGTAGCTAAATAGTATCATGAAGGAGTAACTATTTAAAATGAACGCTGTGGTGAATAAATGTCCTTGGAAAGGTGTGGCTTATATAATATACTTAACATAAGTCATTAATATAAGTTTATGAAAATTAAATGCCATGAGCTAGGTATAAACATTTGCAGACAGTTCAAGCAACACACAGTTAGTTTACTTCTAGCATCAAATTCTACTCTTGTCTCACTAAATAAGAGAATTCTGAGAAATGGTTGAGTTTCTACAACGATGTAAGAGAGGACACAGAGCTCTTCTTCTTAGGTTCACTGTGTGCTGCTCTGCAAAGCACACCAAAAGCTACACAGCCCAGAAACTGAAATTGATGGTGTTGCTCCATGGTTGCTGGGCCACGGGGACTAATCCCTTGAAGCTGATGAAATCTCTCGCAAGCATCATTTCTACTCATATGGTCAGTCATAAGGCCCAGATACTTACTTTTAGCTATCTGGAAATTAGGAGTTTGATTTTTCTCAACTGTGTAAATCTACCAAAAAAAAAAAAAAGTCTACATCTGAGCATGTTATTATCATTAGTGGAGAAGATTATAATGCTTCCCGTTTAATGTATGTTATTTGGGAGGAGATGAATCAGAAGCTCTATTTCTTCCCATTGACTACAAAAGAAGTCTAGATGATGGGTTCAGATATAGACATCTTTGCTGGAGATATCTGCACTTGCTTGGGCAAATCCCACCCAGGTATCTGTTCTACTGGATGCTGAGCTCCCCTTATTGCTGTTAAAGATGAAGAACACCAAAGGATAATTCCTTTTACCCGGCACCTTTTTCAGGATTAATACCATTGTAGGAGAGGATGAATCGCCCTTTGGGACTGTCTCTTCTGTCTATAGGAGGGTCCTAGATAGTTAGCATAGAGTGGATACTTTTTAGATGACTATAATTAAATGAAATGAATCTTAGCCTAGGGGACATCTCCTACAGGCCCAAAATACAATGCATATTTCATGTTTCTGTTGGTGGCAGCAGGTGGCCTACAGATCAGAAAGGCACAATCTCTTTCCTGCCCTCGTTTTGCCTATTACAGTAAAAAAATGGGCAGAGCAGGGAGGAAGAGAGGCAGCAGTAGGAAGGGGAATAAGCAGTAAAGATATAAAATTGCTCAGGTCTACTGTGACCACCCTCAGTTGCAGTACAATTGCAGCCTGAGGACTGCAACAAAAGCTGTGAATAGTTGTTCTGTCTCTGTGGTAGCAGATGGTGGGGATTATGGTTCTCTCAAGTACTGATAGCTTCCCCTGAGCAACACCTTTTTTTTTCTTTCTTTTTTTCTTTCCTTTTTTTTTTTGTTTTAACAGAAGGCGGACTTTTTTTTTTTTTAAGTATGTCAAAATGTAACTTCCATTTCAGCTTAGAAGAAAAGTGGCAGTGGGGTCGCCTCGTTATCTTGTATGAATATGACTGGAGGTGATATCTGCTATGTGGATACTTGTTCGTATATTCTTTCTTCCTCCCCTCTCCCTCATGAGCTTCCTTGTGCTTTAAAAATACAGGAAAATAAAGAAAAGTACATTTTGATTTGTTACTAAAGCTCCCATTATACATAAACAGAAAAGAAAAAAAGATTAATTTTATGTTGGAAATCACTTTACAATTGCAATCTATATAAATCGTTGCTAATATACCTGGAAAATGGGGTATTTCTTAACCTTATTTATAATAAAATAGAAATTTTAGATACCTATACTTTATGCATTCCCACATAATTTACAAACATCTTAAGTCTAGTTTTCAGAAGACAGAAGGCGCTCTCTCTTCCACTGGAAAATCAGGCTGCCTAAGTCATCTCAGTTTAGGGTCTTTAGGGCTTCTCCATCTGTATAAGGAAAAAAACATTCATGTCTTGAATAAATGATAATACTAGAGGCTTGGCTAATCTAAAATTATGTCAGTTGAAGGGATATGACACCTTAACTGAGCTGACAGTGTTTCCTTTTATCCTTATGGAAGCCAGCATTTTGAAGGCAGTTGTTAATACTTCTTAATCAGTATATTACAGGAGTATATTGCTAATTCCAGGAATTAGTATAGGTTAAAAGGTGGACACAAACTGTTTTTAATAACTTCTTGCAACCTTCTAAGGCTGTAGGCAACCACTAAAAAAAAAATCATTCCAGTTATCAGAATCTGTATTTGGGGTGTTATTACCTGAAGCATAGTGCCATTGAATTTCAAAAGCTGCTGAGGACAACATCAAGGAATAAAATGGAAGGTATGGAAAGTAAAAAAATGGGAACATTTTTTCCCCTTTGCAACTGACCAAGTTATACAACAGATGCTATTCAACATTATTTAAGTTCTGCAAGCTCACACAGACGCTTCCTTACTTCCTTATGAACTCTACCAAAAAGCCTGAGGGATAATCAGAGTCAAAGCAACCACTGCACTCCTATCTGCTTCCTCCTCCTGATATTTTTCTGATATCCTCAAGCATTTTGGATGCTGAGGCATAGCCACAAAAGATAAAATCCTACCATCATGGATGGACTAATTCTAGCTGGAAATAATATAACACATTGTGTTCATTCTACAGTAAAACTCTTTTTATCAAGGCAGCAAGAGTCCTGGAGTGGCTGCAAGGCTAATGGGAATAGTTGATCCATCCAAGCTGGTGGTGACCTCAAACTGGCGGTGACCTTCAGCTCTTCCTCTCTGATGGCTTTTCAAACGGGCTCACCATAGCTGGTCAGTTTTCCACCCCGAAACAGTTACAACTGGAAAGGTGATCAGGACTGCATATCCTTGGGGAACCGTGGGTAAGCTGAAATCTTTCACAAACATTAAGTTCCCACAGAAGGCAGTTTTATTTCTATAGTTATATTACTATTTAAAAATATAAATAGTTGCAAAGGCATAAACCTTTCTTCCATAAACTGACAGATTTTTTTTTTCCCTTGGACGAGAGGAGAGGGAACGGAAAGAGAATAATCATAGATATTAATCAAGTTCTATTTCTTCCCACTTTTAATTCATGAAGTACATATGCTCTTTGAAGAATATTTTCTTTCTCATTTGGACTTAGGCTATACGGGTTATACTTTCAACAAGGAATGTCTGAATAGCTCCTTGGGCATGTCCTGTGGATTTTAAGATTAATAAAGATGGAGACACAATGGAGCTTCTGCTCCTGGAGTGAACAGGTTTGAATGACAGGTCTGGAAGGCTGAATTTGGCATCGAACTCAGGAAGTGTGGGTTCGATGAGTGGACAGTGAGGTGGATTGAGAACTCGCTGGATGGCAGAGCTCAGAGGGTCATGATAAATGCGGCCAAGTCTGGTTGGAGGCCTGTGGCCAGTGGTGTCCCGCAGAGGTCAGTACTGGGCCTGGTGCTGTTCCAACTTGTTCATCAACAATTTGGATGCGGGTACAGAGTGCACCCTCAGCAACTTTGTGGACGATACAAAACTGAGTGGAGTGGCCAACACTCCAGAGGGCTGTGCTGCCATTCAGAGGGACCTGGACAGGCTGGAGAGTTGGGCAGAGAAGAACCTCATGAGGTTCAGCAAGGACAAGGGCAGGGTCCTGCACTTGGGGAGGAATAACCCCAGGCACCAGTATAGATTAGAGGTGGGCCTGCTGGAAAGCAGCTCTGTGGAGAGGGATTTGGGAGTCCTGGTTGACAACACGTTAACCATGAGGCAATAATTGCCCCTTGTGGCCAAGAAGGCCAATGGGATCCTGGCTCCATCAGGAAGAGTGTTGCCAGCAGGTCAAGGGAGGAGATCCTGCCCCTCTGCTCAGCTCTGGTGAGGCCGCATCTGGAGTATTGTGGGCAGTTCTGGGCTCACCAGGACAAGAGGGAAGGAGAGCTTCTAGAGTGGGTTCAGCGGAGAGCCATAAAACTTAATTGTGATTAAGGGACTGGAGCATCTATATTGTGAGCAAAGACTAAGCGAGCTGGCCCAGTTTATCCTGGAGAAGACTGAGAGGAAATCTGATCAATATATATAACTATTTGAGGGACAATTGTAAAGAAGATGGGGCCAAACTCTTCTCCATCGTGGCCAGTGATAGGACAAGGGGTAATGGGTATACATTAAAACACAGGAAGTTTCATCTCCATGTGAGGAAGACCTTCTTTGCTGTGGTGGTGACAGAGCCCTGGAACTGGCTGCCCAGAGAGCTTGTGGAGTTTCCTTTGGAGATCTTCAAAACCTGCCTGAACGCGACCCTGTGCCAAGCGCTCTAGGTGTCTGTGCTTGAGCAGGGGGGTTGGACTAGACGATCTCTAGAGGTCCCTTCCAAGCTTAACCATCCTGTGATTACGTGATTCTGTGATCTAGGGCAATGGAGAACCTGTTATGAGTTTAAGCCTGAGAGCAAGGGTTTCACGGAGGCTATGTGTTAGACAAGGAAGACTAATCCTCTAATTTTCTAATTTCTCATCAGAAATGAAATCAACTTGGGAGTAATTTATTTTTCAGACGTGAAGGAAAGGGAAAAGTTCTTTTATATTTTGAAATGAATAGAAAGTAAGAACTCTGGCCATACCCTGAAAGAAGGGGGTGAGGTATAAATATATATATAAAAAGGCCCTGCACAAACTGCACTAACTTTGAGTTTTGGGGAGTAGCTATGGCTCCTCTAGAACATTCAAGATCTGGCTGTCCTTCAGCCATGGGGAGCTGAGAGCACTCATTCAGGATACAAAATCTGTAGGACATAAAGCTTGGGATCAGGGCTTCCTAGGATCATTTATGAGAGAAAGATATTTTCAATGGAATATAAAAAATCAGCATTTTCTGGAGAAAAGAAATAGCTACTTTCAGCGGTCAACAATCATGTCTGTAGGACATAGATGCAGACACACAGCACACATGCCTTAAACTAGGTGTATGTGGTGTTACAGTTCACAGTGCTGCCCCACCACCTGGGGTGGAAGGAAACAGCTTTGCAGAAAGCACATATGAGCACAGATTCTGTGGCTTCCAGAAACTTCCTGGAGGAAGTTTGGAAAATAGCCATTCAGAAAATGATGGCTGATTCTATTGAGTCAGACTATATAGCTGGATGCAAGGACTGGCTGTGGTGGACTCTCCAACAAGTGCTGATGGGCTGAGGCTTGTGGGATGGGGCTCTAGATATCAGCTAGTAAATGGGGAGATGACGGTGTTTGAGTCTGAGCAGCCTTTCTTCTACACCTTAATCTTCCCAGCATTTCTAGGTAGCATAAAGTTGTCTTCTGGGAATTGATTCATCATGGTTTCCCATTCAAGTTACTATAGCCCATTGTTAACAGAATTGTGCGTTTTCCCCATAGCAATTCTCTTTTTGCCTTGAAACTGAAACCTACCTTTGCTTATCTGCTGAAGACTGACACATTTTTGAATTCAACCCTCCATGATTTAGATCTGTTTTGTTAGAATATTTATATTTTGAATTAACTGAATATTCTCTGTCTTCACAGTATATGGTGTTCTCTTATACCAAAAGTTAATGCTACTCTTAAGGACAGGTACTAAAGCTCTATTTCTCACCTTGTTAGCTGTAGCCTCAGAAAAGATTGTGTCATTCCAACCTCCAGGCTCCTGAACCCAATTTGATGAACTATTAGCAGAACAAAATTCTACCTAATTTGTAAGATTCCTTAAGTTCTTCTTAGAAATGCATTCTTGCTTAATGGAGTTCTTATTTTTTCCCATAAAAGATTGATTTCTAGAATGTGACCAACTTTTATCCAAACTAAATATATAAATTTTCATCGTTGTTAGATTAGCTCTGCCAAAAGTGATAGTGAAATTATGTTAGCATGCTTCATAAAGGTCAGGCAGGTATCTATTGCATTTCCTTTTTGTACAAATAACCTTTCCTGCTATTTAGTTATTTAGGTATTACTTACCACCATTTTCTACTTCTGAAATTTTAAATACTTTAAAACACTTTAAGAAATGGTATTTTTCTACCTATTAGCACAGATATGGAACATGGAGCTTTTCATTGACATAACCTGTGTTGATATATGCTTTAACCATTTTGATATATACTTTATCACTCCTTCCCTCTGGATTATCTCATTTACTCTTGATGTCTCGAGCTACTTTAAAGTGTATCAACTTCTGAGTAGTGCTACAGTTTGGGAAGGATGCAGTTATGATGGCATCTAATTGTACTTGTGTTATTTTCTTCAGAATTTAGTAAACAAATTTTACCATGCACCCTATATGTCATGAAGCTACATCCTACCATGACACTTTCTTTCATAATTTCTGCAGTTGACAACAGACATAAAATCTTAATTTAAAGCAGAAATATACTCTTACAGGATTGGAAATAATTTCTACACAGAAGTTGTCAAGCATTGGAACTGGCTGCCCAGGGAAGTGGTGGAGTCACCATCTCTGGTAGTGTTCAAGAAACATCAAGTGTAGATGAGGCACTTAGGGACATGGTTTAACAGGCATGGTATTGAGGGGCTTAAGGTTGGACTCGATGATCTTGAAGGTCTTTTCCAACCATACTGATTGTATGCCTCTATGCTTCTTACTGCAAAAGATACAGTTGTTAGTATATTGATTAACTTATAGCCTGAAGACATACATATAAGTTTTTCAATAGGAATCCATTTGGAACTGAAAAAAAAACCATTGTAATATAATCAGATTCATCATCTTATGTCGACGTATCTGGCAATGTACATCTGTCTACATTTGAGCTCTATAGTCCAGACTGCATCAAAGCTTTTTTATAGTCAATATAGAGAGAAGGCATTTAAATTAGATGATCCATGTGTCCAATTTTGAATGTCTACCTCAGCATAAGATGAATCAAGTCCAGCAAGTGCCTATTTCTCTTCCTGGACTCCAGGAGTCAAAAAAAAAATAGTTCAGATAAAGGCAATTACTTTGTAGACTTTTCAAGTTGGGTGAGTTGAATTCTACATGAGTTTTACCTAAAAAGCATGAGTGAATTTTCCTTTACCCTCTGTTCTTCATGAGAAAAGGGTGATCCCTGGTGCAGAAAAATATTCACTTCATGTACGGGGAACACAGACATGAAGAATGAAAGGTTCAATTCCAGAGGTGCTGAGGTTCTGATACTCTATTTTTTGTGAAGGAAAATCACACAGGAAAATGGTTCATAGAGAAGATCTATGGGATATCTAAGATCTGAATGCTGAAATACAGCGTAAAAACTAAACTAAACACCTTGGCCTCCAGCTCTATAACTCAGTATACTTCTATACAATAGAAGTAATGTGCAGAATTACAGGTAGAAGTAATGTGATTGATAGAAGTTAGATTTCACAGGGTAACACACGGTGAAATGGGACTGAGCAAATGTTAACTGAGTAAATGTTAACTGATGTGCATGAAGAAATACCCCAACTTTTCCATGTACAAAGCTAAAATCCAAACTAGTTGCTGCACAGAAGATCTTGATACTGCGATGCACAGGTCTGTGAAAATGTTGCCTTGGTGCTAACTGATGGTAAAACGTAAATCAAACGCGATTATTAATAAAGTAGTAGGAAACACCATAAAACCACAATGTAATGTCACCCTTCACACAACATGTGTTTATGGGTTTCACTGTGTGTACTTGATTTATAAAGCTTGAATTGGGTCACAGAGTTTGAGGAGATACCTCAGGCACAAAATATTGTTTCTTTCTTTAATGGACCAGGATAAAAGATGAGGTTTACCATATGAAAATGTATGATGATTCTTAGAAAATTAATTTGCATATCAATGTAAATTAAAAATTCTTGCTAGCCTTTTCCTTGAACTTTCCTTGAACACCAAGAGAATAACAGTGAAAATAGCAATTAAAATTAACACACATCATTCAATGTTGCATTTAGCCAATATTCAGAAAATCTTTTTCCTGTCATCTCAGCATGTATTAATATTGAAAGTGGTCTTGTAAAAGCATTCTAAGGCTAATATGCATTCTGCTTTCTGCTTTCCTCAATTTAAAGATTTTTTCTTCTGCTTTCATACTATTCTAAGGAAACATAATATTCTAAATTTACACCACATTTTTCCATTTGTTTGTCATTTGCTAACTGATACTTCTGAGAATAAATTCATCTAAGTTTTCTTATCTTTGAAAATACATAGCATGTTCTTGCAAAAACAATGCCCAATGCCAAAGCATTGGGCAAAGTCCTTGTGGGATTATTTTCACTGTGATGGAGGAGTCATGCATTGAAGTATGGACATATTCTGTGTGTCTTTTATGGGCATCCACAGCTATAGCCTACTGTTCTGTAAACTGGAGTCCTCAAATGAGGTGTCACCACAGCCATGTTAGAACATTAAAAGTACAGTCTCCTAACCTGATAACAAAGGAACAAGCCACTTCTGGCTCCTGATGCTTTAAGAACAATTAATCAGGTGACATTCCAAGATGAGGCCAGGAGAACCTTCAGCCTCTATCCGACCTTGACAATTGTGTCTTCTCAGCTCTAGCCAGTGCTCTGAAGGGTGTTTTATTCAGCAGCATTTTCTTTTGTTATGCAAGGTGAAGATAATTCCACCAGCATCAGCTCTGTCTTGCAGGCCTGCCTTCCTAGGGGCCCATGCTGTACTGGCCCCCAGGCCCATATCAGGAGAGCTGGGTTTCCACCAAAGAAGCTGCATTATCTGGGTTTCTTCTAGCCACAAATGGGATGAGATTATTGGAACTGCAGTATATACCCATATGGAGACATGGGATCAAAATTCAGATATACGGTAGTGGTGCACATCCTTAGCCAACAGCTCCTGTGGCCAGGGCGTACCTAATACACAAGCACAATGTTCCCACCATACTTCACATCACCACATATTCTGCCAAATGGGTAAAGTAACATCAGATCCTTTTATTTTTTAAATTGTTCAAAATTAAACCTCATAATTTTGGTACTGTTATGTTTTATGCTGTAGCCATATAATGTCGATGTTTTTTTACTTACACATTAACGGTAATTTTGTATATAACGATAAAAATAAAATGGAATAATACCTAATCTACAAATCAGAGGAATGATAATTACATTTTAATATTGCAAAATATTTCAGCACAGGAAGGCTGTAAAGTGTTTGTCCTACTTTAAATAGGTGTTTACAATCTATTATAAAGACAGAAACGCATGAGCTCTTTAGGTAGACCAGAATAAGGAAGACATAAATACTTAAATTTATTAGTCAGACTCTCAAGAATAGAATTAACAATGTGTTTAAAGTTAAGTAGGAGTTTAAGTGCTTTTGCTGAACTAGGATGTTAATATTAACTTTAATTTGAAGAAACTCAAGGTTCTCTGTACTACATCTAGTAACAGAGCTACTGTACTAGCACTATATTAAAGAACATCAAAAATTTTTGTGCTCTTCTAGATTTTTTCTGATCAAATCATCTCCTCACTGCCACAATGACAGTCTAATGGGTGACTATCAAATATGTTGACAAAAGAGAGAATAATAGCAAGTTAGCACCTATGAAAGATTTCTCATATGATGCCATTCATTTACTAAGTTGATTAAGTATCACTAAACATCAGTGCCAGGGTCATAGGATAATACAGGTTGGACGGAATGAGCAGAGACGTTAGGGGGTGTCTAATTCAACTCTGCTCCTATAAGAGATGACTGGGTGGTTCATGTTTTTAGGCAGTCAGGTCTTGTAAAATTCCAAGGCGAAGGAATGTACACTGGGCAACTTGGTCCTCTGTCTGACTTATATTTAAACCTACTCTCGTCTCCCACCATCACTGTTGTGAAGAGCTTGGCCTTGTCTTCTCAGTGACCTTGATCTTCCCAAACCCATCTCTTCTCCAACTGAACAAGCCCAGTTTTCTTTGCCTTTCCTTGAAAAACAAATGCTCCAGCCTTCAAGTGTGTTGGTGGCCCATCACTGAACTTGCTCTAGTTTATCAACCTCTTTCTTGGGGGAACTAAAACTGAATGTACTATTCTACATGTGTTCTAATGACTGCACATTGGAGGAGAATAATCACTTCCATCAATCTTCTGCTCCTGTATTAGCAACCCAGAATATTGTTGGGCTTCACTGCTGCCAGGGCACCTGATGGGTCATGTTCAGCTTCCTGCCCACCAGGAACCCCAGGGCGATTTTCAGCATAGCTGCTCCCCACCTATGTAGGTGGTAGTCCTAAGGTGATGGACTTGATGTTTATCCTCTTGAAATTCATAAGGTTCTTAATCCCCCTGAATGGTCCTGCCATTGGAAGTATTGACTGGTCCCCAATTTAATATCAGGGTCAAGCTTGGTGACAATGCACTTCATTGCCTCCTCCAGTTCCTTCATAAAGAGATTAAACAGGATAGATCTCAGTGTGCAGGTCCCTGTTGCTCCCTTTATGAAAATTGATGCTTATGTTTATGACTACAAATAATATATATTTATTTTAAATAGATAATAATAACTTCTAAATAATATCTATTTATTGAAAAGTAAATTAGCATAACAGGCAAGCGAGAAAAACAAGAACATTTGCCTGTTGAGTGTGTTAGGATCTAGGGTATACATTTAGATTTTTGCCTGCAGACTTCAGAGCACTGTACACCCCACAGAGAGTCCACCCCACTCCCCTGGACTGCACGACCTGCAGTTTCTTTTATAGGTAATTTCCTACAAAATAAAGGAATATAGATAATTTCCTACTTCCAGAACCTGAAGAATCTTGCCTGTGCCCTCAAATGGAATATTCATTTTCAGAAAGAATGAAAGAGAAGACAATTTCAAAATCCATTTAGGATATCTGCATTAGGGAGAATCTTTTATATTTTCCTGTATTTAACAGAAGAAATTGCCTATAAAGGCTGAAACTAACCATCTCTAGTGGGTGATCATCGCAGGTAACCCTTCCAATGGCACTTCAGTGATGTGATTCGTAGGATCAAAGAACTGCCAAAAGAGATTTCCCTTGGAGAGTTGTCTTTCCTAAGGGACTTGTGTCTTCTGGGGCAATATAAAAATGCTGCCTTCAGTGTGACTTCTAATTGTGTTCTTTGCATTTAAAATAGGATTTGTTTTTTTTTTCTTTTTTTCTTTTCTTTTCTTTATATAAGTATTAGTCATGTATCAACTTGTCAAATTAGAGTCCAAAAGTTTTCTAAATAGTTAAATAAGATCTTTTCTTTTCATGCACGAGTACCCATGCTCCACAATAGTCACATATGTGTGAGTTTCTGAGGCTTCCAGCATTCTGAGTGATGTACTATCCACTGCTACTTATCAACTTAGCACCAGAGATTTCTCTTACCGCAGTCACCATAGCACAACATTTACAAAACCACCTCCCCCAAAAGAAATGGAACAGAAACAGATCTTGCCATCCAGATAAGGATACTAGGGTTTCAACTTGCTAACAACACTGGAGAAGGCAAATTTTATTTGATAAAGTAGGCAGTAGTTACATCAGCCCAGGAAGTTACCAAGAGTGTAAAAGGTGTGTTCCTTGACCGTGAGGGAAATATTCAAATATTACTCAAATTTATACAAAGGTACTCTTGAAGCCAATAACAACTGTGGAACTGGAAAGTCAAGGGAGGTTAGTGCCTTAGTTGTACATCTCATCTTCCTCTGCTTATTTTTTTTGTGATCACCTATGGATCATTCCTGCTTCAGTGAGGCATAGCCATTCTCTACTTTTGGTGAACTAGGGTTAAGGACTAGTAGTATCACTGTCAGAAGAACTTCTTCCAAGTACCTTATCTGTTCTGCTCATACGTGTGAGTCTCTATGCAAAATTATGACCTTGGTTGTATTAACATAGTTCTTCAGTGCCATATGTGGGATAACTAGCAGATATTGCCTATTATTCAGTATCCTGGAAGGCATCTTTTTTATTATTATTTTATTTATTTATTCCTGTCTGAATGATCAAGTATTTCTAGGTGTTCTATTTCTTTTCGTCTTTTCAGTCATATTAAAGAGAACAGATTATCTAGGATGCTTCCTCATGGAGATGCTGGGGGCTTGGTTGCGAGCCACAGGGGAGATGCTGTTGCAGTGAGTGCAGGTTTTATAGAAAGGGCGGATGGTTGTTGAGCTTTGCTGCTTGAGAGGCAGAAGTGCTGGGAACAGTCTCAGAGGTTTTGCAGACACAGCTTGTGGCTCTGCTTTAGCCCTTGTATCTGTTTAAACAAGAGAAGGGGCCAACTGTTCCTTCACCTCCCGGATTAACAAACTAAATGTTCGAGAAATCTTCTGAGATTAGCATGCAATATATGCATTTCTCTTCAAGCCCAGTCTTTAGGAATATACATGTAATCCTTTCAAGTAAATTCGCAGTCAACCAGAAAGGAAGTAGATATAAAGACAGGAAAGAAGAGGAGAGTTCCAACAGTGCCAGCATTAGGCACAGCAGCTAATACAGTTTAGCTAGTTAGTCTCCTTCTGATTAGCTAGTCTGATCATTCAAAGTCTCCTTCTGATCAGCTAGTCTGATCATTCAAGGTATTTCTGCCACGAACCTGGTCTGAACTGCAGGTCAGAGAAGTTGCTTTTTCTTCACTGACCATTGAGGGAAACTACTGATAGCAGTTGAGTGAGAGTTTGGTATCTTTGCAACATGCAGTAGTACAACTACTACCATAGAGCTGCATACATGTTACATATAAGAGCTGGCTGACATTTTTGAGGTGCATTTACATTTACATGCCTAAAAGAGTGTCTTGAAAATGCTTATCATTGAGACATCATTTATTTAGAAGTTTAAAGTCTATTTGCTACTGAAAGATTCCAAAGTTGTGCTCCTTTCCTCTTTTTTCCCCTTCCTCAGTTTTCAGTGGAAGTGTACAAAATAACGGAATAGGCTGAAAAGCTTCTGATAAATGGTACTTTAAAATTGTTTCTCAATTTGATTTTTTCATCAAAAAGAAAACCCAAAGTAAATATAGTGTTACTGTTTTCTGCAATAGAAGTTGTTTGGCTTTTCAGTAAAAAACAGTGTTTTCTAACCTGAGCGAGGAGCCCTACCACAGGCAAGATGCTATGGCATTTCCTTGTTTTAACGAGGCTTGGAGTATGGTTAATGTCCTGTCTCAGAGAAATGGGCATTCTCGTTAGCTGCGCTTGGGTTAATAGCAATAGGCAGTGACTATTGCTCAATGTAACTCAAGAAATGTATCTTTAACTACACCAAGAAAGAAAAAAGTTGCAAGAAAAAATACTTGGCTCCTCTCCTGCAGTCTCTGTTGAAGTGAACACTGAATAAAAAGGAGAAGAAAACAAAGCATCACAAAGGAAAAATCAGCCCCTCTTATGTTTTCATCGTATCTGACTAAAGTTCGATTTCAAAGTACTTTTCAAGCTGTTTGGATACATATCAACTTGTAAGGGTAAAGAGAAGAAAAAAGAAACGGAAAGAAACTCACCATCTTTTTCAGCCCTGAGCGTCAATGAATTATACTTTTCTCCATGTTTCTTTGAAAATCTGCTCCCTCTTTATTGCACAGTTTTATTTATGTGGCAAAGTATTAACTCAGCAGTAAGCTAACAGCCACATGGAGTTATGAGAGGACACATTTGACTTTTTTGCTGAAATATTCTTTATGAAACAATAGATTGTACAGAGGAAATAATGGCTCCTAGGAGACTAAATATCTCAAGGGGCTGGGATGTGCAACAGGATTTTCAATTTCTATCTCAGCGCTTTGCATGTAGACCAGGTTAGTAATGACCTGAAGCTCCAGGCTCAAACCCCGGCACTTCCTCCTGCTTTGTCATTTATAAGGGAGCAGTGGGAATGGCCGGCGCTTCTCATTTCGGGAATGTCAGGGAAAGCAAATTGTAACCTCACTTACTTACTTTATAAAAAGCAAAAACTTTTCCTCCCCTCTAGTTTAATCACTCAAGTCCTTGAGGAGACTCTGTGAACATTTCCACAAGGCCATTTGGGCTGTTCTTCCTGCCACAGCAACATTAGATGATTCAGTCACCAGTTACCTAATTCCCCTTTGGATGCTCCAAAATGACAGTATGCATAAATAAGCCTAAGGTAATTCAGCTAAGCTATTAGCATAGTCAAAAGAGGCTTATTACTGGTACAATGTGAGTCTTGTTACTGGCAGAAGTGGCTACAATGACATTCCCAAACCCTGCAAAGAGCTTTCAACTGAGATTCATGCATAGACTTAACAACTTAAAGGTAACTGAACCATCCATGGCCTGAATGTCTGGACTGTTTCAGCATGCAGTGACTTATGAAAGCTTGAGCTATATCACAGAGGACACAGGAAAAAAAAAAGCAGGTATTTTAAAAAATGCTAAGAGGAAATGCCTGGGCCTTGCATGTCACCTTGCTGTCAGGTGGCCTGTTTACCTGCTGCAGTGCAGAGAATGTTTCTCTTAGTCTAACAATGTTAATAAATTTAGCTGCAACAGGAGCTTAAATTTAGGCATCCATTCGGTCTAACCTCCTTCTGTAACAGATACAGAAGAAGAGGGGATATTCCAGGGTACTTACATTAACCCAAAATAGATATATATGATGAACAGGATCATTTCCATTCTGGAAGTAGCCACCCACTCCCATTCCCTAGAAAAAGAGTCTGGACATTTGGCAGAGACAATACAAAACTTTTGTGTTGCTGATATAGGCTGAGATGACACCCTACTTAAGGTCCCCAGAACCTGTGCTGTGGCTTCAGGTTCCCTTTTACCTTACAGAGCTACCATAAAGAAATTCAAGGCAAACTAGTATTTCATAGATGGTAACAGGAACATTTTCCTTGTATATAAGGGAAAAAAAAACAGTCTGATATTTATGGGACAGGATAGCATAAAAGAGAGAAGGATCCTGGACCCAACAATATTTTTGAATGAGCCCCAGGACGCAGTGCTGCATCGCAGATCCTCTCAATGTAAAACACATCTGCAGCTACACAGCCTTCTGCAGAGCCGAGAGCAGCTCCAAGAGCTGCGTGTCTATCCCAGGCAGCAGGCACCTGTAGTGTGGTTAGGAGTCCAAGCCCTCCTGACTGTCTGCTGGAGTTTCCTGGTCTTTCAGGAATGAAACAATACCAGTGATTGGAGGTGGGGATAAGGAATAATCCCTTGAGTGATTAACAGCCCGGGGCGGTTGCTACGTAGATGTTCTACAATGTTATGGGGGACAAAGAAAAGCAACAAAACAACAGACAGTCACTCTAAAGCTAAGGTGGTTACCTAATCATATGCTTCATTTAAAACTTGCTAAGCAAAAATTCGTTTTTTTAGCATCCTCTTCAAGGTTTTCTAAATGTCTCAGCAACCTTTAGGCTTAAAGGCTTCCTTTTCATTCCCTCGAATCCTTTCTCTAAACTTGGTATAATTTTCACTTGTTCACATGAAAGTTTCCCTGGTAGCATCAGAAAATACATTTCAGAAAAGGATTTTGAAATAAGACTGAGTGCCAAAAAAGATTTTATTCTCTTGCTGTCTCTCAGCACCTTTCACTGAGACACCTCTCAGAAAGAGCCATGCTTCATTCTGATGCCAAAGTATGTCCTTAAGACCCAGGCTGTGTCCTCTGCTGGATAAATATTTGGAGAGTTGGATAAGAAAATGTTTTAAAGCATAGAGGAGATGGCAGCAGGCTGATTCAATTTCTCCAAGAGTGCTCAAATGCCTGGTTATAATAGAGCTAAGTATTACCTGGTGTAGTGTCCTGATGTGTATATTGACTTGTTTTCCTTTGTGCCAAGAACTTCCATGGTGACTTTATTATCAGCACTTGCAGAACAGGGCGACATCTGTTTGAACTCAATCTGCGACTTCGAATTCATCAGGCTGGAGAGGAAGAACCATTGTGAAATGACATTTTTCGGTTTTAAGTGGCAGTAGGTATGATCAAGCTGTCTGCGGGATTCAGATCAGAACCAAGGGCTTTTGTGGCTCCATGTCCAAAGTGGTGACTGCGTTTAGAGAAATACTGATGTGTAGTAAAGTCATTTAGAGTGAATAACAGTATCTACAAGTAGATGATTGAAGGTGTTACTTCTGAACCTGCTATGCGTTGCTTGGGTATCAGCTGCAGGAACAGAAGGTTGGCAGACTGCTGGCTGAGTTGAAAGGCCTGAGGATTCTCTGTTTTGTCTGGTAGGAAAGCAGGAAGGAGCAAAATTCCTGACTGTCTCCTCGATCCTTGTTTTCTACCAGTTAAAAAAAAAGCCATTCTCAGCAGGATCACAGAGTCTTTCTCTCCAGCAGTGTTCCCCATCCTGCTGTGGTCTATGTGATGTGGGAGGGAAGAACTCTTCATGCTATAGGCTGACAACCTACATCTTCCACTTTCTGGTTGAGTGTTCAGACTATTTACCCTCCTTGGAGATACAAATTTCATTGTTGCCACTATTTTCTTCCTCAGGGAGCTTCATATCTGCTCTTCTTGTTACTTTCCTTCAAAAGGATGCAGCCTGCATCCCAGCTGAATGGAAAAGCTGGTACCCACCATGTGCTGGCAAAGAGAGACAGAAATATGACTTAGACGGTTAGGACTGTCCTTTAAAAATACATGTTCCTCATGCAATCAATAGATAAAGATAGATACTTGACTTCAGCAGAGTGGATAATCCTAAGATTCTCTGCTTCTCTTGATAGACTATACTGAGGAATTAGATACTTTAAGAAGAGTGGTCCCTACAGGGGTATGCCTCATAGGCTATTTTGTCACTTATCTGTCTAAATTAGATGTGATAAAAACATCAGATTCTGCTCTGTGTCATACTCTGCAGACCTAATTTTGAGACCAGAAAGGACAACTATGAACGTCACTCCAAACCAAGAGGAACCATATCATAATACCCCTTAATTCCACAGATTGAACAGTGATAACTCTTTCATAAAGCTGTAATTTTACTCTTTCCCTTAAAAAAGAAGGCAGTGTAGGCTTGCAATGTTTGAGCTTTTCCCTGCCTCCCCAATTTGTCTTGTCATTGTTAAATCTTATCTCCACTTCTTTGTTTCCACCATTCTTTTTAAAGAATCATAATTGGTACGATTATCCTTGCTATGAGAATAATTAGCTATAGCTTTTTGACACACTAAATGGGGAATATTACATTTTAAGCAGCAGGCACTGAAACACTAAACAATACTGCCTTGAATAGGACTATAGAGAAGAGGCTCAGGTGAAACAATTACTAATTTTAGCAACTTGAACTTTATACCCTTATAGAGGAAAATTAATCTCACAGTAGTTTTTGCCTGAGAAACAGACACTTTGGCACCTTGGCCTCTTTTTGAAATAGACCTTTGATATTTTCAGTGATGGAAGATGGTTGCACAGTGAATCATCATCCCCTGATGCGTCCAACAGAGCCTTGCTCTTACAATTAAAAGGAAGTGTTGCATTCCTCTTGCATGGGGCTGGATAAGTCGACCTCTAATGCAAATAGCATCATCTACTGACACTTGCATTTTGGATATGAAATTTTTCAATAGACACCTAGGAGATGTCAGATCTCCAAAAAAAAAAAAAAAAATTACAGAATTTCATGTGCTTTAGCACTGTGAACTGTTATCACATGTTTGCCAAAACTAACTGTAGGAAAATGGTGCATACAAACACCTTTGCGATATTTGAGAGGTATAAGATTAGCCTCTTTAGGTGCTAAAATATCCTTCTGTCTCTAAACTTAACAGGAGTTTTACCATTAACTTTGGCAAGACTATTTGGAGAGGCCCATTTGAGAGACCTCTCAAATGCAACTGGAAAGGAAAACTGTAGGCCTAAAACGCTTGCTGGCATAAGTGAATTACAGTGATGAATTGGACTATTGCCCATGTTATTTTGAACTTTCAACACAATTCTTCTCAAGCAAATCTAGCAAGGGTGGCACGTTGCAGCCAGCGCGGGGCCGGACCACGGCTCCTCGGCAGATCGGGGCTGAGCAGGAGAGGCGGGAGCGGCAGCCACGCGAGCGCTGCGTGACCAGGCAGCTCATTGGGCGGCCTCGCGCGTGGTGGGCGCGTGATCCCCTGCCTGATTGGCTGGCTGGTTGCTGGGCTCCGTGATCCCCTGCCTGATTGGCTGGTTGGTTGCTGGGCTCCGCGTGCTGCCGGGCAGGGCAGGGGCTGCTTCGGGATCAGAAACTGTAAGTTGTGTTTAACCCTAAATAAAGGTTTTTGGCCACCATCACAGAGACCTTCCTCCTCCATACGCCCGCAAATGGCGCCCAACGTGGGGCTCGAAGACCAGCTGTCTCTCTGGTTGCACCGTCTAGCTGAACGCCAGGATTCGCGCTGAAAGGAAGCGTTCTGTGTGCATGCCCTAAAAGCCTCTCGAAACGAAAGCGGTAAGCGGCTGGGAAATGCGGGTTCACGTCTAACGAAGGAGCAGAAGGACTGAGTCCGCTCCTTCACAGGGTGCAGCAAATGGCGCCCGAACAAGGACAGGCGACAGACGCACTTGTCGCACCGGGGCGTAGCTCGACTGAACCAGGCATGAAAGGGAGCCGCGCTCACAAGTGCCTCCTGCAGGACGGAGCTCAGCAGGCGAGAACGATGGGGAACTCCATGGCACAGGAGCAGAAGAATGCGGGAGAGGCGGCTGATTGGAAACAGCGCTTGATACGGACGCATGAGCAAGAACCGCATCTAAATACTCATACAGTGAACGACCTGCCAACGTGGGATGAGGTCGGGGTGACACTGCGGGACAGGGCAGACGTGGCCGGCAGCGGCGGCGCCTCCGCGGCCGGCTCGGCGCGACCCTCGGGCGCCAGGATCGGGCGGCGCGGGCCGGGGCCGGGGGCGGCCGCGCTGCTGGGCGGGATCCCGGTGCGGGCGGCGGGCGGGCCGCGCTGCAGCGCCCCCTGCAGGGCGGCCCGGCCCGCACCGAGCCCGGTCCGCGAGCGGGGTCTGTGGAGCCGCCTCGTCATGGCGCTGCGGAGATCCGGGCGCTCGTGTCCAGGGGCGGTGAGGGAGAGAAGGACCACAGCGGTCCTGCTCCAGGAGAACTGCCGGAACGGCTTCTTAAGAGGAGAAACTGGTCAGAAAATGAACATCCAAGAATACTGTCTTGGAAATACGATACCCACTGTCAACCAGATCACGAAGAAAAGGAAAATCCAAAAGAGAGCGCACAAGAGATACCTACAGAAAATACGTCTGCAGTGGCAAGTTTCATTCGGACTCTCAACTCAATGATTAGTTAATACAGACTTTAAATCTGACCCTAAGATCTAAAGTCCGTAAAAGTTGAAATAGTTTCAGTCCTGGAACATTTCTTAAAGAGCAAATTCACTTCTAGGTCTTCTGGGTTCTCCAGCTACCTGCATTGGCTCCTCAGCAATCTGGCTGGGAAACGTCTGTTCTGGGAGCAGGAGTGCGAGCAGCTCAACCCTCCTCTCTCCATCTTGACACTTAGTAAAAAGAAAATCCAGCTTTTTGCTCTGCATCAAACACATTCTGGTAGAAAAAGGGGAAACGACAGTCAATTTGAAGCACATTATGTGACTCAGACATATACACTCAGTTCCTGGAATTGCTGCATCAGTTCTATAAAGTTCTTCAAACTTTTATCAGGTTGATTTTCTGTGCCTTAGTGTTAGTAACTGGGGCTGGGGGTAAGTCTGTATTTAGCCCCAAGTAATATTACTTATCCCCCCAAACAAGTCTTCCATTCTTTGCTTGCCTTGGCTAATTGTATTGTAAAGTCTGCGGTTCAGGGATTAATTATTGTTATGTGCTTTCATCTGACACGTTGGACCATAACTGTTCTCCATAGTATAAACAAAGAAAAGGAAAATTACAGGTACTTTAGATTCCCAGAAGATGACTAATAAATTAGCAAGTGCCTTTGATTTTTCTTTCTACTTTATTATGCCAGAATGTTTGGTACTTCCATAACCCTTTTCCATTTTGCTTAAATTATATAACTGTTAATTACCTCAACATTTTGCCTTACCTGATCAGCTGTCCACAGAGAAACTTGCAGTGTACACATGGCTTGCATGCGCAGTTGATTGCCCTTCTAAACTAGACATTGGCAGAACCAATGGCATATCATTAAGAGGACAGTGCCAGCTTCAAAGTGCAACTGAGACTGCCTTGCTGTTTCCTTTCTTTGGAAGGTGTGCTCAGGGTCCTCCCCTGTTAGAGATGCTTTTCAACTTCTGTCACTATTTTGACATTTTGATGCATCGCTGGGGAATGCTGAAATGGTTGGTTTGACACTGGTGTCACAACCTTCCGTCTTTGCGTGAAAGCATCTATTACTGTATTTCCACATCTAACCACAATCTAGACACTCATGACAAACTACTGTAGTCATGTTAGCCCAAGTGAAGGAGAGAAAAAGAAAATCTTCACAGATCACTAGCAAATCACCTTGACTGCGCTAAAGCAAGAGGTGAGTGCTGATATTTCACATTCCTTGGAATGGAATCAGCTCTGCATGCTGAAAGGCAGGGGCAAAAACCTGAAAAATGAGTGAGTGATTTGAATAGATGGGGAAAAAAATCTCAGATGAGCACTGGAACAGGCTGGATGGGTTTATGGAATCTCTGCAAATCTCTCTTGTAAATTTTCAAAACTTTACTGGAAGAAGCCCCTGTGTAATTTCGATACCAAATTCAGCTGCCCTTCCTGCAGAGGTTGGATGAGGTGAGTTACAGAGGTCTCCTCTGCTTAAATTAATGTATGATTCTAGGATTCCTCCTGAATGTATGTCTCCTTGAGTACAGAGTGCAGGTCCATGGCTATCTTTGACTGCATGCCTAATTTTTAGATTAGGTTAAATGAGATATGACCTAACACTCAGACTTTGAAGTACAGAGGGAAAGTGTCCAAAGCAATATTAGAAAAGAGATGCAGTTACACAATGGTATCAGAAAACCACATGCAAATGCAAGACAGAGGCCACCAAAATAGCCAAAATGCATTGAATGGTTCTTCAGAAGTTGTGTGTAGAGAAGACACAGCGTGATCTTGAACATGGACATTAACTAATGATGGCAGGAAAAAGAGTAGTGAAGAGACAGAATTGACCTCAGCTTCGTAATTTCTGTATCAGTTTTCACTTCCAAATATCTGCAGGCGGATGAAATGTGTCCTACCCTAATTGGCAGAATTGAGACCTCCTGGTGAAGTTGCGTTATCGCCGTTTTAAGGAAAGTATGTTTCTCTGAAATAGGGCCAGTTTTGTTCCTTCCTACAAAGGCAGTGGAGAGATAAAAGCATCTTCACAGCACAGTACATTTAACATCTGGCTCTCCTTCTGGACACACTTCTTTCTACCTGTTTCCCACATAGGGAAATAAAGGTAATTATGTTTAATTCCCCTGGGAACATAAAGGGACACCACTCTCTGTGTTAAGTATTAGTGCAGAGTAGTGCCTTTGGTGTAAATTCCTATCCTTGCTTGAGGAGCCTGGATTTCTCCACACAGACTCCTCTCAAGCCCTACCTATCTCAAGACTACGTAGAAATTGCCTATTATCCTGAACAAAGGGTCATTACATTAACAAGATGATATTTTAAATAACTGAAAAGCTGCTGTACAGCATCTAAATTTTTAAGTTTTATAAAAGAGAGTTTTTTTCTTCTTCTTAGTAGTTATTTAGGGACTTTAATTTGAATGTTATAAACTGCTATGTTTCTGTGTTTCATTTTTGATAGTTTTCTGGAACATACTTTGAAAATCTGGCAGTTGTATAATAGTTCTTTATATTATGCATGCTAACAGATTTTAGCTGAGCTGAGATTAGAATGGAAAGGTAATGAAAAAATATTGTTCGGAATTCTGTCATGAAAATCATAATTAATATACATATTGCACATCACTGAGTTTGTTGGTGCAGATCAGACTGGATAAGCACAAGCCCACTTTTAACCCTGGCCCAAGCTTTCTTTTCCTACTGTTGTACTTTGCTGTCACTCTTCACATCTAAAATTATATGACAAGATCCTTGGGCCAAAATCTGTTCATTTGTTCTATAAAATGCCCACAAATTTTAGTGGCTGAATGGAAAAACAGAGTTGGTGGCAAAGGGGGTGGTTTTGTTAGAGCCAACTAGCTGTCAGAAACGATAGTTTGCAAATCCATAACCATGCTTACATTTGACATAACATGCCAAAGAGTTTTTCTGTGCTGCATTTCAGAAAGTGATGAGATATAGTGATGGAGAACAATCATTTTTTATATATTACGTATTTATATATATATATATATATAAAACAATCTTCAAACTCCTAAAAATCCTCTCTCATTTAGGATTTTTCTCTGTTTTAAAACATTTTAACTAGTGTTAACTGGCTAGCGCCGCTTAAAATAAGTTGCAGACAACAAATGGAAAGCCTGATTATACCCCAGAAAAGGTGTATCTGTTCTAACCATATTCTATATAAACCTGTTAAAACTATATGTGAATGTGTAGTATCATCCTTTTCCTTAAAAGAGCACCAGCCCAGAGACTCCTGTTGTCCATGCCCAAGCAGCTGCTGCTGGCCAATTAGCTAACAATTAAGCAATTGATTAATTATCCAGCTAACTAACCAGCTCTTGCTAGTGAGTCATTCCTTCATTTAACCATATGCAGACATGGCTTATTGCTTTTGAAATCTGGTTGTGGTCCATCACTGATAGCTTTTAGTTATCATTGGGTTTGGTTGTATTTAGTGCTTAGCTCTCTTTAAAACTGAGAATGTCTTAGCTCAGACATGGTAAATTTCTAGCTGTTTTCCCAACAATTGCCCTACCATTGCCCATTGCCTACCATTGCCCATTGTATCTAACTGTAAGTCCAACAGGTTGGCACTCGAGTGGGATGTGTTTTGATCTGTAGTTTCTGCTTCTTATCTCTTGGAAGATAACTGGTACTTGGAATTTTCTTTTCTTTGGCTCTTCTGGCCTCATTCAGCCAGTGGAATGCATGAGAAAATGGGTTTTCTGGGATACCAGGTGAATATAATTGACACTGAACACTCAAGTTCTTCTGTGTTCACAGGAATGCAGTTGCAATTACAGCCACCTTAGGAGCAACAATATTATTCTCTCTGTCTAATGGCGTGAGTGTTACTATTGGATTTAGAGAATCTGTTAATGTGGAAGACCTCAAAACGATGCAATCAATTGCAGAGGCAGATATCGGTTTCCAGTTTCCTAATTCTATTTTTCTTGTTGAACAGTGTGTAATAAATAATAAAGGGAGTTACAAAATGTGTCACTTCAATTGCAATACTACATGTTGTTTTAAACAGTTGTCAGGATTAAAAAGGAATGGTTTATGCATTTCTTGCTGTGTATTTCAATATCTATTCACGATTAAACTCCTACTGGTCAAATTTTCCTTTGGTATATTGGCTAAAAGATTTGTCAGGCTGACAGATATGGATACAATTTATAGATTTCTAAATAGGCAAACAGAGAACATGCATGAATATAGATCTCTATAGTAAGAGGCAAGTATATGAGCCAATGAATGGATATATTTTGATACAGTCCTGCAAAGTTCCCATCTTCTCTTAGCCATAATTGCTTGACAAAGGTTTTTATCTTTTAAAGCTAATATTCTTCACTGACTGTGAAACCAACAGCAGCTTGGAAAAGACAGGGAAAGTGATAAACAGCATCTGTTTTACAGAACAATCTGCTGGAGTTAAACTTCGCTAAAGTATAGAAGTATGAACTAGAAATGTATCCAACGATAGCAAGGAAAAAAAAATACTCAAAGATGATTAATCCTGCAAGCCTGCTTCACTAGCACCAGTTCTCAGGAGGGGAAAAGCTGCATATTGACATTTGACAAAGTTAATTTTAGTAGCTGATAATTGATGGATCAGCTTTTCCAATCTAATCTGGTTTCTTGCTCTCCTGATCTTTGCTCTGTCTCCAAATAGGGTCCATTTGTTTAATTTACTCAGCAGCTCAATTATGCACAATAAATGCATTCTCATTAACAAAGATTTTAAATGTCCAATGCTCTCTGTCTTTTAAATATAAATGAAAATTCAAAAGAAGCAGAGACCAGCAAAGTACTGAAGGGTTCAGACAATCTCTTGGAAATGCAGAGATCAAGCGAGTCAGCAGGCAAGAGTTTATCTAGATGAAAGCAGTTTTCCAAGCTTTTGTATTCCCAGGAAGGTAGTTTCCCGGATTGGATCACCCTGGGGATGGCTAGAAGAGAAGCCCTTGTTCCCAGTTTTCCTTGTCCCCACTCAGTTGTATCCAGTAATGTTAAAACAAGTCCCAGAGTTCACACTTCCCAGCTTGCAAGTTAGAGATTTGCATCATGTTCTGCTTGGCCCTGCAGATGCCAAAAAGTTCCATGCTGGAGCACAGCTAACTCTACGAAGGCAGTGAGCTATGCTTTAATGGGGCTAAATACGCCTTTTTTGGCTTTGCCTGCAGGTTTGGAGTGGAAGCTCTTAGGATTTAGTTTTTTTTTTTTTTTTTTTCCTGTATATATTGTTAGTATTAATGGGGCTACAGATACACAAATCAAATGCAATTAAACAGGAGACTAGCCCCCATAAATAGACCACCCTTCAAATAGCAATTTGGAGCTTTAGTGAAAATATTGTGAATAGTAATGGCCTAAGAATCATAATTCACACAAATAACAGAAGGTATTTGCAATGCTGCATGGAAAAAAAAAAAGGTTTAAAGAAACAGTTGCCTTACTAACATCAGACTGGTTCTGGTTGATCCTTTTCCCCTGACAGAGAAATTCGTAGGACAGTATTTTATAAGAGTGCCCGAGAATGCTGAATTCTGTGTTTCCCATCGAAGTGACCCCAAACCCTGCATCCACCCACAATAAACATTTTAGCCAGGAATGTGGCTGAATGACTGCTTTGCAATTGTGGTAATGAGCGTTAATAAGTTGTCTCCCCAGTAAAAGACAACATCCTAGGAGTTTGCAATGCAGGGGTTTAATTCAGCCCATTTTACTGCAGTTTGAACATGGTACTAACCCGGTGTAACCCACAGTAAAACATGTTCACTTAAACACCTGCGTCTCAGCCAAGGTTGTCGTAGTTATCAGTTAAGAGCAGTAAAATTCAGATGTAGGAACAGCATTGGAAATAAATGCCAGGCTTAAATAAGCTTTCCTTCCAATTAAATTACACAAGGCAAGAAATTATTTCAAGCTTCTGAATACAGCACAACATTTTAGTGATTTTTCCCCATTTATTTTCTCCATTAATATTTCTCTTTTTTGTCTGATTCACCTTTTTTTCAGTTACTTCCGCTTACAGTGAAAAAAATCTGAAAGTCTTTTATGTCAAAAAAGAAAAAAGTTTTCCTCACAGATGTACATTCCTTGTCTTTCCCCAAAAATTTCCATCAGGGAAAATAAGTAAGAAAGCAGATAGAGAAAAAATGTTAACATCCATAAGCTGAAGATTCCAGGTAGCCAAAATGTTGCTATAGTTCAGCTTTTAGCACAATGACATCTGAAATTGCACTGAATTTTTCAGAGAGAGCCCGTTTTTTTTTTTTTTTTTCGGTTCCAGCTCCAAATATTTCAATTAAACTACAAATTGTAGTGAGCACATTAATTTTAATTTGAAGTAATATTTTAGACTAAAATACATTATTTTGATTGAGCTATAACTGCTTCCATTTTTGTGTATGTCCTGGAAAAAAAAAAAAGGCAATGCTACCTGAAACAGTTGGCTTATTTGTCAGAGAGCAACGGATTCTTTTTATTCTTGCAACTGGGTTTATGTTGAAATTTATGATATTGCTCCAAATCCATCATTTTATTGTTACAAAGACACCAAGAAAAACAATCAAGCGTTTTATAAGATCTCTTTCATTTAAAGAAAAGAAAAAGATTTAATACATTTTGAGAAAAAGTGGCCTCTTGAATGGTAAAGGGCATCTTATAAGGGTCATCTTTTGATAAGGCGTAGTTGCTAGG
Organism: Tinamus guttatus; assembly: GCF_059628265.1. Taxonomy (NCBI): domain Eukaryota; kingdom Metazoa; phylum Chordata; class Aves; order Tinamiformes; family Tinamidae; genus Tinamus; species Tinamus guttatus. The sequence continues at coordinate 1,441,009 of NW_028288779.1, forward strand.
AGACCATCATCAAAACAGGTTAGGATAACAAATGTTTTATGTTAACGTTAATTAGTGTGCATGTTTAACAGATAATACAAAATGATATCAGATATTTACTTACGTAAAATATATGTGGAAAAAAAGAATGAAGTTAGAATTGTCATTTCAAACCAAACAGGAGGTACACACAATCCTCTTTACTGGTCAAAATATACCTAAAACACACAAAAGAATCAATCAATAAGAATCATAATGCTGCATAGAAAGTCCATTCTAATTGTTGTCACAAATATTAATTTATTTATTTTTCCTTTTTTTTCACTAAAGGCACAAAAAAAAAAGGAAAAGGCTTCAGCTGGTAAAAACTACCACTGCAGACTTTGACAAGCATATGAAGACTAGATCTATTCGAAATGGACTTTGGAAAGAGAAGACCGTATTAAAAAAAAGAAAAAAAAACATAAAAGGATGAATTCTCAACATCCAAAATGGATGGAGACACCTACAAAGCTATATAGAGCTGGCAGTTGTACCAATGGGCTGGAAGAAAATGACACTGAAAGTTCATATCCTGCTCCAGTTAGAAGACAGAATGGGGAGGAAAGCAATCCAAGGATACATCTTTCAGATCTGGCACTGATAAGAGATTTAAACTCTATTTAGTCCTTCAAAAAATTAATGCACAGTGAAATTTTAAGATCACTTCATGGCAAACAAGAGAGAGGCTAGGATTTTTCTATCCTTTGTGAATGACAATCTGCCCTGATATTTAATCTTTACTCAAATATAATATTTCCATGTTTATTTTCTATGTCTAAAGTTGGCAAATACTGAAAGAATGTCATTTATAAACAGCTTCTGGGGCAGAATTATTTTATAATTCATTCTCAATGTCAACTGCACCATTTGCAGGGTATAAAATATATGACTGGCAAATCTTATTGCACATTCAGTAAAATAAGCAAAATATTCTCAAATCTGTACTACGGAAAACAGTCCATTTAAAAAAAAATTCCTTTTTGAAAGCTAGCTCAGTTTTGTTCCAAAGTCTGGAGACTGTAGGGTTTTATAAAAAGCTTCCTTAGGCTTTTAAAATCATCATAAAAATTAATCGTACAAATGAATGCAAGTTCGCGATATTTGTAATACAAAGATTTCTGTCAAAAAAACACAGTTGGAAATAACATGCTGTTTGTCGTCTAATTGTTACTATTCACTAAAGCAGAAAAAAGCAAGTGCAGAGAGCTAAAGAACTGACAGCCTAGTCATTTAAAACTACAGGTTGTCTCCTGGATGACAATAGTTTTCGAAGTACAGCCTAACCCATGCCGAGAAGTGGCTTGCTGGAAGCATATATAGGATAATATTTTAACACTTTAGTTGAATAGACACTTTTTATTTTTTTTTTCTTAAAAATAAGGAACTATTACTCAGAAATAAGGTGAATAAGGGAATGGAGTTATGATCTGTTTGGCTTTTTATTTCACAATATTTGTTTATGCACAAGTATTCTCAATTCCAGGATAATTACGGAGGTTGATTTAAACCTCGTAGTTGGAGAACGAAGAGCTGAATTTCCCCAGCTGAACCCGGCTCCGAGAATTTGTTTAATCTGTGGAGCAACAAAACATATCACATAAGATACAGCTACCTTCAGTGCAGGGGCCAGTATTGCCCTAGTGACTCTCTCCTGTCCGTGCTGCCCGCTGCTAAGCACACAAATCTACAAAATCCAAATATTTGCACGGTGCAGGAAAAAAGCTTCTTAATGGAGCTGTAAAGCAGCAGGGAGGAATTTAAGAGCGCTCAGTGCTCAGACCTCTGTACCTGAGAAAAAAAAAAAAAGTCATTTAATTTCTCTGGGCAATAATTTACCCACCTCTAAAATGAGGATAATAATTTCTGCCTGTCTGACTGTTAAAATCTGTGGCAAAAACAGTAGCATTTTTATCATGAGTTTGTGTAAGTAGGCAGAGCAACGGTGTGCAGGTGACAGATGCAGCAAATGTTTCTTAAGTATAGGTAACAAGATATACATGTGTATGTTCATTAAGCTACCAGGTAGATAGCTCTTATTTCTCAATTTGACCATATTGAAATGAGATTACTTCATCAAATGAGATACTTAGGTTGACTATATTATGCCCTGCAGTATTGCCTCAGCGTGCCGACTCTCACACTGAAGTTGTAGGCAAATCAAAGGTTGATTCAAAAAGATTATTAAAATAGCTGAAGATTAGATCTAGTCAATCAGTAGAGAATGAGAAAAATTTAAATCTCTTTATCGTAGCTGGATAATTAGTAGCTGGAACTGGGATATGCACTGAGACAGCCAGATCCCCCACTGTAACCCAAACAAAGCAGGCATCAGCAAGGGTGAGGTTTATGTGACTCAAACTTACATTTTAAAAGGTTTAAGAAAACTCCCACCAGTAAACCTGAGCTTTGTAAGTACAGGGAAATACTATCCCGTTGATTACAATGAAAAAAAAATCATTGAATATTGAGCTTTTCTTTGCTTTATATTAACAAAGAACATTGTATTAAGAAATCTCTAGAGACAATGAAGTAACTGCAACTCTATCCAAAGGTAAGTTTTAAGGCACATTGGATTTCAAGAGCATTTGGAAAGCTGTGTATAGCTTAGTCCTGAATGCTTTTACTATTTTGTGTGTCTGCTCTGCCTTTTCTTTGCTCTTTGCTGTTTTTGTTTTTTTCCTTTTCTGTTTGAATCTCAGTAATTACAGTCCTCATTCCTGTGGTCTCAGCACATCACAATCCTCAGCTGTGGAAGAGGGAATTGCTCCTGGTTTTCCACGGCTGGCAAGTCGCTTAGTGGCTGCAAGAACCCAGGTTCATCCCATCTAAACTCAGGAGCTTACAGTCCGATCATGAGGGAGCTCCATGTCTGAGGGGCATTAAATCATCCTCTGAAGTTGCTCCATCTCCTATTCATATATCAGCTATCAATATCTTTCTTTACATGTTGCAGTAAAGCTAATAATTCTGTAGAGTAATGTAGGTATTTTCCATGTTAACTTCCATTGTGTTCTGAGTGTTTGAATCTTGACCACTGACATTAATTGCCTTTTTTTTTTTTTTTTTAGTGCTGACTGCAACAGCATCAGGGCAAGATCCTACCCCTCCTCTGAACTTTTGGGTGCTATAAAAATAACGGAATAATTAGCTTTATAATAACAATGGAGGATAAATCTTTACAGATGGTGAGGAAGAGCAATAAGCGCTATCCCCTGAGCTTCCTCAACTTTTTGTCTCTGATATTAATAAAGCTCAGATTTGATGATAACCGCATTTTCCCATCAGCATTTGTGCAAATGTTATTGTACTGGGCAGGGGATATTAGAAGGTGCAGAGCGAATTATGGACTCGGGTCCGCTTGGGAGGTGCACAAGGACGTTGGTGCCTTTGTCATTCTGATCTCTACAGAGACTTAAATTCAAATTACATCAGCAATGCATATTCCAGTGCAAACTGAATCATGTTTGTCACTTAATTGTGAAATACTTCAAAAGCAAAGGAGTTTTCAATGACTCTTTAGAGCCATATGTGTGTATGTCCTTCTGACCAAAGAACTGAGAAATTCTGTGTAACAAATATATTTTTTCTGTAAGACATCAGACCTTACATCAAAGTAAAAGATGACTGACATGGTTACACTTACTACACGTAGAAAGATATATTTCTATACAATTAATTCTGAAAGTAAGGTTTATATCTGTTACTAAAGAACAGACGATTGTTCTCAGCTTTATTCTATATATTTCTTTGCCTTCTGCTAGTAATCTTTCTTTGAAATACCATGGAAACAAGCAAATATGCCTCATTAAACTTTCCTTGCAGGGAAGAAGGGGGAAAAAAAAGGCAGAAAAAACAGAGAATTTTTAAACTGTGGAGTAGGAAAGAATAAAATAGGAAGGGTGATTAGATTGCTCTTCTTAATTCTTCTAGGTAAAGTAGGATAATTTTCTGGAAGAAAAATCTTATCTCCCTTCTCTCTACTTGGACCTTTTTGCAGATATCCACTGCATATTATCTTACATTTTAAAGTCATGCCAATCACTGTGAGCTATAAGTTACAGCTGATATCTACCAGTCCCTTGGCATAGCTAAAATAACTTTTATGCATATATGATTTCTAAGAGATTTTTCTTGATTTCTATAAAATAGTGTTTTTGAATGCAAACCTGGTATTTATTAGCATGGAGCTAGCAGTTTAGATTGATGTTTCTTCCGCTTGAGGAAAGAGGGCCCGATTTCTAGTGCAGCTGCACTACTATAGCTAAAGCTATGCTGATATACACCAGTTAAGGACCATGATAAAGAAAATTTATTAAACCATAATTGTAGCTATCCTCTTTAATAAGGGCTTTGAAATTGGTTTGGACTTAGAAGCGATTTCAGCTTTCAGCTATATACCCAACTCTGCCTTCAGATGTCATTGAGATCCTAATGAATTGGTTGTGGAAGATCCACACATCACTGTTAGTTAGAATCCCCCATCCGTGTTCACCCAATAAACGTCTGGTAGCCTTAACTAAGGTAATGTCTGTGAGGGACATGTCTTGAAATTAAACTCCACTCTTTTCAACAGCGCCAGAATCTTAAAGACAAACTTGGTAGAGAAAGGGGATATTGATTTAGCTGAGTTACTATTTTGTACCCTGAAATCTACTTTAACAAAAGAAGGATCGATAAATGACTTTCTTAGATCAGCCCATGTTTTGATTTAGCTGGCAGGTGGTGTAATTCATTTCCCAACATGTTAATTTCTAAACATGCAAAGACAAGAGGTCCCAAGATCCCTTTACACTCAGATGGCCCAAAGACAAGCAGGAAATAATGTAAGCATGGATTCCAGTGGGATACTAGAAGCAGCCAGAGAATTGCACATTTTTAGAGACTGAGAACATATAAGCATATATATTGAGCAATAAGGATTGCCAGCAAAAGCCAATTCCTACTGCAGCAACTTTAACCCCTGTATCTAGACTATGACCCTGTTCATGACAGTCCTGGAGTACCCAGGCATGGTTCTTGATTTCACTACACCCTTTAAAATAGATATTTTAAAAATAGCTACTTTTTTTAACCCTGTTAAAAATAACAGCATGATAGTTATAAAAAAATAGGAGGAGTGAAGAGAACTAGCTGGGTACGCTTCATGTACCTATGGCCTTGTTCATAAAGCGGGCCCCCATTCATTCCAGAATTGCTGCCAGTTCATGGGAACTTGCTGGAATTGAACATGATCTGGACACATTTTTCCCATTGTAAGTCCTAATATACCTGAAGTAAATTCAAGGAATGAGACCTGAGTCACCAAGCTGATCCATCGATCCCATGCCATTTTCACAGGGATACACCATGTGAGGCAGACAGATTCGGCAAAATGTATTGATCAGCCAAATCTAGAATTTGATTTGCAATGAATATACAATTTTTTTAAACTCTCAAGAAGATTGGCAATGTAAGAACATTCACCTTGTGCCAAGGGAAGTGATAGATCCTAAACTGATTGCCCATTCAAGCAAAAAAATTAGGACCTGTCCAAAAAAAAATCCACACTTTGAAAATCATTTGGTGAAGCATCTCAAGCTGTGCATGCCTGCTGCAACTGCCCTACTAATAGGAGGGAAAGGCAATAATTGTCTTGGATTTCCTGCCATGTCATTACCTTTTTGCTGACCCACAAAATCCAGAATGCCAGTGTCTCCAGGAGGGAAACAGGCGCTCGTAACAAGATACCCAAGTGGCTGTAGGGCAACAGAACACTGTGAGTACAGTACAGCCCTACCAGTCGTTAAAGATTTGCCTCAAGAAAATGTTTTTATCCAGAAAAAGGTATTCAATTCTTATAGCTGTACTCTTGTGAATGAAAATCGCAGCTCTTTGAGGTAGAAAGGAAGTTCACCAGTCAAGGTCAAGGCTGTTCCTTTTAAAAGGCAAAGATGTTCTGAAAATTTTAATGGAAAACTGAACTCTTGTGTTCTTCTAGCTACCTGACTTTCTACATAATAAATATTATCTTATAATGTCTTCATTTAACTTGATAATTTGAATTTGAATTACATAGATGATTCAACCAGCCCTGATACGTAAATTTAAAGTGATGAAGATGAGAAGGAAGCTGAAAGAGCTGGAACTGTTTATCCTGGAAAAGAGGCTTGAGGAGACCTTATCTGTGTGTTCAAACAGCTAAAGGGGGAGAGTAAAGAAGACAGAACCAGACTCTTCTCAGTGGTGGCCAGTGAGAAGGTAAGGGACACAAACCGAAACACAGGAAATTCCATTTAAACACTTTTTTTTTTAATTATTGTTCTAAGGATGATTTAGCACTGGAGCAGATTGTGCAGAGGGCTCATGGAGTCTCCGTCCTTGGAGATATTGAAAGTGAAACTGGACATTGCCCTGGTCAACGTGTTGTAGGTGAAACTGCCTTGAGTCAGGAGGAGAGCTGGACTAGATGATGTCCGCAGGTCCCTTCCTAGCTCAGCTATTCTGTTACATCTCCCCATAATCTAATAACCAACAGCTATTAACAGAAAATTTACCCTCCGGAGTAAAAATCTGCATTTATTTCCTATTTAAATTTGTCTTCAATATCTAGCTATTGGTTCTTGGCTTGCATCTGGCCACTTGATTAAAGAGCTCTTACTATCTCTTACTAGGTACTCTTAGATCAACGTAACTGTTAAGCTTCTCTTTGATAAGCCAAAGGGTATTTCCACAAATAAATACTCTATGTTCTCCTCTAAAATGGAAATTGAGCCCTTAATCTAGTCAATTTGATGGACGGATACATTACTGTCCACTATAAAAATCACAGTCTGTACAGATTCTGACTACTGAATCCCCATTTTTCATTTTATCTTACAGCTTGTAATGGAATCAATATAGTAAAAAGCAGAGAAAACAAAACAATACAAAACAAAACCCAAACCTAAACCAACATCTCTCATCTGCAAGAAGCCAACAGGCAGTGCTAGGTTTATATTAGGTGTGTAAGTGTTTTCTTTACAGTTCTGGAATGATATATAAATGATCCAGAAAATGGTTAACACTAAAAAAGATCCATTTTAAGGACACTGAATCTATCTGACCCTTTTTTTTTTTTATTTTGTTTTGCAAGGAATGTACTGGGTTTGCTACATGACTGCCTAAAACACTGCCATTAGCCAATATGGAGAGAAACAACTAGTTTAATGGGATAGAAATTTGATCCAAATTCAAAAAAGAATTGGCATATTGTTTTGCTGTACTGTTACACTGAATACAAACTGTTGTAAGGCTAGTCAAATCAATGGTGCTAATGCAGCTTAAAAACTGGAAGAATGAAGCATTGCATCAAGGCAAGTAGACGAGCATATGAAGGATTCAGAAGCAGATTCTCCTAGGCTATGCACTAAATTTATCTGCCTATTCCTGTGAGATGGCCACAGTGCTGGGTACTTGTGTTTAAAGGACTCAGAAAATAATCATTCATAAAGGGAAAGGAAAATATATACTGAAAAGATTTTTTTCTGAAATCTGTATTTAATTTTCAGAGCAGTGGGTAATCTTCAAATATGAATATGTGGTGAGTGTCTTAGTTGTGGGATGATGAAGAAGCCCATGTGCTTTGCTATAGCTTCCTTCCAAATTGAATACTACCTTCCTTGACCATATTATTTAGATTTCGTGGAATATTCTGAAGTGTGAGTGTCCATATCACTGACAATAAATGCTACTTAATGAAGCAAAGTTTAAAGACTTTCCTACATCTAGTTGTCCATATTATTTCCATCCTCTTAACCTAGCTTTTCTTTTGTCTTCTGCTCTACTTAACCTTCACATGATCTCTTGCATAACAAGAGTAATAATGAACAATTAACTGGGGTGTAATCACCTTGCTCACTATAGTATCAGTCTCTAATTTTTCTTATTGTTTTTGTGGTGTTTTGGGTTTTTTTTTTTTTTTTGCATCTGCTGCTGATGTCCTTTATCATTCCAGTGTGGCAAAAGAGAGTTTTGTTTATTTGTTCCTGTCTATTGTTCCTGCACCTGTATGCTCAAAATTCTGAAAACAAAGTTTGTTGTTTTCTTGGCTTCTTTGTATTAAAGAAAAAGAAAGTTTGAATAGATTATCTTTTCCGAATGGAGAGAAGATATAAAAGTACAGCTGCTTAAGCAATTAGCAAAGCAGCACGACATTTGAAGGCCTAGAGCTATTGGAAACTCACCTGACTTTGGATGCCATCATAAGCTCAGTTTGGTCCGGGTCACTGGGAGGGATAAGAAACACACCGGAACAGAAGCAGACCTGCGGGCAAGTTCCTATGCTTTAAAGGAACCACTTTTAAGCCTAATGTACACATTATACACATTATAGGACTAAACGTTCATCTCCAGGCTAAGAAATAAAAATTAGGTATTTATGTGGTGCTCTCTAAATGTTAATATTTGCATCGTTGTTGGAGCAGATCTAGGCAAAACCACCAGTGGAGCCCTGGAAATGACCATTTACTGCGTGCTCTGCTCTGGGCTGATCTGAACTGCCCAGTGTCACCAGGAGATCTGCATTTTTCTGGAATGGCAGTTGCAGAGTACATACAATCCCATGAAGAATTTTAAATGACACTGAACACTTTGTTGAACCTGGAATTTGTCCTCCCAGGTTCTACCTATGTGGAATTTTCCTTAGCACTCGGCATCAGCCTCAATCCAGTTTTCCCTTGCACTTCAACAAGACCAGAGTTATCCACTATTGAGAACCACAGATAATTTCATTCAAATTTTATTCTAGCAGATTCCCAAAGCCCTCTTGGGTTAAGCAAGCACACTCACATAATGAGGATTATCACCTTTCCAATCAGTTTGCTTCCTTAATTGGGGGCTTTCATTAGCTTAGCGTGCTTGTCTAATTCCACCATCAAGATAATAGATGGTGTGCACAGCTCAAAACCTAACAAATTTCATCATAAATCAATCAAGCAACTTTGGTGAGTTTTTTTTATCTTAATGTTTATTTGTTTTGGTTTGGTTTTTATTTTTTCCTCTTTATGGAGAAAGGAAAGGGACATAGAGCAATTAATGAGTGGAGTCACTTGGGAGATTCCCGATCCAGTCAGGAGCTGCACCTAGGTCCCTTGAAGCCTGGTCTTTTGCCTCAGCCACCATACACCTCCCTAGACCTTTGCTCAGTATCTCGTCAATAACAACAATTAGACACCTAGTAAATACTTAGAAATCACTTAATCTCCACAGAGTTTTTGCTGGGAGGATATGAGAGAGAAGAAATAAGAAAAGAAATGAAGGGAAACAACTGGAAGTTTCAGGCAGTGACTTAAGCTCAGGGATGCACAGATCAAGTCACTGCTTGGCCTAATTGCAGTGACTTACGGTGAAAAACTATTCAGGCAAATATTGGCATCTGATCTGCTCTGCTTTCAGAACTGGAAAACGTGTTTGGGGAAAACTTTTTGTGGAAATGTTGTTCTCATCCCATTTCAGAGCAAAGAAGGAGGAAGGAAGTGACAAGAGATGTTAGCTAGCTTTGATTGATAGTATCAAATTGTCATCCTCCATTCTCATCGTAAGTGATTTGCTCTGCTACCAAAGGAGAGATGAGCTTGCACGTGTGTTTATTCTTCAGATAGGTTATCTGTGCTCTGAGCTATGGATCCATTTTGCAGTGACAGATGAACAAAGGTCACTTGTCAGAGCACCATAGGGGGTGGGGATGATTTCTGGGCCTTGATTACAACTGCAATATAAATAAAGAATATTAATAAGCTGAATTGCATTTGGACTCCTTTCCATTTAGCTCTAAAGAAAAAAAAATCTGCTAGATTGTGGAACCATTTCACTAATGGTTAATGAATATTTATTGTTTTTTAAGAAGTAAGATAAAACTGTGTTAAGATGCCACTTGTCCCTCAGTGACATCGGGGTGAGTGCAAGGTGAGTTTAGCCTTTAGTATTTTTGTGTATGCCTGCATACTTATTACCATCCTTTAAGCCAAAAGGAAGAGGAGACATGAGACTCACAAAAGATCCATTTTGCTATTGATCACACATTTTTTAATCTTCCCCTTTTTAACAGCTCATAAAAGATTCGTGCTTTTTTGTTGTTTTGTTTCTTTTCTCCCAGTATCTTTTAAAATCATGTATACAGAAACCTGATTTATTCTTCCTACTTGGGATTTCCATGGACAGATTGAGATTTCTTTAATAAAATAGTCAGGAAGGGAGGCAGAGATATATTTCCCAAGTTTTACCTTTCATAAACACCAGTTTATTAGATACTTCAAAACAACCACACTTTGGTGTGCATTTCAACATTGTACTTTTATATAACTGCCTCGTGCAGTCATGTCCCTGACCTCTTAACAACAGCAATTTTCTTTTGTGCATTCTTCCCATCTATAAGTGGAATTTGCGAACAACATAAACCCAAGCAGTGAAATGGCAAGGCCCAAGGCCCAAGCACCTTAAATTCATGATGTGAAGGAGTGAAAGTCAGTCTGGATGTCCAGCTTCAGGTGCTCTATTCTAGGAGCTAGTTCCTGCTCACTTCTTTAACTTCGTTTCTGGAATTCTTGGTCATTGCTCATGCAATGCTCATGCATGATTCCTGATTTCACTCCACAAGGTTACTTAGATGAATAAGTACTGCCTGAAAAAAAAAAATTGGTAGTTCAGATCGTCTGCAGTGGTTGGCATCTTTGTTATTTAATGGCATTAGATGTCTTTTAATGCACTTACTTAATGCACCTGTTGGACAGCTTTTTTTTTTTTTAAGTATTTTGAGCCTTATATGATTGCTCAGGCATGAAAGACTGGATTGTACAAAGCAACATCCTGCTTTTGGTATTCCTTTATTTACTTTTTTGCAGAGATTTACTGAAGTTGATGTTTTCTATTTTAGTTGGAGGTAGAAGAAAATATCAGTTCCAGAAAATGTGAGTCTTTTCTAAGCATTTTCTAAAAATAAAAGGTTTCTATATAAAATTGTATTGATGAAATGTATGAATTTTCCCTACTGTCCCACTTACTTACATTTGTGAGTGTCTCAGCCTCAGAGGACAATGTAATAAAATCACTAGCTTTCCATATCATTTCTATGGCCCTCAAATTACATCATCTCCTCTACTTCTTGCCTCTTCTCCCCTCCCCAACAATGAAAAAAAGGAAAAAAAAAATTATCCTCCCATATTAGCTTGCTATTGAGGCTATTTGCTGGGATTTGTCTTAAGTGTCTCTAAAATCAGTGGGACTTTAGCATATGTTGAACAGATGTACTAGATTGCATTGCACGAATTGTATCCAAAGCCTACTGATGTCAAAAGAAGAAAAAATATGGCTGACTTCAGTGATATTTGCATCAGGCTTTTTTAACGGAAAACAATTATGCCCCTATACCTTTAAACATTTATGGTGAAATGTGTCAACAAATAAAATTTTATGAATAGACTCCTGCAAACCGAAAGTGGCAATAGCTGAAATAGGCACACGGGCTTTCAAGTACTGTCTGTCCATCAGCACTGTACAGTTTAAAGGCAACACAGGTACTCAGCCTTCTGAGAGGGAATGTGGACAAAAAACCATTCTGATTCATTAATTATTTTTTCTAGGGAGACAGGTTTGATCTTGAAACCAGATGATGCCTGGGACCTATTGCACAATGTGTGTTCAACATTTGCTGCACTGATTTAATCCTTGCAAGCCTTGGAAAAGAAGATTTTACACCTGTAATGTATTATGTGTTTCTATTTTAAAACAAGAAAATTCCTAGAGAAAATTTCACTGTATTTCAAGATAAAAATAACTTAGATATTAGTAATGTTTAGTTCCTATTTATGTTCTTTAAAAATGTCTTAATCGGCCTCTAAGTGTTTTACAGGAAAAGTCCATATTTTCCAAACTGGGGAGTTGAGAAATGACTCTGTCCAGCAGAAGAACTGGAAGCAGAGGTTGAACACCTTGTGTTTAGCATTCCAGCCTCCTGAAGTTTCTTCTCCTTCATTATCTTTAACACGCTAAGGTTAATATCTCGCCTGATATTAGATGTAACTGAAATGTCTAATTTAGGAGCGTAGTCAGTTAAAGCTCTTCCTGTGGGCAGGTCACCTATCCATGAATATCATTCTAGAAGTGGCTGCCTTTCTCCACCATCCATAAAACATTAGATTCCACCCTGGGGGCCCCAGCAACAAAATGCTGAAAAATGCACAGGATGTTGCTCACAATCTTAACTTTGACCTGATTTTTATTTATTTGCTTTGTTTAACAAGGTTCCTGTTTTGAAAAACTTTCGTACAACTCTGATAACTAATAATTAATATACAAAGGTAATGCAGAATAGTTATTTAATACAATAAAAGTATTAAAGAAACACACATACATAAATGTATTCAATGCCCACATAATATAACAATTAAAAAGATAATATTAGAAGTGTGTGTGCAATAGTCCCTGAAAGGTTTTGTTAAAGTGGTGTGATGACATTTGCAGTTATAATGGTTGCAGATAAAGCTAAAAGTAATGAACAATATTTGAAAACAATTTAAGTCTTTTAAACAATTCATATAGCTAAAAAGTGAAAAACTGTGTCCATTAAAATTAATGTTTCTATAGATTTTTTTGATATTCATCTACATTTCATGCTAGAGAATGCATGGACTGACATAATATCTTCACCTGCACATTTTTTCATTTCTTTTTCTTCTTTTTTTTTGGTTTTATCAGTCATTTTCTCGGCATTTTTTTCCCGATGTCTGTGCTATATTACTTATTCTAGTAGCCTTCAGTTTAAATTAATTAAAGGAGTTGTTTGTGACGAAATACACAGAAGTATGGTTGGTTTCTCCCTTTACAAAGCAAGGTATGTTTCGTATTCCCTGAAATATAAAATGTTACTTTTCACTTTATATTATAAAACACTCTTTGGAACATAACATAATCTTGAACTCCCTTTAGCAGTTTCCAACCTCCGCATCAATCTTGTATCATAAAAAATATGACGGAATCAATATTGTGATGATAAACTGTAAAAAGTTGGTTTTTTCTGGATTTAGTAGAAATCACATGTTCCAATACAACTTGGGAATATTGCATCCAGCTTCTCAAAATGAACAAGTCATTCAAGAATAAAGTCTAGGTTTTGGTTAGGTGGAAGTGATTTTGTGTTGTTCTTTTTTAAACCAAACTTTTTGTTCTCTTGCCCTTACAAGCACAGATTTTCCCTTCTGAATCTTTTTTTTTTCCCCCTTCTAGTTGGGTTCATTTGGTTTTGTACCTGAGATACTACAGCTAATTCCTAGCTTAACACAAGATACTGTAGCAATATCCTGTAAGGAGATCCAGTCCTGGCTTTGCAGCATCTTCCAACAAATGTTGACACCACCTATGACTAAAATGCAAGTGCGAGGATTTCCTCTCTGAAATTGAGAGGCTGATAAATAACATTTTTGGAGTATGGGATATGACTTGCCCACTATTGGTCTATTGGAAAATGACACTATCTATAAGTTTTCCTTTAACCAGAAAAGACAAAACTAAAAGTAGTGCCAGGAGTTGTATATGGGAGAAGTGCATGACTTCTTAATAATGGACCAATGCAGAATTGTGAATAGCCATGCTTGCTGTCTACAATCTAGCATTTAAACACATAAAATGACACCTACAGAATGCTCCAGATTTGCTCTGGCTGGAAATCCCGGGACTGGCTGTGACCAAGAGGTTACATAACACGGGCAATATGTGGAAATGGGGCTATTCTAATGATAGTTCAGCCTGGAGAAGAGAAGGCTGAGAGGGGATCTGAGCAGTGTGTATAAGTACCTCAAGGGAGGCAGTGAGTAGGATGGTGCTGGCCTCTTTTCAGTGGTGGCCACTGACAGAACTAGAGGTAATGGCCACAAACTAAAGCACCAAAAGTTCCACAGGAACTTAAGGAAAAATTTCTTAACAGTGAGGGTGACAGAGCCCTGGAACAGGCTGCCCAGAGAGGTTGTGGAGTCTCCTTCTCTGGAGATCTTCCAAACCCGCTTGGACGCAGTCCTGTGCCACGTGCTGTAGGTGACCCTGCGTGTGCAGGGGGGTTGGACTAGATGACCTCTAGAGGTCCCTTCCAACCTTAAGCATTCTGTGATTCCGTGATTCTTTGATAGGTGTCTGCAGAGAAATGCTAACTGTGGAGCATTGCTTTGTCCACGTGCTCTGAAGTGTGGTTCAGTACGATAGAACTAGACAGACTACACACTGACTGGCAGCATATGCCTGACTTTTGGAGGGAAAAAAAAAAAAAAAAAAAAAAGAACATAAACCTCTACAGAACAAACATGCAGGGTAAAATTAATCTCTCTTACCTCTAGCTTTTGAAAAATGGTCTGTCTAGTGTCTCTAGTCCTCTAATTGCCTTCTAAAGTTAATGGAGAGAGAAAATATATTGACATTTCCTATGTTACTAAGGATACATTATGCAATATAAGATTGCTGAAGTGTTAGTGTGGGTATTTTCTGTTCAAGTGGCTTCGAAATTTGGATTATCTTCATTCAAACAGAGACAATATATAGTAAATCTACGTGTTTATTTTCTGAATGATTTAAAATAAATACATGATTTGTACTTCATCTGGTTTACTACTAAGTCATTTGAGGAGTATTCATCTCCCCTAAGGTTAGATGTCTCTTCACGCCTACCCTTGAACTCCATGTCCAGTTCCAGTTACTGTCCACACACAAAAACAAACTTTTGGAGCACGTTTATTTTACATTATAGATGCTTGAATCAGCATAAAACAAACTGCCCCCTAAAGGGAGTAGGTTCTCCTCACCTGTTAGAAAAGAAGCATAAACATCTAGCTCATATAATTATAGGTAGCTGAAGTAAGATGGGATTAATCTTCCTCCTCAAGTTTACCCTTTGTAATGGTCTGGCTGTCATACTGCATGAACTGCTGTCTTAGCTTGCAACTTACACAACCAGCAGTAGATAAGAAAGGAAATATGAAAACTTCACTGAAGTCACTAAAGGGTAAAAGAAGGAAATTATACTAGTTAGCTTTATAATAACAAATGACATTATGTGCTGATTCTTACCAGCTTTTTTTAGGAATCAGTACAGTGTCAATTTTTCTTCTCTTCTTTCATAGAGCGCTTAACCTATGTGCAAACAAGGAATAATCTAAAACTCTACAGAGACCTTGTGGTTATTTCACTGCTTGCATAGTCGTGACAGCTTGGGCTCTGGGACTTGGGTATTAGCAAGGTTAAGACATTCTCTTTTCCAAGGGTAAATGTGAATGCCAGCAGCATGGAATCTGAGAAGTTTCAAAAGAAGTCTGTAATAATGACAAAATGAAGGCACCTTGGGTTAATATATTCAAGACAACTAGCACTGTTTAAAGATCTGAGGAAACAATTGCTATATCTTAGAAGGGCTCATGGATCTCCATGATTTAGCAAGTTTGCAAAGATAAGCTTAACATGTGGACAAGACGCATTGAACGTTGAATTCTGAATGAGGTTGGTGCAGAGTAGAACCCACAGTAGGGAAACTATCAGGAGAAACAAAAAAATCATCTCCTATCCCTCAAAAGGAGCTTAAAGTAGACAGGATTAACAGCTTTTTAAAGTATCTATCTAGGCTATTTACTATGGAAGAATCCTAGATCATTAAACCAGATGTCTCACTTTAGAAGGACACAGATGTATGAATTAAATACCACCCATGATTGTGATGGAGAGATATGAAAAGATGTTATAATCAGTTCATAAAGACCACACTCACTAACAGATGCAACACGATGAAAGCAAATTAATATTCTGACATTAACCATAGACTTTCAAAGACCTACACATGTCCTGAACTTTATATGCTATGAGTCAGCGTGTAAATCAGGTGTACTAAGGCAGTAGAGACTGGCTTAATGAAGCTAAACACCTAGAGCAAATCTTTATGAGGGATAAAAATTCAAAATTGTAACTGTTTTCTCATGTACATAATGTGCCTGATGTGACTAATTCCACAGATCTAGTTGGGACTAATAATATTAGTATTCATAAGATTCACATGGGTAGTGGTGATAAAAATGAGTATTGCCTGTGAAAATGTACAGCTCCTCCAATAGGGCATTCATACATCCCTGGGCTCAGTAATGTTCTAGAGGTACAAGCACGCCCATGCTTTACAGAAACTATTGAGATCACTTCTATTTGCTTTTGTATGAAAGAATAAGTTTGTTTCATGAAACTTACGTGACATTACCATTAATGAAACAGTTCTTAGAAATATGGATGGGCAGTGCAGAAAGAACATGTGAAAAAATCCTTTCAAATCCAAACAGCATGAAAAATAAAGACCCGTGACAAAAGAAAAGAAGAATAAAGTTTATCTGTAAGTGAAGTACATGCAGGCACTACTGCAAAGGAATTTAAATGTGTATATAATGAGTATCTACACATGCACAAAAGTAGCTGTCACACACTATATGGTATGCATAAAAGCTCCAACAAGTTGCACAGTGTGAGGAATAGTTGCTTCTGGATCAGTGCACAGTCATTTAGGAGGCCTATCAAGCTGACAGTGAGCGCGCTGGGCCTGATACACATGACTGCCCAAGAAGAGTGTCTCTGGATGTCAGCCCCGTGTGCGTCAATGAAACAAGAGCACAGCAGAATCAAAACAAGTTAACAAACCAGCATCGAGCTTGTTTCTGCCGCAGTAACAGAACTATAGGCTAACTGAGGCTTTCTTTCTAAAACTTGTTAGGCTGTGTCCCTGACCTTGGATTCACTGACCCACAGATGCTGGATACATTGAGCATGAAAGGGTTTTCCTTTATTTTTTTTAATTTCTAGATTTCTAGCATTCCATCCTGAGGAGACTGAAACACTGGCTATTGTTCCCACTTAGTCCCCCCAATAAATCCACCTTTGTTTTCTCGTGTTGGTTAAACATCATTCAGGATCTGCTCTAATGAGCAATCCACATTAGTCATGTCTGATCATTGTAATGGTCTTTTTGAAGGCTGAAATCCATTTTATGGTCTGAATGTTCTGTATTTATCAAAAGATGAGTTGTCTGAAATAATCCTGTTGTTTGAGACTGTAACTGCAAGTAGAAATCTTCACTGGACCATTTTCAAAACAGACTAGAGAACCGGTGTCTAGATTAGTTTGATTAGCAGATAAATTCTCTAGGTAAAGGAATATGAATATGTAGCTTTAGGGAAAATGAACTTTGAGCTTCCTCCTCATATACAAAGCCTTTCCTCCTAGCACTGTGGGAAACTAAGCCTGCCCTTTGATAGGGCTATTAGGCTAGAAGGACCTTCCTTCAAGAAACCAATACTTGTGAAGTTAATTTTTCCAATATCTTTTTAAAAACAAATTATTTAATTTTCAATGTTCACAGCATGGGGTAGTTATACCTGAACTAGCTGCAAACAAATGGTTTAATATAGAGTTTGGCATGGACTAACTGCCCAGAGCTCTTGATTTTTTGAACACTGCAACCTACCCGCAATGAGTTCTGCAACAGCAGAACGGCTGAAAGCATCAGGTTATCTCTTTCAGAGCTACATCAGGGATTGAATGTCAGGTGCCACAGTGGCCTCTAATCTAGCTGATATGTTTTTCTAATGTTTTTCTAATGTTTTTCTCTCTTAAGACTGTGCTTTGTCTCTAAGCGCTGCCAAAATGCCCAAAGTCCTTCTGGAAGCTCAGTGTAAAAGTCAGAGTTATTCAAATCAAACCTGGCTTTTAAGTTTGATCTACTTAAATGCCTGCCAAGTTGCAATGCCTTAAAAATTGAAGTTCTAACAATACAGGCATTGGACTACTGTCCTCTAAATCTAGGAACACACGATGCACATGTAATTTTAATTTTAAATACACATGGGAAAAGCACAAGGCACCTTGTTCTTATGGAAAACACTTGTTTTAAAGATCCATTATAGAACATAAATAAGAAGGATTATTATAAGTTCAGACTGATAGGCACAATCACAAATACAACTCCCCATCTGCTCCATTTTCACAACTGAATTAAGGAACATTTTCTCCCCAATGAGTTTAATTAACTTTAAGAACAAGCTAAATTAGTTTAAAAGGCAATTAAAATGCAAGCGTATAAATTGTAATTAAAACTGCATGCTGTTTATAGATATTTTTTCTAAATATTTAAAGAAGATATTTTCCAAATTAAAAAAAGGTCTACCACTGGTGAATAATTCAGTTCTGAAAAATATGAGAAGCTCTTCTTACACATGTAAAATTATTTTAAAAATCTAATTTGTTGGAAACAAAATTGCGGAATATTATGTCAGCAACCTACGGGAAAATAATGATAATTTTCTTCACAGATGCACTGCTGTGTCTAATGGTGAGATTGGCTCTATATTTTATTTATTGTGAGATCATCAGATTCATTGGGAAGTGTTGGATATAGCAGGATCACCTTTCACTGAGCTTTATTTCTTGCTGCATGTGATGTGGTCAGTTCATTTTGCCTTCGCTTCTATATCTTTATTTTTTTGCTCAATCCACACTCAGTACTGTGTGGAGTGGTTGCATCTTTTTCTGTGTCCAAATAGCTCTTTTTTTCTGACCTTTTTACAGGTAATTTTTGTGATCTGATGATTTCCTCTCACTGCTGTTTGAAGCTTTCTTAAAATGCTCAAGGTCTTGTGTCATTTAGGGCTATCAGCTCCAACAGCTAAGACTCTCTTGGAATGGCAGATACTATTGTGAGGCTGAGTCTATGTACGAGAAAGCATGAATAATTGCATGAATATCCACAGTAAAAAAATATGCCCCTTTGGCCTCTATAGACATTTTCCTCAGATATCACACAACTTTGGGTTTATATCTTAACAAGTGATAGTGATCACATATTGCTGCAAATGTAAATATCGTCTTTTTTTTTTTTCACTTAGAGTTAAGTTTGATTCTGACCAAGTCAAAAGGAAAATTCTTGCTAAATGTATTGCAGCCAGAATTCAAATTACTTTTTTTTAAAAAAACAAACAAACAAGTATTGCTCTTATGTGGGAATGCAGCTTGGAAACTTGGAGAACAAGTTTTCTAGTTTTCTTACCGCAACTACTTACTTGCAACTTTTCAATCAAAATGGGTTCATTTTGATGCTCAAATATGACTTTTATTGAATGTCAGAAATTTGAGTTGTGAAAGTTCACTTAAACTATATATACCAAAATTCCCAATTTTTACAGCTTCCAGTGATTAAAGTTCTTGAAAGTGTAGGTGTTCTAAGAGACATTTGAGATAGTTTAAAAATCTGTCATTTGCTACCTCTCAGAAAGATTCATGAATATAAAGAGTAAGATAACAGCACAAAAGGTCTTTGTAACTGCCAATGAAACAAACCTGCATATTTCATCAGAGATATAAATGTTACATTTTTAGGCAAGAACAGATAGACAAAGAATGACTTGTTCTTTCTCTCTTCAAATTGGTATATTTGAAGAAGTTAGCCTAATTTCTGACTTAGGAGAAGATTTCTTAGTTGTGTTACTGATCAGAAAAGAGAAATAACATTCCAGTGTAAAGATGGATACTGTATAGAACATGAACAGCTGGATTTTTTCAGCACAGACCCTATTCATAGTAGGGATATTCCCAAAGACGCTTATGAATTTCCATTTTAATCCAATGACTAATTCTCATTTTCAACTCTTAGCAAAGAAACATGATAATGCCAATGGATTGCTGTTTTGGAAGATGCTGCAATGTGCCTAGCTGATTGCGATTAGGCTCTGCAGTTTGGGGAACTCCTCACCCAGAAGGATTCTGCATTTACAGTTGGACTCATAAGGTCTTTTCCAACCTTGATTCTATGTTTCTACAATTCTGTGATCTGGTCCACCTTGAAATAAAGCAGCTCAGTCATGGAGTAAACTCACAGAAACATTCTTGGTCCTAGTGAATCAAAAAGGTATCCCAAATTACTTCTGCATTTTTTGTTTGCTGTATGCTTTAACAGAAGTATTATTCATAAGATAGTTGCCATTTTGTGAAGAATCAGATATTGGTATTATCTGGAATATTTAAACTAATAGACTGAAATTTTGTAACATTTTTCCTATAAGCAATGCATCTTTCAGAATTAATTACCATAATTAAGTTGCTAATAACATATTGTTTTTGTTTATCATTAGTTCTCAGATTTGAGGAAAGTCTTTGGAATATATACTCAGTTTCGAGTTAGGCAGTCTGCTGCATTTCAAATGTTATTTTCCTGTGTGGTTTATTGAAAGAGCAATTTTTCCTTTGAAGGCAAATTTTAAGAAATAAAGAGGGGAAACAGGGAACCAAAACCAAAACCAAAAAGAAAAAAAGGAGAAGAGTAGGATGAAGAATTTTTCAGAAAGAAATAAATTCATTTCCTATCTGTGATGAAAATCAAAAGCTACTGTATTTTGAGCAGTTTCAACTTCATTTTCTTTCTTTTCCCTATTAATTTCTTAGATGTCAAGATATCTGTCTTAAGTTAATTCATGCACAGAAACCCTGACTGAAGAGTAAGGATGAAAGGGTCTGTATTTCCAAAAGAGTGAAAATGTCAAATGCTCCAAGGTTGTCTCCTGTAGTCATCAGAATTTCTTTGCTTATTGATCAGATTTACGTTTTAATGGGGACCTTTTTTCACAGTGATCTTGTAATTGTGAAAATAAATATATCTCTTTGACCTTCATCTGACAAAGTGAAAGTTTCGCCAAAGACCTCAGAAAAGTGACATGAGAACACTTCTGCAATAGTAAGCATGTATCCATTCATAATTGAGAGAAAACTTTCATTTATTCAGAGCCTTATTTAGAATCTCATTATCTTCTTCTAGCCTTTGATAATAGGGTCATGGGTTTCTAGAATACACTTTGAGTTTTAAAGCAAAATGCAAATTAACAATGTGCTTTCTCTCACCATTATCTGAACTTTATTCCTACAAGCACACCATAGCTGCTTAATGACTACTGTTCAATGTCCATGAAAGTTTTCATCCTCTACAAGTGTAAAGGGTTGAACGGAAAGGCCTAAATGAAAGTCACTTAGTGGAAAAACTCCTATTGATCTCTCTGAACTTCCGAAGTGAGATCTTAAATCATCACAGCGGTGTACTAAATTTACCTTGTACATATATGAAAAATATTCATTTTATAGAAGATGTATTGGCTCACTGTCATGATACTTTTTGCTGAATTAAAACCAATGAGTGTCAGTTATGTGCAAGAAGTAATTTTTTTCCTTGCCAAGCTTTAAATTATCAAGTGGAGTGGTTTTTCAGATTTGAAAATAAATTTGCTTTTCATTGACACCAAAAGTGTCACCTAAAGAAGGACTCACATGCCCCCAAAAATCTATTTTTCCTTCTTTCCTTTTCTTTCTTTCTTTCTTTCTTTCTTTCTTTCTTTCTTTCTTTCTTTCTTTCTTTCTTTCTTTCTTTCTTTCTTTCTTTCTTTCTTTCTTTCTTTCTTTCTTTCTTTCTTTCTTTCTTTCTTTCTTTCTTTCTTTCTTTCTTTCTTTCTTTCTTTCTTTCTTTCTTTCTTTCTTTCTTTCTTTCTTTCTTTCTTTCTTTCTTTCTTTCTTTCTTTCTTTCTTTCTTTCTTTCTTTCTTTCTTTCTTTCTTTCTTTCTTTCTCTTTCTCTCTTTCTCTCTCTCTCTCTCTCTCTCTCTCTCTCTCTCTTTCTTTCTCTCTCTCTTTCTGTCTTTCTCTTTCTGTCTTTCTCTCTTTCTTTCTTTCTCTCTTTCTTTCTTTCTTTCTTTCTTTCTTTCTTTCTTTCTTTCTTTCTTTCTTTCTTTCTTTCTTTCTTTCTTCCTTTCTTCCTTTCTTCCTTTCTTCCTTTCTTCCTTTCTTCCTTTCTTCCTTTCTTCCTTTCTTCTCTCTTTCTTTTCCTTCTTTCCTTTTTTCTTTTCTTTCCTTCTTTCATTCTTTCCTTCTTTCCTTCTTTCTTCCTTTCCTTCTTTCTTCTTTCTTTTCTTCTTTCTTTCCTTCTTTCTTCCTTTCTTCCTTTCTTCCATTCCTTCTTTCCTTCTTTCCTTCTTTGTTTCCTTCTTTCTAAGTGTGTCAGCTAAGGTGATAAGAAATATTATCTCTTAAGACTTACTTGAAGCACAGCCAGAATATCATACAGTGGGAAACACAGGATCACCGTCTATTTAATTCTTTGAAGAGTAGATAACTTACACTCTTCACGCACACAGAGAAAATATTTCTTACTGTAAGCAGCTCACTAATCTAGCATGCCAAGATGCAATAGCTGGAAGCTGAAACTAGACAGATTCAGATTAGAAATAAGACATCCTTTTTAGCAGGTAGGAGAAATTGCATCAGCTTTCAAAGCAAGATAGGTATTTAAGATAGCTGGGATGAATCACAGTCTGGAGATGTCTCTCTCCCTCTCTCTCTTGGATGTCTTTGGTAACTACATCAGATGTCTAACTTTTAAATGTATAAAATTAGGTAAGATGAATTTGAATTTGTTAAACTGAGGTAATATTCTGTACATTTTTTATTGTATAATAGTCACGTCACGTGGTGGTTTAGCTGTAGTACTTTGGAAAATTGCTCTGGAATATTTCTTCGCTTTTAATAACTGAGACAAGTTTTAGCAGAATTGAATGTCCAAATGTATTTGAATGCATCTGTATAATGAAAGGTATTCAGTTAGATTTCGGGATTACAATCCTTATGACTTTAAAAATACTCTTCAGCTTATCTCTAGAACAGGGCAGAGCAGATTTGCTAAATAAAATCATCTGGATGGTATTTGCATGACTGCTTTCTAAGAGCATAAAATTGACAGAGAAAAGAGCATCAGTTATGCATTTAATGCAGATTTGCTAACGATAATGTTGGTCACACCATTTTTAGAACATGTACAATGGAAAGATCATTGATGCCTAGGAAACATCTTAGCACGCTGATTTTTTGTTTTGAATATATCCTTTTCAGGGCATAAAGAGGGAGAAATGTCAGTGAGTCTAGACAAATACAACCTCGTGTGCAAGCCTTGTGTGCACACAACCTTGTGTGCCAGAGCCAGAGGACAAATTCTCACAGAGTTTGGACGACCTCTGGCAAATAATTTTATGGAGTCAGGTCTGAGTCCCTGTTTGGATCCCTACAGGGTGTAGGTGCATATCCCCGTATCATGCCCTGTTACTGTAACTTATGCAGCTGAGCCAAATTACTAACATGTACAAAATCACTTTAATTTCTGTCTGATACTTTAAATGTCTGTCACATTAGACAGCCAAGATGGCTTGAAAACAGAAATCATTTCATTATCAAGGGTTACAATTAAGCTTTTTCTCTCCCAAAAGAGATTTCTTAACTGCCAAGATTCACTATTTGCTCACTTAATGATTGTCAGTTCCTGGATCTGCTTTTTATCCAAATTCTATGGCTTTGTGTTTGGAAAAGTGCACTAGGAAATGGAAGATATGAGTTTGAGATTTTCTAAGAAGTTTAAGAATACTTAGCTTCAAATTGAAATAACTGCAATATTCCCAGGAGAATTAGCTATTTTGCTCCCTGATAGGCAAAGCAAGAAATCTACTGGTGTCCATCTGTAAAGGCAGTGACATTTACTCATGTATGGTAGAAGAGGACTTCAAGTGAATGGAGATAGTCAGACTGACATTCACCTAAGCAAACAGATATCTGCTATACTGATGTCCAAATCTGAGTGAGTTATGTTTATATCAGCATACCTTCAATGCAACTCACCTCCACCTGAGTTGTATATCTAAAATACATCAGATAAATCCTACCTTAAATGTGTTTGTTTATCTCTCCCAATTTTTATGGGTAACAGGCTTCAAGTATAAAACTGATGAGACAATTCTTGACCTTATTAATATTTCATTCTAGAAAGAAATGATAAATCAGGTACATGCCCTTTTAAGTGATTTTAAGCATTCTTTTCTTCAATCTTGAATTACTCTACAGAGACAGTAAATTTTCTGTATTTATTATATGTGAATCCATGCATGATTGTGAAACCTAGAATGTTATTCATAGAGAAATATGATTGAATATGAAACATACACATGTGATTTTGCCAGTTACAAGACTTTATATATGTATACATAAATATATATTTATAGCAGCATATTTATAATAGTAGCAATTTATAATAGCATATATTTATAGTAATAGATTTATATACACTTAGGCATCTAGAATCATTTTCTGTGTCTAGTTCCCTCATATTGTATGTTGCAAACCCCAGTCAGAGAATCTGAGTCTTCCCGTGTCTTTGTTCACCACTCAAGAGATAAAAATATTAAAACTAGCTCTGCTGATCTGGTCATTTTGATTTGGGTACTCTTCTGCATCACGGATCATGTAATAAGTCCTTCCTTAAGTGATTCTGGTTTCAGTTTTCTACAATATAAGTATAGAAATGATGGTTTTTAAATTATTAGCAATTTTGTTTGCCTAAGCAAGATGCTTAAAGCTTTTCAGGGAAGCCTTTTCAGGACTCCAGCAGGTCTAAAAGCCATAAATACAAAAAGAAAAAATAGTATTTGGGTGTGTAATATTAAGAAAAGGCCTTTCTTTATGAACAATAATGTATATTAAATTAAATCTTAGCCTCCTGAGGTACTGAAAATTCCCTATCAGTCATGCAATTCTCCTAGCCCATGCCAAAGTAGTTTGGTGATGCCTGATTTGGAATATGTTATTATTGCTATGTTGCATTTGTTATATATCTTTGCAGATAGCCCTCACATGCACATGAAAGATCTGGTTATTTAAATTTTGTTAAACATGGAAGTAGGATTTTACAGTATCAGTGGTGAGCACCTGAGACGGCTAGAAAGATGCTTCCATACCATACACACTGCAGGTCTCCCCAGAAACCACTGACTTTGGTGCTGTCCATGGGAATTCTGTAGCATCCTGATTTCAGTGTCAAGCTCTTCCCCTCCTTTTGCTTTTCTCCTCAGAACAGGAATGACCACAGTTTCCTTAGGCTGCAAAAGCACTTTGAAGTATCCCATATTTATGTAAAATAGTTTTAGATATAAGGCACCAGCACCACCACTTTGTGTCAAAAAAAAAAGCATTTTATGAAAATGTGTTAAAAAGAGACTTTCAATGGGCTGAACCAGACACAAATCACTGGGAACATCAAGATATAATTACATACTTATAGAGAAGTCTACCATGAAAAAGAGAAGTTTTTTTTTCTGAAAAAAAATGAAAATGACAAGCTCACATTATGAAGTGTGCTGTACACAATTGGGTATGAGGAAATATCGGCTCACGAATCATTAGTAGCCCCAGTTTCCTGAGCAGGGCATTATCAGCTCTGTGAATCTGAGCACAACGACTGTCAGCTGCCATCCTTTCCCAACTAGACAATTAAAAATTTCACGTTGTGCAAAGTGAAAAACATAATATCAAGCTCAGCAAGCCTCTTGTCTAGCAGAAGCAAAATATATTTCAGCCTGGCAAAGTTCAGTCTCTCCATGCAAGAAGATGAGAGTTAATATTCAAGGAAGGGTCTGCTTGGGGAACCGAGCATAGCCGTGAGGACATCTGGGTGCTTTCTGCCCTCTTGAGCAAGGTTATCCTGGACAAATCCTGCCCTTCGGAGTGATGCAAGGGGGAAAGGAATAGAGCAGAAGGAACATCTGCTTTGGACCCCTGCCAGCTTGGAGAACATGGAAGAAGAAGGGCTGGGAGGCAGATGGGACTCATTTGACTGCCGTTTCGAAGAAGTATAGGCATGTATTTTGGGAAAAAGTGTATTGGAGCCTTCATTACCTATGCTGATCAGAGCGTGTCCTCTGAACTGGCAAACCCCACTCCTCTCTGGATATGCTATAGGAGTAAACATATTTACAATTGCAATCCTATTGTGTTTTCCTGGAGAAGATTCTTTTTCTGGCTTCCTGCTAGGGGAAAAAGGGCTGTCTGCACCACTAAATCCCCTAAAATATTGCAGCACTGCACTGAGCAGGATTTAGCCCCTTTACCTTGCTGTGTTCAAGTTTACCCATCTGTGAAATTAGTATAATAGCACTGTTCTGCCTCATAGGGACACTGTGCGTCTGCCTGCTTCTAAAGTGATGCTCCAGGCATGTTTTGAAATGCTTTCTGTTTCAAAAGTGTTTTACAGGCCTTGGACAAAAGAACACGTTAACATTGAGTGCCAAAGGCAGTAGATTCCCCCTCTGAGCTGTATTAAGGAAGGATAATCTAGGAAAAGGGATGGGAAGGGCTACTTTGCAGCCACACAGAGTCCCCAATATCAGGCAGCAACATGGTCTTTCATCTGGGATATACAAGGACGCTGAGATCTTCCCTCCTCCTGCACGAAACACATCGAAAATAATTGAGTTCATTATGTTAGATGGTGAATGGAAGGAGGACAACTTTTTTGGCAGCTGTTACTGGATGGGACCATGTAAAAAAACAACCAGAACCCCATGCATCCAGCTAAAGAACATATTTTTTCAAGCTGAAAAATAGGTTGGAACCTACCTGTCACTTAGTGAATTGATTCTCCTTATGAGTCAGGCTCATTTCCTGATAAGTGTTTTATATTACTAACGTTCAATTACACTGGAAGTTATTTAGGGCAGAATGCATGTTTATGCCTATGAAAGCTTGCTGCAGTGAGCGCTTTGTTCCCCAGCTACTGCGGTATGAATAATGGTACTAATAACAATAACATAGTTAAATCGCAAGGTGCATTTGCTCACTGTTTTTCTTGGAGCTCTGATTTGCTCACTATTTTCTTGCCTTTTTACCTAATGGAGTCCCATCCTCAGAACAGGGCTGCTCTGCCAGCTGGTTTCATAATAAGCTCCCCGAGTCGGGACCGAGATAGGGAGGGAAAATCAGCCGAATAAACCAGGGAAAAGCAGCAGGGAAAGATGGTTTTGTAATGGAGCTCTCTCCCTTTGGGCTACTCACTTTAGAGTGTTTCTTTCTGTTCTGCAAAAAGTGGGTCTATCTTTTCTGGCCTGACATTTCCACTAATTTCAAGGCACTGATGCATGCACACACTCTTCAGGATTCGCTCTGCATTACTTACTGGCACAGCCATGCTGATCTCCTTGGCATCCTCTGCAGGGTAGCCGAGTCTCGCTAACTTCAGCGAAGTCATGAGGATTCCCTTCAGAAGACAAGATCTAGAAGATTTTCTAGTAATAATTCTGTTTATTTTCCTTCTATTCTTTAATTTTAAGTTTTCCATTTGCAGTCTTATTTCTGAATGACAAACAATAGAAGATAAACTTTTACTAAATGAAAATCAATCCTCGCATAACAGGACTCCTTCATGAACATTCATGCCCACTTAGGGTTATATTTTAAAGGAATATTAAGTTTCTGAAAAAATGAGTCCTATTTTAGAAAACAATTACAAATTATTCCATATTTTTGGAGGGTTTAGGAAAGTACTAGGGGCCCAGGCATTTTACAAGGAAGTAGGAGCTGAGTGGACTTTAGGATATTTCAGTTGACAGGTGTATGCAGTTGTCACCATATAACCACTTTTGAAAATCTGACCCCAGGCCATTTTTAAAATGGCACTTTTATGGTTTTGACAATTTATACTTGGCACCATATATTTGCAGCTTGATCATAACTTTATATTTAATCCTTTTTGGTCCCAGTGACTTTCAAACTAACCCTCAGCTTGGATACTTTAAGAATCAATTAGTACCCACTGAGTACCAAGTGGGTACTTAAATTGTTTGAAACAAATTTTGAGTGATTTGTGCTCAGTTTTCAAGCCTCTTTTTTTTTTTTTTTTTCATTGTACTATTTTGATATCATGCTAGGTAAAGAAATGACAGAATCTCCAAACTGTCTTTTCAGATTGAGTGCTGGCTCTCTCTTTTGGCTTGTTTGTTAAGGATTAAGATTTAGATATAATTTAGAGAAAATACTGCATATACATATATCTAGTCTAAGATACATCTAATAACAAAAGTAGCACAGATAGTCATAGCAATTTTAGATGTCCAAATGTCTGTTAATTAGACTTTCAATGCAAGACCATGAGAATTTCCAATTCTTCCATTAAGACTTCATATCAAATATGTCTTGAGCAAGTTATCCCATATGCTACTTTATCTGCAAAAATCTCCGGACAACCACTTTAGACTCTACAACAATTATTCAAAACATTGCTTTTATTTTACCTAGTAAAGCCATATTTGCTGAACTGAAGTGATTCTAACAGAAGATCTATCTTTGAGACCAATTGTTTTTTGCCCATAGGATCTGCATTAATTAAATTTCATTTGCTCTCGTGGAAAACTGAAAAAATCTCTCATGATATCTAAAACATCTCTTCATTCAATTTAAAATACAGTCCATTACATCTTCAGTACAGCAGAAATCCTCCAAGACTTGCTTAAGTTTTAATTGAACCATTTTAACAATATATCTAATGCCAGAAGTAATTTGTTTAAAGTAACAGGCATTTTTATCAGTTGTAAAAATAATTGCTGAAAAAATAAATTCTTCATAATTCAATAGAGTCATGTTAAAAGAGTTGCCTTTTGAGAGGCACGGCTTCTTGATTTCTGAAAACTTTATTTAAAGTATCTCAAGATTAAATCTTAAATCTGAAAGCATCTCCACTTCTTAGCAAGTGATTACAATTAAAGCAGCGAGGTTTGTGTGATTTTCTTGGGTTCATGTCCTAAATGCACTGAAAAAAAAACAAAACAAAAACAAAAAAAACCCTCAACTCTGATGAAGCCACACCTGGCAGTTCTGGGCTCCCCAGCACAAGAAGGACATAGAGCTTCTAGGGAGGGTGCAGTGTAGAGCGACAAAGATGATTAATGGACATCTATAGTATGAGGAAAGACTAAGAAACAGGGCCTACTTAACCTGGAGAAGAGAAGATTGAGAGGGGGATCTGATCAACATGTACAAATATCTTAGGGGTAAATGTAGGGAGGATGGGGCCAAACTCTTTGTGGTGACCAGTGACAGGACGAGGGGTAACGGGTACAAGTTGAAACACAGGAAGCTCCACCTCCATGTGAGGAAGAACTTCTTTCCTGTGAGGGTGCCAGAGCCCTGGCACAGGCTGCCCAGAGAGGCTGTGGAGTCTCCTTCTCTGGAGATCTTCCAAACCCGCCTGGATGCCACCCTGTGCCACGTGCTCTGGGTGTCCCTGCTGGAGCAGGGGGTTGGACTGGGTGATCTCTAGAGGGACCTACCAACCTCAGCCATTCTGTGGTTCTGTGAACTAAAGAGTGTATCATGATTTCCTCTATGGCTCTTTTTTTTTTTTTTTTTTTTTTTTGGTCTTCTAGAGGCTGATGAATACCTGTCACATCTAATCAGAAAAATCTGGGATAATAAAAAAAAAGGGATGCCAGAAAAACACTGAAATTTCTTCCTCAATTGTGCAAAGCTGGAAAAAAAAAGCTTTTCCTTCCTTGCTTTTTCTTCTTTGTCTCGTCTGAATGTTTTCAAAAAATATTTTATTAAAATATTTAAAACTAATACTATACTAATCATTATAACATTTCATCTACCCCAAAACAGGTTCTCTGAAAACATTTTCTTTTCTTTAACTGATTCCTTAATATTTTGGGAATATTTGTCAGATTTGTGAAAAATATTCATTTCCTATGAAATACTTAGATGAAAAAAAATCATTTTTAGGCAACTGGTATATTTCCTATGAAAACAGCCACCTCAAGGAGTATTTTGTATTTTTGTTTCAAAGGATGTCATTGTCATTTCTTTAATACCATACATGAGATAGTATTAATGTCTTCATTAAAAAATACAGAACAAAACAAAACTATCAAGTGTCCAGTACTGCTGGACCTTACATAAGCAGAGAAATTACTTTTTGCCTTTAGAATATTTCTCTGCATCCTCAATGGTAATGAGGCTAAACAAAAATTTCTTCAAATGGAGGTAGTATACTGGCAAATGTGGTACAAGCGAAGAGTGGCCAAGTTTCTCAACAGCTTTTATAAGCACAGTTGAAGAGCCCATAGGCTATTTACAAAACAA
The DNA here is from genome assembly GCF_059628265.1 of Tinamus guttatus. NCBI lineage: Eukaryota > Metazoa > Chordata > Aves > Tinamiformes > Tinamidae > Tinamus > Tinamus guttatus. The sequence continues at coordinate 1,471,028 of NW_028288779.1, forward strand.
ACCTATGCATAGGAAAACCTGCTCCAGAATTCACCTTATGCTTAATGTACATGTTATGATAGTCATTTTTGTAACCCTTACTACTATCTACATATCTTTAGCCTCGTCATGTCTTTCAAGGAATTCCTCATCTTTTTCCCTTTAGGCTTTTAAGTTATGATTTCTTTGCTACTCTTTGTTCTACTGTGGTAATTTCCTTACTAACTCCAGATGTTTTTTTCTTCCTGCACTGTGAAATAAGGTAGCTCTAGTCCTGTTAACCAGAATGGGAATACAGCAGGCTGGAACCACCATGAACAGCCCCCTGAGCTACAAAATGCTGAACCCTATGGAGTCTTGCCTTCCAGGAAGGACTCCATAAGGTACATTCTATGCTGTACAGTGAGAGAGGTACAAATCCGAGAATCACACTCATCAGGATGATATACCTAAACCAGCCAAGAGAAAAATCTAAGAAGAGGGTGATAATGTAGAACCTTCAGCCTTGCAGCCTTCCAGACCTTCAGCAGATAACTCTTGTTTGCAGGGAGGAATCCATTTGGAATTGGCATTTCATGGATGGGATCCACTTCCCCCAACTCTAGGTGTATGAGAATGATATATTAAAGTCTGTTAGTCACTCAAGGTCCCTAATCACACATAAAGAAAAAGAAGGCAATTCCAAAAGGCAAATTAGACAATTGATTGGGATAGGTGGAATGGTTCACACTTTGGAAGTGCCTATTTCTCTACATTCACAAGAGGAGGAGGTTGAAAGACTGCTTCAAGGGTCTCCATGTGAGCTAGTCACTCAACTCCCTTAATAGACAATAGAGAAAAATAGGCACTTTTCAAACACAGTTCATCTAAGCAAATGTATACAGATGATTCACACTCTATGTGTGCCTGTTTCCCTCCCCGACTGAAAAGGAGCCTGGGGAGACCTACTCAGATAAAGCTGCCTCTGCTGTGGATGTTTCATTCATTTAATGAATCCCAGGGGGGATTACTCCATGGATCAGACCCCCAGTAATTTTTTATACGATCACACAGGAAGTTTGTTGTTCAATATGATAACAAAGTGTCCTGCCCTCTAGATTAGTGTCTTGATGCATTGAAAACCCTTCTGATGTCTTCACTTCACCTTGCTTTTCCTCAAGACATGCTGCCAGCTTGTTGCGCTCTTTGCATTTTCCAACCTGTGACTTGAACATCTTGAGTTACATTCATTTCCTTCCTTATCCAACCGTTCTTCTCATCCCTTCACTAGTCTCTATTCCTCCCTCACCCACATTGTTTACGCCCTTCCTATCTTACTGTTTTAAATTCATCCTGCTTTTCTCATCTATCCCACTTCCAACTGTTGCTGTTTCTAGCAATTCTTCCTCCACATTTTTCTCCTACTCCCCTCTTGCATCAATCATCATTAAGTCTCTATACTTTATATTCCATGATCTGAAAATATAATGTGGGTACAAGGAGACCAGGATTAACCTTATTTCCATATGGCATGCATCTTTCAAATCTTCCAAAAAAGATCCTGTCTCTATCTCTGATTGTACAACACCCACACTTTGGTTTCATTTAGGATATGGATAGGGTAGTAGAACTACTGAAATAAATCTCAAAATTTATTATACAAGTAAACACAAATAAACATCTAAAACCTACATTTACTGAAGACTGACGTATCTCTTCCAGAGAAGAAAGATTATAGCTGGTTTAGCCAGATGAGAATTCAAGCATAAACATCTCAAATAGAAATACAAATGTCTTGAAATAGTCAAACTGTAGCAGATATATATATTACCCCTATTATGCACAGAATAATTTGCAGTTCTATATTTTTACTCATAGGTGGTGATAGAAAATTGGTGCATTATTTACCATGCTTTACCTTAAAGATGTTTCACAGGGACTAGAGAAAGCATAATGAACTTTTCCAGACATTTAAAAAGTGATGGATTTTTCCTGTTTTGTGCACCAGGGCATTTGTAGAAGGTCATTTTAAATTGTGTCTTCACATCAAACATACCTCTGTGTACATCTCTTGGCAAATATGTAGAAAGTACTTAGCCTTTGAGCTAATTTTTTCCTTCCTTCCTTCCTTCCTTCCTTCCTTCCTTCCTTCCTTCCTTCCTTCCTTCCTTCCTTCCTTCCTTCCTTCCTGCCTGCCTGTCTTCTTTCCATTTCTCCTTTTCTTTCTTCCTTCCAGTCCTCCTTCCCCCTTATAAAATAAAAAATAATAATTAAAAAATTTTGTAGGAAAACAGACTGTGGTAGGAAATGGAACCACACGAGCTCCCTAGCTAAATCTGAATGTGTGTGTGAGTGTGGATGCTGTTATCTTTTCTAAGGCTCCCTCTCCCCTATGTATCAAAGGACACAATTGGTAGTTCCCAGTGACAGTCTCAATATGTTCATTTTTTCCTGCTTGCAGCTGTCAGAATGATGTAATAAAAAACAAACTGAATTTTATGATAAATGCCTCGGGGTAAATGTAGCTCACGTATGCCATTACAGTGTCTCTTTGTTTTGCTCCTCTAAATATAAATGCCTTCATCTTGAAATGCCTTCATATTAGCTCCAGCTTGGAAAAGAAATAGTAAAAAATAAATTACACGAGAAAGTCTCCTATGACTTTGACTGCTTTACCTAACGAGATTGTATTGGAGTGCATTCACACTGCTTAGATTAGAGCATTTTGCTTTAGACTAGAAATCAGCAGCATAAGCTCCCTTGTGGTCAGTGGTGGTGACATATACTCAGGCCAATTTGCCCTCTGAAATGCCCACCAGACCCACTGGGCAAAGTTTTTCTACAGCAAACTAAGGAAATTAGAAACATTTCTTGTGAAATTTATACACTCATCAGTTCATAATATTGACTGGTTGGTTAGCACAGTCATAAATACACAGATTCATTTTACCTATCTTTTTGTATTTAAGATGTGAATTATGCAAGTTAGGTAAATAATCTCCTTCTACAGACAATGGATAGAGACAGGCACTTTAGGAGAGCAAATTCCATGTGAGGCAGGCTAACTCACGTTTCCAACTGACCCAGCAAATGGTTTTATCTAAATAACAGAAAAATACAGTATTTAATACAGCTGCAATAGGCAAAGCATCTTTCAGCTCCTTGGACTGTTCTTGTTCCTATTTTAATTTAAAGATAAGATCTTCTTGTTGCTAAACCTGAAAAAAAAAATCTAACAGAGAAGTTACTCTGGCATCATGTTTCCCACTGTGAATCATACAGAAAGCTTCGTAACGAGTAGGGCCTAATAGACTCAGTCCAAATGATGAAGAATATTATCTTCCTGACTTGCACTGAAGACTGATTTGGCCCGTTATATTTGTCCTCAGCAGTCCAGTAAAACTGTTGTGCAGAAACTTGTTTTTGTTTATGCGTCTTTCCATAAAATATTGTGCAATGCCATTTCCAGACTGTGACAAAGACAACAAGAGAATTTGGCTGCAGTGAACTTTGCTTTTCAGCATCTCTCAGAAACAAACAATCCCAGAAAAGAGTGAGGGAGTTATCTCAACCCTCAGTGGCCATCGCTTGCCCAGTCCAGCTGTTATTTGGTCCTTGACTAGCTTTCAGACCAAGTTTAAGGCAGTTAAGTAAGTTTGCAAATGTTTCGCTTCGTGCTGTGGTCACGTGTTGTCGGAGCGCATGAGAAGGTGATTTGCATGTGTCTTGGTGCAAAGAGTACTGGTTCCAAGATAAAACAAAACACTGCTGGAGAAGCAGACAATACACAAATGCCTCCGTACACAAGATGTGCATAAACTGTGCTCTCACTGGAGCTCATCAGCACAGTCCAGCTGCTTCTTGTTTACAAGGAGGGCAATGTTTTCCCCTATTGGAATAAGTATGGCCAGTCTTTTGCAACAAACATGGGAATTCCCAAGAGTTCTTTCAACAAATATTTAGAAAAATATGATATTATAAAGAGTAAGGCTAGAGCTAAGCAATGAATCTGAGGTTGAACTGTATCTCCTCTCTTAAGTTCTGGAGTGATATTTTGATTTCTGCTTTCAGTGCATCACTAGCAAATGCTTTGCTTTCCTGGTGACTGAGCTGTGAGTATAAATAGCAATATTTTTTGCTCAGCTATTATATTCATCTTTTGAACTTATGAAAGGAGAAATAATGAAAGTCTTAAGTAAATTCATTTTTCACTTATTAATATTAACATATTTCTTTAGTAAATAATTTTTATCTGAATTTTGCCAAAATAAGGAATGGAAAATATTAATAGCACATATCTGAACTATAATTTGAGCTGTACTACTTGCTCTTTAGAATACAAAGAAAAAAAAGTATGAAAAGGAGAGGACAAAGAGAAAGCAAAAATTTTAATACAGAAACCATGATACGTATACAAAATTTTATTCTTTTTTCTTTTCCCCTCATCCTTTGTTTTTTCCCTTTTTATGTTTCCTCAATTTGCCATCTTAAAATTAGGGGGAATGTGGATAAGAAATACAAAGTCCTCAAAGTTTTATCACCTTTTCATAAATACCTAAGAAAAATAACATTCCTTGGAAACAATAAAAATAAAACATTCTCAAAACAATGGAAATTTACACCAACAAAATGTCAGTTGGTTAAGAAATTCAGCCAGCTTTCACGGTTTTTGAGCCCAGGAATATCTGAGTAAAATAAGTATATAAGGGCTATGAAAATGCAGAGATTTACATTTATAGTCATATATTGCCCAAGACTGGAGGAGTAACTTGGTGACTTTTAACTTTTTTTTACTAAACTACTGTTTGTCAAAATTATATTTTTGTACATTTCTGTTAGAATCACTTCCACTACCTTTTATGTTTGCTTGTTTTGGCTCAAAAAGAAAAGCTAAAAGGCAGTAACATTTCAGCAAGATCCTGTAAACTTAATGTTTTTGATCTTTTGGGAACCTCTGAAGTCATGGTACAACAATATTGAGCCTATGATCTTCTTTCAATTGTGAATAGATATTCAAATAGGTGAAGCTATTAATATCAGTCTAACAATTTAAATGAAAAGTCTTTTATGAAACTTTGATAAAGTGTACATTATATATATATAATATATATTTGTTAAGACAAAAGTAGAAAGATAGAGTCATCCCACAGTTGTGCTTAGCTCATGTTCAATTAGAATGTGTCTTTTCTAGGCAAGATTTTCTTCCCTGATTTGTAAAATAGGCCCAGACTCATCATTTTGAAAGAAGTCTTTTAGGATTTGTCCTATTTTCATTTTAACCCTTCAAACTGTTATTGTATTTCTTCCTCAACTTTCAGAAGACTGAATGCATATATTCAAAAGATATATATGTACTTTAGGATAGAGATTTTCAAAGAGGAGAAAATCTATGAAAACAATTCTGATAAATGTATAAATGCAAGGGAAGGTTCCTACCTATTTGGGAAAATGGATAATTAAATGGGAAAAAAATTGAATAGGTATGGAGTTTCTAAAGTAACAACTCTTACTTAAAAATAATTAGATATAAGTGCCTCAATATTTTTGTGAATTGAACCCTTAACAGCTTATTTGGTATTTTAAGATCTGAGTCCAGAATTAGGTGTTTAATTTTCTTTGATTGAAGTCAAAGGAAAAAAACTCTAAGGACCTTTTCAGATGGGTATGGGTACCTTTCTTGCTCTGAGAGAAATAGATTTCTTGAGCAACTTGCATGCACATACTAGCACACACTGTAATGTGACCATGAGTCATATAAATTGAATTCTCAAGATTTGTCTGGTCCACGAGATACAGATTCCCCACTTCTGCTTTGGGAATTGACCAATGATAGACATAATTCATCATGGAACATTAAAAGTGGGTGTCTTTGGATAAGCGTCTTGAAACTGGACAGCTACTTCGAGGTCTCCATCTCCTTTTTCCCTTGGTAGCACATTTATTGAAACAAGCTTTCCAAGGTGGAGGCTTCACCTGTTCAAATGTGCTGGCCTTTCCAAATTGGGTGTAAATGCGCACATTTTAAAAGTGATGAAGCATCTGCATTAACTACTAAAGTCAAAGGAGTCTGTAGAAGTGCAACATTTATTTTAAATCGCCACTTATTTATTTAGGTTTATTTAGGTTTCTCAGAAACAATGTGGATACAGTTTGGGGGATCCAGAGGGAGAATTTCAAGAGAATCTTTATTATACTTAGGAATACAACATTATCCCAGAGGTTAGTAGGATAAGTGCTTCTAGATTCCTGGGTGGTTTACATTAAAAATAATAATAATAATAAAAAAAGAAGGAGTGGGGAAGGAAAGCCTAGATTTCAGATATTTTGGCTTCAGAAATGCTGAAGAACATGACACTTTGATTTACTTACAGTTAGTCAAAGAAAGGTGTTGCTTAGCATCAGAAAACACAAAGGGAAAAAAATGAAAGAGGGTCTTAAAAAGAATATGGTAAAGCCACAGAGATAAAGAAGGTTTTTAAGGCTCCAGTACGAGCAGTCAATGTATCATGCTGAGAAGGGGCACGCAGGTGAAGGAAGCTTAAGGAAGGAAAGCAGGAAACTGAGTTGCTTGCCAAAAGTGTTCCAAAGGGAGAAGAACAAATGTAAATGTCAAATCCATTTCTAAATTGCAGCAGAGACTTCTCCTGATCATGCTCGGTGACATCCCCAGCCCTGCATACATCTAGTAGAAAGCCATTAGTTTAAATACATTACAGTTGATTTATAACAGATACGGTCAATCACTGATGCTAAAGCCTTTTTTGCAATTTAGCCCACAGCAAAATGTTAGAATTCATGCCCCCAGCACCGCTGCAGTCAGGGAGATCTTGAGTTGCTATTATGTCAACATGATGAAAGTGTTACAAATTTGTCTTTATACTACTAAGTTACTTTAAAAAGCAGGGGATTTAACTGGAGCGAGTTATATTTATGTTGGCATTGGGGTGATAAGATCAGTAAGAAACTAGAATTGCAACTGAGTAAGAAAGCATAGCATTTCTTATATATATGTGTGTGTGTATATATATATATATATGTATATATATATATATTTTCCCAAGCTCTGGAGCATGGACAAGCTTAATTAAAATCAATACAAGGCATTTGTAGAAAAAGCATCTTATAAAAGATGCTTCTTCTCAGGTAAATAAAATCATAAGACAGCAAAAGTTATGACAGTAGTCTGATAAATAAAGCTCCATATCTGCAACTAGAGGTACGTAACTGAGTAACATGCTGTTGTGAGGAATGGAGTTAGGCATGGAATGGCAGAGAGCAGAGATGGCAAAGACATACTGGAAGGATACTAGCAAAAGCCAATGCATAATAGCACCAGGAGACAATAGCTGCAACCCAGATTATTCCAAGAGAAGGGAGTTAGATGCAGATATTCTGTTTAAATTAAATTTCAGGTAAGTTTTTCTCCTTTTCGTTAGGCTTCTGCTGGTTATTGCTTTTGATGTTTACCCTTTTTTAGAGAAAACACAGTGTTTGAGTGATCTGGTCTGAGGTTTTGTTCGTTTGTTTGTTTCCTTTTTAAAGTCAAACAAAAGGTAGCCTCCACTAGAAACACTATGTTTTCCTTTTAAACAAAGACCCAAATCTGGAAAGAGAGAGTAGTTGAGTGCCCTCTTTCACTGATGAGCTCAGAGGTTAGATATCTTTGCTCACTTTCTCTCTTCATTGATCTGACTCAGACTATCCCTCCACTTGGAAAATAGTCTGTCCATGCAGTGCAGTGTGCTCAGGTCATTTGTTCCAGATCCCTTGCTGGTGACAGATGACAGAGTTTTGTCATTTATTTCAAGAAAAACTTACCAACAAAGGAGCTGGGAACCAGCTGACTTAGATATAATGAGTGAGTCAGGTAGGAAAGGCAGAGAAGTGAGACAATAGTCTTAATTACCTGAGAGACCCAACTTACTGCTAATAGATATAACTCTGGTAATTGCGATTCCAAAATTCACAGATTGCTTGTGCTGCATGCTCACTCTACAGCACTGAGACTAAGGGCACATGAAATCTGAATCCAGCAGATCTAGGAACTGAGCAGACTTTCACAGAATTACAGAATGGCTGACGTTGGAAGGGACCTCTAGAGATAACCCAGTCCAACCTCCTGCTCCAGCAGGGACACCCAGAGCACGTGGCACAGGGTGGCATCCAGGCGGGTTTGGAAGATCTCCAGAGAAGGAGACTCCACAGCCTCTCTGGGCAGCCTGTTCCAGGGCTCTGTCACCCTCACAGCAAAGAAGTCCTTCCTCACATGGAGATGGAACTCCCTGTGTTTCAACTTACACTTGTTATCCCTTGTTCTGTCACTGGCCACCACAGAGAAGAGCCTGGCCCCATCCTTCCTACAAACACCCCTCAGGTGCTTGAACATGTTGATCAAATCTCCTCTCAGCCTTCTTTTCTCCAGACTAAACAGGCCAAGCTTGCTTAGTCTTTCCTCATATGACAAATGCTCCAGTCCCTTAATCATCTTTGTGGCTCTCGAAGTTGCACACTTCTCCTTTTAGCAAGGGGAAAAACTGTCATCCTCTCCGAAAATATCAAATCAGAGAGAAGTGCCTCAGGTAAGATGATTTTATTCAGATTAATTCATCTCCTGATAGATAATGGAGCTAAAGCTAAGCTTGAATTTCACATTGATTTAGAGATCACCATAGACTTGCAGATCCATAAAACCACTTTCTATTGCAAAGCTCATCTTGAGATACTTCAGATGGGCTATTCTGAGAAATTTCAATACCTATGTTGACTTGACCAATCAGAAAAGTCCTGGAACAGTTTACCTACAGGTGTCTACACATCTGTTAAGTGTCTAAGCTCCTGGAATAGTCAAAGGAGATGTAATTAAGGCAGTCAGTGGATTCTGGAACTCAGTTAATTTGCCTAAATAAATGTGTCTTTTACCATTTGATGTTCCCTCGAGTATCCCAGTAACTCTTGTAGGAGGTTTGAATCTCCTGCAGCACCTGTGCCATTCCTGTCTGGTCTATGCAAATCTCTCAAATGCCCTGGGATAGCTCCCTTTCTGAGGTTCCAATTGTATCTCCCAGATTCTCCACTCCCCCTAACATAGCTAATTTATGTCATTTTAGATTCTGAGAAATATCTTGCTTGGCCTCTAGTTGCTGCTTCGCAAAGGTCTCCCCCAGGTCCTATGTCACCTATGCCAGAAATGTCTCAGGCATTTCAGAAGGACGAAGATGTTTTAGCATCAGAAAATGAATATAGTAGGATTCTACCCAGAATGGCTGGTAACCTATATAACTCTCTGAATAATATCTCTTGACTGTACATATCAGGAAGTTGCATACCAAACTCACAGGTAGACACACAAATTTTAGTTGTCTTAGTCTTAATCAAGACCCTAGAAGTCACTGATGAATCATTAGCATTACATAAATAATCTTTAGAATGATGACTACCAGGAAAAACAATTTTCATTCCCTTTTCCAGTAATCATCATGTTTCTGACAGATTGATCACTATGAAGAATGGAGAATTTGAAGCATGAAGTCTTACACATATACGTGTACATACAGGGCATAATGAATTTCTCAGCAGTAGTAGTGGACGTATGTTACAGGTCAAGGGAATCTTGTAATCAAAGTTTCACTGAAGCAGTCTATTTCTTTCCTGGTCATGGCAAAGCAGTCTATGGTTAGAAACTATTTATCCATCTACCTACTTGCATCATCTCTTACAGCAAAAATCATATTTATGGGGAAAAAAAATACACTTTTTCAAGAATGCCAAATTGTATGTTTGCTCTGTAACCATCTGCAAATGAAAAACTCCTTGCAAAATCCTTTGTATTCAGATATTTAAGTGTTAGATATTTAGATATTTAAGTGTTTTCAGTGGGTATCTAGTGGGTATCCATCATTCACAGATGGACCCTTTCTCTCTTATTTCAAATACACTTAACAGACACCGAACAAACGTATTGGGATCTATCATTTCCTGTTATGCATCAGTGTCAAACATCCCATTACAGATGGAGCTGGCAAAGAAGCTCTCTGAAGTCAAATATAAAGTTGCAAATCAAAGCCTACATTTTGGGTTCAGGCCTGGGTATGGAGCTGGAAGGATTTACTAGCGCTGATATATGTGTCCCCATGTCAGAGGTCAGAAAGCAAACATTTATACTCGTCTACCGCACCATTCAGAAATGCTGACCCTTTGACATTCTTACCTCACATGAGAGGTCGGGGTCAACAACTTCACTTTTCTGGCATAATGGCACTCCTTATAGCCTATCTAAAATAAGATTCAGTGAGAGATATTTCTGTTCGGGGGACTACACATAATCTATAGAATGAACTTGATCATAGGCCATTACAAGCAACTTTGCAAATACTCAGAGAAGAAGATATCTTGCTTTAGCATTGCCTTTTGGAAACCAGGAATTTAGTAGCAGAAACAAAACTGAAACAGCACAAAACCAAAACATTTCCCTGCACATTCTTTTTCTGCTCTGTAGGAGATGAGAAGACAAAAATATCCTGACTATGAAAAGAAATCAGATAAAGGTCTGGATAGAATAGAATAGAATCTATTTGGACTTGGATTGAAATAGGAATAAGAGTTTGAATTTTAGAGAGAGCTGTGGTCTTGGAACAAATTATGAAAGCAGACATTATTGGAGGAAGGATGCAAGAAGCTTTCAAAGGGAGCTTTGTAATATTTGAAAGAATAAAAGAATCATTCGATACTTAACCAAAATGAATGAGCTTCCACTCCTTTTGAGGTTTGTCTCTCTCTAGCCTTAGTTACTGTGAAATTCCTTGACAACAGTAATAAAGCATTTACACTGAGAGTCTTGACTTGTGCCCACCTGAAACATTCTTCTTCTATTGACTTAGAAAGCTTTGGGGGCAAAAATTGTGTGAAGCAATGAGCCAATTCAATATTAGACAAAGGGATAAAGCATACAATACTGGAGACATATTTTCCCTTTGCCTATAAAATGTTTCAGGTGAAAACTGTTTCTTTCAACACTGCAGACCTTGTGGGAAATGACCTGTACACTGGATAAGTTGACAGGCACAGTAGGGGATTTCATTACACCTCAGATTTTGACTGGCACAACCAGCTCTCTCTGGCTCTCTGTAACCCCTGGCAAGTGCTTGGAATTGAATCTGTAAATGTTAATCAATATTTCAGGCCTATTAAATAAAGGAGGGCATTGTGGAAATCAAAGCACTAATGGCTAGCATGGTGCTATACAATGACTTCCAGGCCACCAAAAACCTTGTAGGGGCAAAAGAGCAAATATTTTAATAAAACAATTACCTCTACGAGTGGTACCTGCAGAAGACCCCCATCACACTAACTTAATTTTCTTTTCAAACAGGTCAGTGAACAGGAGCAACTCAATACAGACATTTAATGAGTCTTTACGAACCTATCCTAAATCTTTGGGAAAGTAGAAGACCATCATGTGTTTAAAATATCTGCAAGTACATCACTCTGTTCTCAAAGATGAAATGGGCCAGAACTATACCCAACACCTAAGGGATTTTCACCACTGATTTCAGCTGTTGCAAGCACTGAGTAAAGATTCACGAGTTACATTACTATAGATATCTACAGCTTAAGCAACTCTAGCTGAGCTGGTCACCTCGGGCTCGCTTTTCAGAGAAATGAGAACTCCTAGAATGTAATTGATTTTGTGGTAAAGCCAATGTCCAAAATAGGTCAAATTAATTGTACCTTAAAGCCCTGGGTCTCTGAAGTGATTATAAAGAGAACCACGGGTAGCCAAAACAACTGAGTGATAGATCTTTAAAGTTAGATGAGCCGAATCACTACATACCTATCTATCTAGTGATGCATAGACATAAACCAGGCTGCAAATGGCAAGTGTGCCAGTGCTGTCCTCTGGCTAGTGTGGAAAAGGGTAACACTGGAATTGACTGCTTTGCAATAAAAACTACAGGCTTCTGACTATCTCCGAAAAGGTTATTGGTTTAAATTAGAACTATATAGAACATAAAACAAAAATGTTAATAAGAAGATAAAGCATTTCCCTATAAAGCAGTTTGAAATGGATCTATAGTAATACATAGATCTGTATCAAACAGCCACTAAATGAAAAAAAATTCTTCTTCAAAACAAACAAACAAACAAACAACAATAACAAAAATCCAAGTGTCCAGGCACAAAGGAACAACTTACTGCTGTATGAAGTGGCAGCTCTTGGTTCCTTGAGAGTCCCAGCAGATCTGGGAACTGAATCCAGCTATGCGTGAGACAAGATACTGTTGTACCCTGTCTTGAGAAAAGCAGCAGATTCCAGTTTTCTCCAGAACTTAGAGAGAACCAGGAACTGTGTCCAAATACTGTGGTAAGGTAAAGCTAATAGCAAATGTTCCAGGTGCTAAGGAGTAAACCATCTCCTGCAATAGTAAATTATCATTTTTCTGCAAGGCAGTCACTGAACACTATTGAGAGTTAAGTGCCTAAAGTTTGAAATTCTGTCAGAATTGTCCTAGAAAAAGCCACTGCTGGAAATTTTAGAGTGGTGACAGGATAGCCTGCCATGTGTATCCCATTATGAAGGCAAGAGAAAGTTAACATTTCTTTTACTACTATTACTTTGAAAGGAGTATGCTAAAAAAAGGTAAAAGGATGTTCCTGTGGTTTGATGCAATGAGAAAAGCAGAGACATTGATGACCCCTGGACATCTTGTATACTTGCTGGATACCTCTGCCATGCTGTCCCCGAATAATAATTTCATAATAAACTTGTTAAAAATTTCTTTGGTTGACTACACAGAGCAGCATGAGAAAGTGCTAAAATCTTTGTGTGTCCTACTTATCCAAGAACAAATTTCTGAAATTGAATTTTATGATAGATCTTGTTCTATTCCTGGGAGTGGCCCTAGTCACTGTGGTCAGTGAGTTTGGGGGACGTTTCTAGAAGGGGGAAAGATAGGCCAAGGCTTGTCCAGAGTTACAACAGTGCTGTAGTCTATTACTAAACTCAATTAGTGATTTTTCTGAGGACTAGGAAGTCTCTATTTGTCTGTCTGTCTCTGAAATATCTTGTGTGCCTGAAACATTTTACACCTCAGATAAGACTATACTCCATTGAGTAAAGCCAAGGCATTTAGAGAATTTGAGGGGGTCATTCACAGTTGCTGGTCGTATCCAGTGGTCAGGAGTGTAGCTCATAATATCCTGTTGGACTAGTCACCTAATCGAGCAGCTCCACCAGATGTGCCGTTCATCCCAGGTCTTGCTATGACCATACTAAACTGTCCTTAAAGGAATGAGAAGCTGTGGAAAGCTACAGACAGGGAGAGAACATGACATCCATACTGGAGATCCCTGCAGGGGCTAGGGACACATAGAAGACCTACAAACCTCCTGCCTCTGAACCTGCACAGAGCCAAAGAGTCAGAAAGAGGTAAAGGACATGCTCTTCCCTGCCCTATCCTCAGATTCTGATATGCATAGGGAGACATAGGTCCTAATCTTTTTCTTTCATTTCATTCTCATGTTCTCTCTCCCTTGTTAAATAAAACACCTGTTATTTGCAGTTCTCATCAGCCTGTTCCCAACCTAATGAGACTGCAGAAAGTTTGCCTGCAAACTCCCACTCCTTCTGTCAGCTTGATTGTCTGGGGATGCCTTGTGAAGCTATTCATGCTCTGTCACCGCCTCCTGCTTCTTCACTTTCTTTCCACTCTCCTTAGCTGAGGCATGTGCTTGCCTGTCATCTTCCCTCAAGTCATTCCTGCTGGGTTGTGTAAGATACAAAAAGCTACAAAGGTGCATTTAATTTACTGGTGTTATAACACAGGCCTTCCCCCATCATGTTTCACCTGTCCCCACTGCAATTTGAGTTGCCTACTATTCTCTCAGTGATAGAGCAAGTTCTCCTGAGGTGTTCCATTTTTCCTTAGTCTCTGGGTTCAGATGAAAGATAGGAGGGCTAGAAAAAATAGCTTTAATCTCCAGCAAACTTACTTAAAAAGGGTTGAGGGTCGTAAAATCAGAGCAGATCATGCAGGCTAGAGTATTAACAGAATGTGCTTTCAGGAGGACAGAGCTGTATATGATACCTTCTGTGAAGCTGCTTTATGGAAATCTATATAAAATGTTCTCTGCAGAAACCTATTGAAGAAAATGCCATGAAGACACGTACTGAAAAGCTAGCACAGTAATACTGTGCATTGCACAGTAGCTGAGGCTCTATTTTGTATGAAGACTGTACTGCAAAAAAAGTCCTGACTCTAGGATATGACTTAGGTAACTGGTAAAGATGTCTGTGAACAGCAAAAGTAGTAGAGATTGACATCATGTACATGAGTCCTGTGCTTATGTGCTGTCTATGATGCATATCTCTCCCCTAGACAGGCCCAAGATCTGCAAAATCATGGACAATTTCTTGGGTACACTGCTCCTTGTGGTCTTTGAGAAGATCTGCACTGTGAATGGTAGGACCTTTGCAAACCAGAGACAGTGCCAAAGTAGTCATGGACATAACGTGCTTGAAGAGAAGATTTTTAGACAAGACTGAATGAGCAGCTGGTAGTATTGATGCTGATGTAGTAATGCTTTCTCAGCAAGGCTCAGAGAACTAAATATGGTAGCCAGGAGGTACATAGACTTGATAAAATAATTCCCAGGACTGGTGTTATTGCATAAAATGCTATTTCAGCCCAAGAGAACTGTTCCCTCAGGTCCACCTACAACCATTCCTGGCATTGCTCAGCCTCTCTTGCCTGCTGTGTCTTTGTCCCTATTTCCCCCTGCCTGCACTCCAGGCTTTACTGCTTGTGCTCAGATTGTCTGCATTCCACTGCCTGACCTGATCTGAGATAAAAATCTCAAAATTTCTCCTCTCCTTCTTTCCTACTTAATGCAAAACTGAGTTTTGCAGAAGAGATTTTTTTTTCCGTAAAATCACTTTTCCCTGAGCTCACAAACTTTTATTTTGCGCTGCTCATTTTGCTGCTTAGGGAAGCCTGACATGGTCTGAGTGCTTTACTGAAGCAGACTTGTTTGGACAAGTGAGATAAAGGTACCTAAACCAAGCAGTATTAATCACAAAACAGCCTGAGTGGTGTACCATTTTTCACATAAACGCAAGTGATTGGACAGGTGAGAAAATAGACGCCCATATCTGCAGGTACCTAAGAGTCACTTCTTTTTAGGGAAAACCCTTTTTGACTTTATGGAAGGATAGACAGTCTTGTAAAATGGATGAGGTGAGATGCAGTGAGCACATAAGGGCTGTCAAATTTGAAGGGATGAACTGGGCCTGACTACCCAAATCTTCACTGTTTTCAAATATGTATAGTGTTATTCCACACTTCATGGTTCAAACTGTTGAAAGTGGGACAGGATAAAACAGGCACTGTCCTGCATTTCAGGGACAGATGCAGCACAAGAATGGTTAATTGCAATATTAAAAGTGTCTGCAATACTTAATTGGATATCAGTTTAGACAAACATTTGAATTCCTGATCCTGATTCACTCATATAAATCAGGAATAGGACCATGAGACCAGACTAACATCTGTGTGACTGTTGAGTCCATTTCTGTTTTGACCATGAATTCTGTTATGTTTGATCTTTGTACGAATCTTATTGCAAAGTGAGTGTTCGTAGTCTAATAAGGTAATTACATAAAAACTTGTTTTTCTATACTTAGAACTTTTAAAACTTTCTACTCTCTTCAGAAAGATGATCTATAAAAAAGCAAGCAGAAGAACGGAGCAAATTAGGCAGCAAAGTAGAAATTTCAGCTAGAAATAAAGATCTGTGGGAGAAGCAAGGGTGTGATCTCTCTGAGCTCTTTGCAAAGCAGAATCAGTTTCATATGTCACCTTGCAAAAATATTCCTGAGGATTTACTGGTCAAATTTATCGTTAATTTTATCGTGCATTAATATATAGGAGCCAAAACGATAGTTCTTTTTTGCATTTTATACATCTAATACCAAACAGACAAAAAAAAAAAAAGTCTCTTTACAAATTTGAATCTTAATACTTATTAATCAACTAAATCACATGTCGGTGACTAAAATTTCAGCAGGAAATGAATCAATTAGTTGATGCTCAAAGTCTCTTCTGTTTCCAGGCTCTTCACATAACATTTCTGGTAGCTCTGTTCATGTATGTCCCCAGGCCTTTTTCTTTTATTTGTCTTAATCTTCTACAAATATACATATATCATCATAATATAGTCATTTATTCTATTTATGATTTCATAATAGAAGTGGAAATTTAAGGCAGGACCCCAGATCTGATGCACACTGAAAAACAATGATATTTGTAGGTAGCCAGCTGCAAGGTGTTTCTCCATCAGTATATTTTTACAAATAAGAGAAAGAGTAGTAATCACAGGATACAATGATATATCTGAAAAAAAGTCTTTTAAAAATATGACTTAAATTAGAGATATCGGAGTCAAAATAGTTGCCTAAAATCCACTTTAACGTGTTGAATATTAGTCTTCGGACAGGGACTTTATGGATTAAAGCAAAATATTAAAAGTTATTTCATCATGATAGGCATGAGCTTCCTTCCTTTAGGAAGACAGATTTTTTTATTATTATTTTTTCTTCAAAATGCTGCTCAGTGAAACTCATATAATGACAGTAACTGTCAAACTTATCATGTCTCAATTATATTAACACCCTCTTTTGAAGTTCCGAGCATGTAAAATGTAATTTACTATAAAAGATTTCAACACCTACTGAAAGGAATTCAAGAGTAGAGAAATGCTGCATTTCAATATAAGCTTTGGAGAGTTCAGGAGGTTTTTCCATTGCTGCTTAGAAAACTTGTGTGCTGGGAAAATTGGTAGTGTACTCTTCTGGCATAATCAGAAAAAAAAAAAGAAAAAAGGGGAAAAAAAGAATCACAGTGTATTTGAGAGGCTTGGAAATGTTCACATGTAAATGGATGTTGATCTTTCTTAGAAATCAGCAAAGCAGGTCAGTCAGACAGCAGTAAAACAGCCTTAACTCAAATTTAATAACAAACTTTGGTTGTGTGTGGTTCAAATTCAGAGTCACCATACGAACTCTGATTCGTCTCTTCCTTTTCACCCTGTAAAACGGAATGAACTCTACTGAAATGAAAGGGAAAAACTTCTTTGCAGAACTGGCACATGTGAGGGAAAATGCTATGTTGAGGGAAAATGCTTTTTTTTTTTAAAAAAAAAAGGAAATTTGAAACCTAAGCTGTTCTGAGTGGATTTATGTCACCTTTTTTTTTGTAGGAGCTAATATATAAAGTCTTGTCAACACATAAAACTGACATTTCACCTGTTGACTACATTGTTGAACAGAATAGCTGAAATGATTACACTCCTGTATACAAGTTATTTGAGTAGAGCAGGTTCTTCTCTAAAAAAAGGAAATGCTTTATCAATGTGCTAATTTGATACCACTATAACACATATTGAACACACAGCCACATCATCCTAAATGAATGGGTTACGAATGGTTATTCCTGGTTATGGAATAACACAGAAAAAGCAGAGTTGCTGAACACCTTCTTTGCTTCGGTGTTTACCAAGGGCAGCCCTTTAGAGCCCCAGGCCCTAGGGACAAGAGAAGAAGCCTGGAGAGAGGAAGACTTGCCCTGGGTAGAGGAAGATTGGGTCAGAGAGCACCTAAGGAAACTCGATATCCACAAATCCATGGGCTCTTATGGGATGCACCCCAGAGTGTGATGTTGGGAAGCACCTCAGAGTGTGGCGTGAGCTGGCGGATGTCATAGCTAAGCCGCTCTCCATCATCTTTGAAAGATCCTGGAGAACGAGGGAGGTGCCAGAGGACTGGAAGAAGACCAATGTCACACCAGCCTTCAAAAAACGTAAGAAGGAGGACCCAGACAACTACAGGCTGGTCAGCCTCACCTCCATCCTCGGGAAAGTGATGGAACGGCTCATACTGGCCATTGTCTCCAGTCACATGGAGGACAAGAAGGTGCTCAAGAGTAGTCAGCATGGATTCACCAAGGAGAAATCTTACTTGACTAACCTGATAGCCTTCTATGATGGAATGACCAGCTGGATAGATGAGGGGAGAGCGGTGGATGTCGTCTATCTGGACTTCACCAAGGCTTTTGACACCGTCCCTCACAACATCCTCCTGGGCAAGATCCAGAAGTGTGGGATAGATGAGTGAACAGTGAGGTGGATTAGGAATTGGCTGGATGGCAGAGCTCAGAGGGTGGTGATCAGTGGTGCAGAATCTAGTTGGAGGCCTGTAGCTGGGGATTTCCCCCAAGCGTCAATCCTTGGTCCAGTCCTGTTCAAGTCATTCATCAGTGACCTGGATGAAGGCACAGAGTGCTCCCTCAGCAAGTTTGCTGATGATACCAAACTGGAAGGAATAGCTGATACCCCTGAGGGCTGTGCTGCCATCCAGAGGGACCTGGACAGACTGGACAACTGGGCAGTGAAAAACCTCATGCAATTCAACAAGGTCAAGTGCAAGGTCCTGCACCTGGGGAGGAATAACCCCAGACACCAGTACAGGCTGGGGACCGACCTTCTGGAGAGCAGCTCTGCAGAGAGGGACCTGAGTGTCATGGTGGATGACAAGTTGACCATGAGGCAGCAGTGTGCCCTCGTGGCCAAGAAGGCCAATGGGATCCTGGGGTGCATTAAGAAGAGCGTCTCCAGCAGGTCGAAGGAGGTGATCCTGCCCCTCTACTCAGCCCTGGTGAGGCCACATCTGGAGTATTGTGTCCAGTTCTGGGCTCCACAGGACAAGAGGGATGTGGAGCTGCTGGAGAGAGTCCAGCGCAGGGCCACAAGGATGATCAGGGGCCTGGAACATCTGCCCTATGAGGAGAGGCTGAGGGAGCTGGGCCTGTTCAGCTGGAGAAGAGAAGGCTGAGAGGGGACCTGAGCAGTGTCTCTAAGTACCTCAAGGGAGGCAGTGAGGAGGATGGTGCTGGCCTCTTTTCAGTGGTAGCCACTGACAGAACTAGAGGAAGCAGCCACAAACTGAAGCATCAAAAGTTCCACATGAACTTAAGGAAAAAATCTTACCAGTGAGGGTGCCAGAGCACCGGAACAGGCTGCCCAGAGAGGTTGTGGAGTCTCCTTCTCTGGAGATCTTCCAAACCCACTTGGATGCAGTCCTGTGCCACGTGCTCTAGGTGACCCTGCGTGTGCAGGGGGGTTGGACTAGAAGATCTCTAGAGGTCCCTTCCAACCTTAAGTATTCTATAATTCTATAATTCTGTGATTCTAAACATTGCTTTGCTCCTGATTTCCATATTTCAATAAAAAGTCAGGCCCCTCTCTGAAATAACCTTTTGAGTGCAAAATCAATATTTACAATAGAGCATAAATTATTATTTAGATCACTGATGGGAAATTTTTCTATATTTCTTTTCCTTTTCCCATTGTAGTGCACAGGACTAAATTATCTTGCATGGATATGCTCCTCTTTCTGCAGCTGTCCTTCATTCCAAAGGCAAAAGCTTTGTGCTCTTCCATTTTTAGACTCGTACCTTTATATTTAACAATGTTTTCATGACAGATAGAAATCCTTAGAATTATTAAGACTTCTTTCAGAATCACTCCAAGTTGGACACTCAGAACAAACCCAAAGATATTTAAATACTAAAATTACTTTGGAAATTTTAACTCTAAACATGAGGCAATAGACTGCAAAAAAATCATTTCAGAGAAGTCTCTTCTGATAATTTTTACATGGGAGTTATGATTCTGCAACTGAAGTGAAAGGTCTTCTAAATATACTCTTCCCCTTCCTAGGTAGAAATGAGCTGTTTATTTATGACTGTAGAAAACTGTAGAAATATTTTCTTGATCAGATATATATATTTTTTTTAATAGTAAAGTTATAAATAACTATTGTAACAAAGCCTTAGGCTTCTGAGCTCTAGATAAGGCTGAATGCACTTTATGAAAAGCAGAACATCTTGGTACAAAATGCCTAAAACAGTAGCAACAGAGGAGTGGATTATGTAATCTGAACACAAGAAAGTCCCTTTCCCCCTTCATATTGCTGTCCATTGAATTCCATATCGTGCACAAAGCATGGCATGCATTCAATAGAGGCTTTAATGTGTCACTGTCATTAGCTTGTGCTGCATTATTTACTATTGCTGTGTAAGATTTATGTAGGGAAAATTTCACAGCTGAGTGAGATCTTTCTTTTATTGTAGAGGAAAGTAATGTGATTTTTGCTTCCAAAGAACAAAGACGATGAAACGAAGAGAGTGACATTTTCCCCTCCAATTATGCCCATGGGCTTGGTGTTTTTATTTATTTATTTATTTTTCCTTTCCAACTGTTCTTCAAATGAAGAGCTTGAGGTTAAACTGATAAACCAAAGTCTGCCTTCATACAAAGCCATGATCTCCTAAATAAGCAGACAGCTCTTCACAAATATAGGATAATATTGAGCTCCTAATGTATTTCTGTTGTCCTGAGACATACAGTTATTCATACTGAAAAAACAAATAAACCTAGCTGTCCTTAAAAGTCACTATCATCTGTTGTAAATGTGTGTTAACATGCCTTTGAAAATTGTCTCTAAATAAAAAATCAGCCCATGTTTCCCAACTTCCTCTAGGTTCAGCAACTAAATTTATATTTGGATATCCAAATAAATGATAGTCATTCTCAGACAGTTACAAGAGATTTTGCAGTATGCTGATGGCCACATAATTTAGGAATTGTAATAGATACAAACATGTATATGAGTAAACAATGAAAAGCAAAAGCAGGAATTAATGTCATTTCTGCTGTAGTTACTCATAGTGCTGATCGGTTCCAGTTTTGTTGCCTCTTCCTCTAATCTATGTTCAGCTGGGAGGTAGACACAGTTGTGGCTGAAGTTCAGAATCAGGAAAATGTGAATAGAAAAGGCATAGTTAATTTAGGAGAATGCAATCCTGGAAAATGCATAGGATGAACTGGGTTAAAGGCAGCAAAATCCCACTTAATTTCATTTTTGGAGACTTAATCCACACATTGGGTAGATTTGTGACAAGCTGTCTGCAAAGCAAATCAGTAAATGAACAAAGACTCTGGCTTTGGAGAATGGATGTGTAACAGATTCCTTTAATAATAAGTACAGCGGACCTGGTGTTTCCTTGGAATGCTTGCAATGCATAGCTATCTTGTACATATTCCAGAAAGCTGGCCAAAATAGAGTGAAGTGTATCAGAAATTCCATGTAAGAGTGGAATGTCCTCACATGTCAATGGCAAAATTTCTAGGAGATAAGGTTAGATGCCTCAAGGAGGTAACTTTAGTTCACACTAAGTCAACATATGTCCGTTTTTTGAGGCTGACTTTACATCCCCAGTTAAATTCTCTATTTTCCCAAGCGGTTTGACAGACCTAAACTATGCATAAATCTATTAAGCCGCATAAATCTATTGGGCTATAATCTATATTCACAATGACAATAGCCCATATGGCTATGATGAAACTGATGCACATGTTTCTCAAAGGGGCCTGATCTCCATCGATTTAGCCTACGGCTTTTTTTTTTCACCCTGCTGGAGTAGTTTAGCTGTTTGTAGGGAGGCCATCGGAGTGTTTTCTAGGCTTTTCACCAGGGAAATAACAGACAGGATTCTGACAGCCCATGCTCAAAACACTACACAGACATTAATTAACATGAACAAGTGGTGAAAGTTTCGATGACGCCGTCTCGCCTTGAAAACCTGAGCAGAATGGCCCGTGCTTGTGTGGACCAACCAGCAATAAATGCCAGCCCAGAGCATCCTGACAGCATGCAGGCGCAAAGTCTGCAGTCAGGCTGTCAGCGGCATCTAATTAGCAGAGTTCTAGATCAAGAATAAAATGTGTTTGACTCTTTATAAATATGATGTGTAAAAAACGTTACATAATGACATGCTGCTGCTCTACATCCCCCTTAATGTTTTGACAAGGGGCGTCAAGTGGTGAAAAACTGCAAAGCGCCCAAGTATTGCTGTGACTGTGTGCTAGGGCCTGAATTCTTCATTTCAATTTCTTGTAAACCAAGGTCCAGAAATGGGCCAGGGAGATAAGTGAAGGTGGTTTAGTTTAATGAGATGTTAGGATATTCTTTCTTTCTTTCTTTCTTTCTTTCTTTCTTTCTTTCTTTCTTTCTTTCTTTCTTTCTTTCTTTCTTTCTTTCTTTCTTTCTTTCTTTCTTTCTTTCTTTCTTTCTTCCTTTCTTCCTTTCTTCCTTTCTTCCTTTCTTCCTTTCTTCCTTTCTTCCTTTCTTCCTTTCTTCCTTTCTTCCTTTCTTCCTTTCTTCCTTTCTTCCTTTCTTCCTTTCTTCCTTTCTTCCTTTCTTCCTTCCTTCCTTCCTTCCTTCCTTCCTTCCTTCCTTCCTTCCTTTCTTCCCTCCCTCCCTCCCTCCCTCCCTCCCTCCCTCCCTCCCTTCCTTCCTTCCTTCCTTCCTTCCTTCCTTCCTTCCTTCCTTCCTTCCTTCCTTCCTTCCTTCCTTCCTTCCTTCCTTCCTTCCTTCCTTCCTTCCTTCCTTCCTTCCTTCCTTCCTTCCTTCCTTCCTTCCTTCCTTCCTTCCTTCCTTCCTTCCTTCCTTCCTTCCTTCCTTCCTTCCTTCCTTCCTTCCTTCCTTCCTTCCTTCCTTCCTTCCTTCCTTTCCCTTTCTTTATCTTTCTGGCAGGGATTGGAATATGAATAATGTGTTAGAGAGTTGATTGATGGAAGAGAAAATGTGGAATCCAGAGCTGAATTCTCTCCATAGAGGACTGAAGTCCAGAGCTGCTTCTGCAGGAGATCCAGTATATTCCTAGGCAAATTGCCCAAAACAAAATTTCCATAGCTGGCACTTAAATGTGTTCCACATTTTCTGGGTCCTTGGCACAGAATCTGGGGGAAATCTGATGTGCCGAAAGACAAAGACCTCACAAGCAGAGTGTGTCAGGCTCATTCTTTTACCAAAACAATATAATGATGAAAAAAAAAAAAAGTAGGATCAGAGGTAGGATCATAGGTTTGTTAGGTTCTAGTGGTAGATGATGCAGAGCAATACTTAAAATCTGCAGATTTCTGCAATCTGTGTTATCCTGCAGAGGATCCTGTTCCTTTCCATTGATTGCAGAGGGACTCTGAAGTTATCAGGTTCCTGGCCTAGGTAACACAGTTATGCAACTGGAATAAGTGAAGTAAATTCAGGTCAACCACTGTCTTTCCCTTCTCCTTCCCTAAAATGGGAATAATTTAATCTCTTTGTCTAAAACAGAAGTGCTATGTATGAAAATTCAATAATCTTTGTGAAACCCATATGTGTTACAAAATACAAGCAAGACCAAAATCCTGGGATGAAATCAATCATTCTGTCTTCAGAGCAAAGTGCAAATATCGTACTGTAAATAAAGCTTGAGAACACTGAATGAAATGGAAAAACAAAGTATTACCTGGCTGTTCATTAGTAGCAGGCTGCCTAGCCTGTTCTCTAAATTAGGCTAGGACTTTACAGAAAAGCAATGCATGATCATGTAATCAAAATAAAAGAGGCAGAAGAGACAATTGGAGATTTTTTTTCCCCGTCGTTGGAATGATTGGTTTTGCAATCATGAATTTAGTTAAAAGAGGTTTTGTTTGTCTGTTTTGGTGTTACGATTTGTATATACAAGATAGGTTTACTTTTTCTACAGTCATATTTATTTTATCGTGAAATACCTGCTGATGATTTGCTGGGAAATATAACTGATGTAGGAATATTTATACATTAGTAAGTCGGGTATTATAGAGGCATGCCAACACTGAGATTCAGGTGCCTATGTATGAAGAATATAAATGGCAGCTAATGTTGTATGAGAGCACAGAGTGGCTAACTAAAATTACCTAACTGTTACAAATAGGTCTCCATAGCTATAAAGCAAGGATCTGAATCTTTTCTCATTTACACAAGTTTTATGCTCAGGGAGCTTCCTAATTTACACAGATGTCAGAGAAAAGAGAATCAACCCAATTATAGTCTGAATTTATTGTGCCATCACATCAGCCAATTTAGCTATTGCAGTGATGACCACATCATTAACATCTTTTCAGGACAGCAATAACTGAGTCGTTTTTATTGCTGTAATTAATATTGATGGCAGTGAAACAAGCAATATATACACTTGACTTGCAGATACGTAGGTACTGCAAAGAAACTTCTGTTTTTTTTTCTTTGTTATTTTAAGTTATGCAAGCACTTGGTTGCTATAGTTATTTCAGGTAATTCCAGACAATTAATGCTGAAATATATATTCAAAAAATCTTTGAAATTATCCTCAAAATAAATCTCAGACATAACTTGAAAATCTTTCATGAGTCACAGACAAGTAACCTTGTCATCTGTCTTAGATAAAAACATACAGCTATTAAAGATATAGTGTTCCCTAAGGAATCTCATGATATAATAATAGAAATATCAAGAAGAAAAAAACACCCCAAAACTTCATTTTGGGATATTCCCCAAAGAAAAAGAAATCCTTCATGTGCAAAATATTATCTAGCAGAAGAATGGATTAAGTGAAGGGCTATGCTTTTGTGTTACTTAGAAAATAAAGAAAGTCAGAGGCAGACTTTGGGGGTCATAATTTAATTTTATAACATAAATCACAGATCATCTGTGCCTTACATCTCTTGTCTCCCATGGAAAAGAGTCACTTTTAGGATATACTGTAAAGATTATTATTTCTCTCACAAATAGGAAATAAATTTGCAGTTATGTGATTTAAAATAAGATCAAAAAATCCACAATTGATAGACCAAAAGAGACTTTTCAAATAGGTCATCATGCCAGTTTTCATGGCATTACAAAATTGCCCAGTACAGTCTATAAGGGAAGACAATACTTTTATCCAAGTCAGAATTAAATAGTCCATAGGACTGATCACCAACATACACTTGCATTCATAAACACATAGAAACACTCAATTTATTCAGAATATTTACTGATGTATCTGATCTACTAGGCAGGATACACAGTTTGACCCTTTCAAATTATTTCCCATTCGAATAACATCCACTGATTCATGCTTTTAATACTACCACAATTTATTTCACCTTAAAAGCTTCCTCCAGCTTCCAGTAAAGGCAGCCTGCTTTAATCCTTGGCAAATGTCATTCACGTGAAAGCGTTATGAAAGATTTCAGATATCTAACAATATAAAAAATATGGGCCTCATCGTCAGCTGCTGAAGACTGTCAAGGCTGTGACAAAAGCCACTTAGCTACATTATTTTATATAATTTAAGACTCAGTAACAAAAACTTAATTTTCACAAGATCTGCAAAGAGGAGGGTTTTTTTTTTTTAGCCACACAGGACCTAATTTGATGAAATAAAGCAATCAAATTTATCTAGTGAGATTGCTTTTCTATAAACCCTGAAAGAAGCTTATAGGGCATAGTGTCTTTATATTTATTTCCCTTTCATATTCACCAGCAACTGATCATTTTAAAATGGAAGCTCCAATACATTTGAAAAGAAAACTTGCAAACCACTCTGCATTCCTCACTGCACTTTCCTTTCAGATATACTCTAGGTATACAAGGTATTTGGAATCACATTTGCCTAGCAAAAAAGCAGGCATTAACAGTAATGATTTAAGTAGCACTGAACTATTAACTGGAATTTGGAGAGAGAAACAAATCAACCATCCCTTTTTTGCAGCAAAATTCCTTTCTAAGCATAAATGTCTTTTACGCCTTTAAATTATGTATTTTGTTTGTTTGTTTGTTTTAAGACTACAGCAACAAAGGAATTTATTCACATCTTTTGCAGGGGAACAGAAACCACCTGGATTTGGTTAACATTTTGTATATGACAACCACAAAGTGGAGAGCCGTGCTGCAAGTGCAGCAAATCTTTCCCCTGCTCTATAGTGCCTTAGCTTCACTGCTCTTGGATGATCTGTGCTCTCAGATGATCTCTCCTTGTTTTGTTTTGTTTTACTTTTTTTACTTTTTCTTCAGTATAAAAAATGAAGCAAACAAACCTGCTGTGGAAAGAAACAGGAGCAGCAAGGTCATATTACAAGGCCAATGAAAAAAAAATCAATATTAAGCCTTTAAATTAGATCAGGAAAAAAATAATTAGATGGTTCCAGAGTGCTGATTAAAACTGACATAAGTTTTGCACAAAATACATGAAAAAGATCCCTGTTTTAGACACCAGGTTTCAAGGTTTGCTGTTTATCAACTAAAAGCATGCTCACTATTTCCTTTCCAATCTACCAGACTGTCTCCCTAAGAGGTTCTGGATAGCAGAAGATGTACATAATGTTTTATCTATATATGATTTAAATAAAATTATGACCATTACAAATGATCCAGCTGCTATAACAGGGTTTTATGTTTGTCATAAATTTTTAACATGCAAGAAAATGAATCAAAATGTATCTCCCCTACGGTCATTAAATAATAACTCCACATTGTCTATCATTCTTAGGTATCCTATTTTAAAACTTTGTGAAGAAAAGGGATGTAATTAGGTTGATGGATATTTTTGATAAGGGAATAGTAATGCGTTTTTCAGTGATAATGCAAAAGGATGAAATTCCATCTAGTCATTTTGCTGACTTTTATTACTCAGGCATTACATGAAAGCAGTTTGGGGAAATGAAGTGAAGGAGACTCAACTGAGTATTTTTTGGGAAAAAAAGAAAAAAAAATGAAACTGATTAATACAGTGGCAGGAGGTAAAGGCACATCCGATGTACATAGCCTCAAATGTTTCCCATGCTGCGGTGAGAAGAAATTTAAGCAAATCCAGGGAAAAAATGACAGAAAATACGATCTGGATCTCTCCATGCACTAACCATCCCAAAGGTCTGTTGTTTAATGGTTTGAAGGATTAGCATTTGAGGGCAGCATATCACTACCGTTTTGTTATCCTTTAAGTGCTATAGAATAGACTACAAGGTGAGACTCAATTTAGCCTAATGGGGGCACCTAAATATTTCAGTGGTCTGAACGGTCACTTGCCATTAATTCTCTTTGAAAACCCATTGAATTTCCATGGCTCTCCAAAAGCAGAAAATGTTCCCTTATGTACAGTGCTATAACCTCATGACTGCTTCTAGGATGCCCAAATGTGGTCCTGTGGAGCATCATCTGGAAATGAAGACAACTAGGGTGGTGTCGTTTGCAGAGTAGACACGTGCCACCCTTCTGGGAGGTTATGTGCTCTCTGCAAGGCTTAGAATCAAACATCGCCCAGTCTCAGTTGAAAAACAATGAAGAAATGCTCTGAGACTCAGTTTGCAAAGGCAGTTATACCTGTGAAAGCTGGGGATTATATGCAGCTACTCTGTAATGAGAGTGTTTCATACATGGAAACACTGATAGAAACGACATCTCAAATCACCGAATGATAAAGGATCCAGCCAGTTAAGTATACATCAAGTTCCTAATAAAGCCTAATCCATTGCTCAGGCATGTTGTTATCTTTAGAGGTGGGAGTGAAGAACTGAGTCAAAATACAAGAAGTGGATTTTACATTTTTTTTTTAATGCTTTAAGTAGCTTGGTTATTTGATTTTCATGCAGATTATACATTGTTCCAAATTAAATGGAAAGAATACATAAGCTCAGTTATGTGCAGAAGAATGCACGAATGACCAGGCCTTGAGAATAATCTTTCTCTACTAAAATTAGTAGGAGGATTTCTGCCATCATGGTTGTGCAGTCAGCCAAGCTTTACTCAAAATTCCAATCCTGAAAGTAGGAAAGGATGGATAACAAGGTAACTTTCTTAAAGACCTAAGTGACCAAACATAGGATGAATCTAGTGTTTAAAAGATTGAGATCCAAGCCTGAGCATGTTATCAGTGCTCTCTTTGAAGTCAGTGGAGAGAAATAGGTCTCTAAGAGACATTGTGGCATAAAACAGGTAACTAAAATCAAGTGAATTACCCTATATATATATATTTATATTTATATATACATATATGTTTAGATATTTTTGTAAATGGAACATAGGTGTATTAGAAAATTGAACCTGGATTCTCAGCATGAAAATAAATGATAAGTCTCACTCAAGACATCAGACCTTTTCTTGTGCATCTGCTCTGTTTATTTAGATAATGGAGGGAAAATTGTGCTGAATAGCAATGAAATGAAATTTAAGGAGTAGTGTTCTGAAGAGCAAAAAGGCACAACTTGAGACATTAAGTAAATTTATTCTCTCAGGGGCAGAATAGAGTAAAATAGGAATATATGTATCTGTTGAACACCTACTCAGCTACTCCAAAACTATAAAGTTATGGAATTTATGTTGGAATTAAATATGATATGTAGTAGAGTTCCATTTGTCAGGATCTTACTATGATAACTTTGAAAATAAAGGCTAATTTATATTTTGTAGATTTTTAAAGGTCACACCTGTTATACAAATTAAAAATAATATTTTCAGACATTCTTTATTCCAAGCTAACACGCTACTGCGGAAAACAATTAACACATGGAAAGTTCTTGTAGAATTTACAGGAAAATAATAGCAGCAAGTTTTCTATAGCAGTTTCTGGTGAGACAATATTTAACACTGAATAATTGTGCCTTTCCTGTACAAAATCCTTAGAACTGTTCAAAGAATCTATCTAGATATACTCCTTCTTATTTTTTTATGATTACCATTTTTTGTGATTCTTGATGAATTCATCATTTTGAAATTAGAGAGCAGAAACATCACCTTTCTGCTACAGGCTGGATGCATCTCGTCAATATGAAAGGATATAATTCATTTTAATTCTTTAGTAGTTGTTCCTTTTAAATCATCAGTTCATGACTATAAATGTCATGTGATTTCTATATGAGAACAGCTGTGACCTCACTCCAGCTGGAGATACTTTTAGGGCCTTATTCTTGAGCTTGATTCAATGAATGTTGTATTTTGGTCAAAAGAGGGTGAAAATCTTCTACAAAACATACCTACCAAATGTGGCCCTTTAGCAAAAAATGAGATCCTTATTTCAGTATCAGGCAAGCTAGTACATGATGATAACAGGAGTTGGTAAAGGTAGATTCTGAGGGTCCTTCACAGCTAAATAAAAGATGTAATTTGTGGTCAGGCATTATTGAGTTTAAAATCTGGTGACAACCTATTCTTAATGAGATTTTAACATTTGTGGACTTATTAAACACAGAATCAGAGTTTATACAACCTCAGTCTCTCTTGTTGTCTGTATTCCTCAGATAACTTGGGTTTGACCCGTTGGTCCATATTTTGAGGTTTCAGATTAAGAAAATCTGTAGAAAAAAAGATGTAGGAGAGAAAGACTGAGCACCAGCCAAGATGCAAAGCTATCAGCAGTCTTTTCTGCTCAGCCTCAGGGCTCAGCCAGCTGAGTTCTGAGGGGCCGCTTACGACCATTACATCAGGAGGTTCTGATGGGCTTGGTGGGTCTCTTTCCAATTTGCCATGGAGAAAGTAAGATCTGAGTCCAAGCTTCTCTGAGAGCATGAAAAAAAAGATGGGCCGCTTTTTTTTTTTTTCTGCATTTTTATTATCCAGCAGATTCTAATTATGACCCTTGACTATTCTGCAATGATGTTCATGCAATTCTCCACAACAACCTGACCCATGGAATAATATTGATCCTTAATTTATGTGCATTTTCTTTGGAGAATAGATTTTTTTTTTTTACCTTTCTCCCTTCAACATTTTATACATGAATATGCGCAAATAATGTTTTAAAAAATTCTGCATTTAATACTCTGAAAGCAATTTGGAACTCATTCTTTTAATGAAAAACAGCTGAAAATGGGTGAAAAAAAAAACCATGATGATTTAGGTTGGATGCAATATGAAAGGCAAAAAGAAAAAAATCAGAGCAAGCTATATGTGTAAATTCACAATGCATATGTCTTTCAGCTAGATTTTGACGTGCAAGCTCTCTCAGTTTGAATTTGAGAAGCTGGATTGGAGTTTCAAGCCTTTGGGAAGCTTGTCTGCATTTGAAAATTGTTTATTTTTCCTAACTATAATCATAATAGTACTTTGCTTTAATATACCAGAAAGCATTGCATATCCCTGCCAATACCTGCACTCCTTACTATGCTCCCGTGCAATGGGACACTGACTTTTGACAACATTTCCTCTCATCTTAATGTACCCAACAAGACTAGAGGAAAAATTATCAGAAAGCATTTTACAGCTGAAATAATTCAGCTCAATTTTTATAGAAGAGGAAGCAAATATCAGCATTTCATTTCCTTTCATTATCCATGTTTCAGTGCCAACATTCAGCAAGATTAAAAATATTTCTTTTAAACACAGAAGAAGTGGGAAAAAAACTTCAGAAATGTCATATTTTCTTGATAATTGCATGAAATTGTTTTTGATTCATTTGCTTAGGAATGAAGAATTTCAGTGAGTTTGATCAGTTTTTTAAATTTTACCTAATTCACCTTTGACTGAAGATCCCAAGGATTTCTCTGCAGATATCTTCCTGCTCTGACACAGTCTATGACAATAGCAGGGATGACTGATTTTTATTCCAAACAAACATTCAGTGAAACAAATTAAAATGAATTAAACTGAAAATTAATGGAAACAGAAAAGGATCCTTCCCTGACATGAGAAACAGACTCAGTCTAATTTGACACTTAACATTCCTTATTAGGTTTCACTGTGCATCTCTAGCATGCATCAAGTGTGAAGAGAGGAGATTTACAATCTGGTGCTGCAAGTATAAACCACAAGCCTCACTAGATCCATGAAGGTACTTGTGATTAAAGCACTAATTTGGATGGTCTGCCAATCCAAGTTTAACTTCCAGGCCTGTCCATTAATTTTCAGCAGTTTTCTGAGAAATTCAGTTTTCAGGTCATCTGTAGGGATTAAACAAGCACCCCTCAATATCTACATCCTAGAAAACCTCCTGACACCCACGTTAGCACTGCAGAGTTCCCATCACATCTAGCAGTCTCTGTGCTGTCCCCAAAGCTGCTGCCACCTTGACAGGGCTCAGCGTCTCATTGACACTCCTAAGATGAGTTTGCCCAGAACACATCAACCAGATCTTCCTCCGCCTCATGTCTCTCAGGGCCTCATGCGATGGACACGCTCAGAAGGTCCATGACAACAGTGCTGAATTCATGCACAGAAGAGAGCAGACAGGCATTTTGCTGCACAACCACAGGGCATGAGGATCTATCTTCATAGGGGATGGAGAAGGAGGTGCAAGAAGGTTCAAGATAGAGAGCAAGGGTGACCCTGAGCTGCATGGATCAGGTCCTGGAGTAGGTAACCCGCAGTTCCAGGTCCAGAGCCTTTTTATGCATTTTGCCCAGAATATGTTTGCTGCAAAATGAAGACAAACACTGGATCAGAAACCAATGAACTCTTCTCCAGACGAACTCCTCATAGCTAATTCTCTGCCATGCTTTCTCTCCCTCTGAACCCGTATATACTTCACTAAATGACATTGCCAGCAAGTTCCAGAGATGTGGATCTTCTGGGGTCCTGCTGTGCTGGGAACTGTATGTGGACCCAGAAGGATTTTTCACATTTGACTCTTGTATTTAGTGAAAAAGTACTGTCTTCCCTTTGCTTTAACTATTACTTGATGCAGCAATTTTGTAAAGTTTGGGCTATTGCGCAGAAGCAGAGAGAAAGTTCTCCCTCACTGAGGAAATGTTTTCAGTATCCTCCCATTACTATCTGAAATGTTTCAGAGAGAAAAGCTTGTCTTACTCTGGCTTCATAACAATTTTGATGCTGAAGAAGGGACTTGTTGAAAATACCTAATTAAAGAGAGCAGAAAAGGGCAATGAATGAATTATCCCTGTGGGTTTATGAAGTCAAAAAATAATCAGTTCCAAATTGGGAAGTTCTCTTTTGTATAATTTTATAATTATAGTGGAGACTTACACCAGCCTGCCCCTGGCATCAACTTTGTCTGCTATTTCATCACTTATACTTTAACGCTGTCTTTTCCTTTCTGTGCTGAGCAGTCAGAGAAATTTCTTAATTTGGAAGACAATTAGCATAAGTTGGTAAGAGGGCAGTAGCAAAGTTTTCAGAACTAATAAGCAGAGAATCTATGCATTGCCTGGGCTGTATCGTGCCTGAACGATATTTTCAAGCTCTTTGCCTTGGAATGGGTGTTTTCTGTGTTGCTTTACTAAACAGTTCAACCCAAATGACAAAGAGCAGCTGTTAAGCTTTTTAAAATTATTTTTGCATTGGTGTTGGCTGCACATACCAAACACATGCACGAGATTGTGTGGCTCCTCTTCCAACCTCAGTCATCTTTGCTCTCTTCCCTGTGTAGCTCTCCAGATCCCCACTTGTAATCACAGGCTTCAACATCTGGAGCCCAAATCCACATCTTCTTGACCACCCTTTCATATTCAGCACAATATCAACTGCTTCTCTCCAACATGTGAGTGCCAGGCTTGTGGCTCTGGACTTGGCTCTGCATTGACAGAGAAAAGGTCAGGTCTTGGCTCTGCCTGGGATGCTGTGAGAAGATCTGTCTGGAAAAGGGAAATTTGATGCTAAATGCAGAGGCAAGTTACAGCTGCTCCTCTGGTGTTCACTATCTGTATGCAGGTACTTAGGGCAGAGGAAGGACATTACTGCAGAAAACTAAGAGTTACCTCTGCATGTCACTTTGAAGTGGTTTATACACTGCTCAGCATTGGTACCACAGCTTGGAAATACCTGAACTGTAAGAAAGACATTTACAAGGTCTTATTAATATGACAGACCAAAGGGACTAACAGAACTGTTTACAGTCAAATTAAACATTTAGCTCTTTGGCAAACAGTTAATCAGAACTGCATATATTAAGCAGTAGAAACTGTTTCTGAAGAGGTATAGTTGGATGCTATCTGTACTGCTGTGTCAAAATTGCTGTAAGTATATCTTGAATCTCTGCAGTACTGCCGGCCATATCTTGATCCTGAAAGATTCCACCAAGTTGTGCCACTGGAGCAAATTATAAATATTTAAATATTACTGAAAGTGTGCCAAATGCATTAATCCAACTGTGAAATAGTTCTGTTTTGTAAACAAAGATAACTTTTTGTCATTAAGTGACCATAAAATGGATTTCAATCATCAACTGAAAGCAATTCAGAAAATAACTCTTATTTTTGAAGTGTGCTCACCAAATTAGATGCTTTGCCCATACACACAACTGGGTTAAACAGGGGCAAATATGTATGAGTTGAATGTTAGTTGCACTATGGTAAAACTTGGAGGTGTTGTGAGATCAAGACCACTTGATTTGAATAACAAGGAAGTCCCTGCCCTGGAGAATTTACAGATTAAGCAGACACGATTTTCTAAAGCAAAAAGTCTTTTGAATCAGCAGAAACAACTGCATTGAAAGTATGGAGTGACATTTGCCTGGCTCACAGCTATCTGGCAGGAGAGCTGAGAACGTAATTGCAAGTCTCCTAAATTTCAATCCACTGTTCTGTTGTCCAGAACATAAATATTAGTATTACTATCATAACAGCGACCTATTATTACCATTTGTTTATTGCAGTGCACAAACTGTGATAGGGACTTTCCAAAGTTTCACACAGTGGAAATTTGTGTGAAGAGAGCTGCAGGAAGAGCAAAAGGTCTGTACCCTATGAGATCCCACTTGTTCTTTCACCAGTCCTCCTCCATGGTCGTTCTGTTGGAAGCAGATGGGGTGAGGGTGAAATGGTTTAATTACAAAGTCAAATAATTGATCTAGACTGTCTGCTCAATTTTTTTTTTTAAAGTTAAATAAAAAAATTAAAGATTTTAAAATTGTAATAATATCTGAATTCTTTTAACATGTCCTATGCTGACATGCTTGTTATGTGTTCAGCTAGCAGTTACTTCCGTCTCATTTTTTTCAGCCATTAAGGCCAGAAAAAGATTATAGAAGTATAAGCTGAATTCAGATTCAAGGACCTGAGGTCTAATGAAAGATAAGAAAATATTATCATTATTGCCATATAACTAGGAAAATGGCACTGCTGAGATGTCTGGGGTGGTGTTTAACACACACACTGAGACACTTGGGTGCTGAAACGCACGTGTCTATATGTGAGTTAGATGTTTCAACTCTCATTACAGACCCTGGACATCTGTTTAATGCAATCAATGTATACTAGAGGCTAGTAAGCCATGTGCTATAAATGTCTACTTTGGGGAGAAGAGAAGCAGTTTCTAGACACTCTATTGACCAGATCTCCACTAAAGTAAGAGGTTAGACACCTAGCAAGTATATAGACACTAGATGGTGACAGGCAGTGTTAGATATCTTGTTTTTTCTGTAAACTTAATCCCAACTCATGTGCCAAAATGCCAGCCCCACAGCTAACTTACCTGCACAAGTGTGGGAAATGGGAAATTGATAACATTGGT
Source organism: Tinamus guttatus (assembly GCF_059628265.1). Lineage (NCBI taxonomy): Eukaryota > Metazoa > Chordata > Aves > Tinamiformes > Tinamidae > Tinamus > Tinamus guttatus. The sequence goes on from NW_028288779.1 coordinate 1,505,319, forward strand.
ATATTGCTGGAAACGACAGTTCAGAGCTGATCGAGACAGCCTAGGTCATCTACAAAATATCAACGAACAGGTACTTTCTACCATTACTTCTAATTCCTAATACCACCGAGGAATGCTGTAGCAATGGAGAACATGTTGTGTTTGATCTGTTTTGAGCTTTATTAATAGCAGGCTTAATGAAGACCCAGTGACAGAGCCTCTTGCTAGCGATATAGCAGGCAGAAAGAGCACAGTTTGGCACTTCTGAATGAATGTGTCAATCTGGCATCTTCCTGTGCGTAACAGCAACACATTTATCCTGTAGATAACCATGCAGCAATAAAATAGAGCCTAGTATGCTTTTAAGGGTGTTTTCTGGAGTCAAAATATACTTTTTATTAGTGTTTGCAAAGAATCTTCCCCCAAAAAACGACAGAAATGATGCTAGAATAGTTGTGCATTCTGCACTGATTCGTGATTAATTTTGAACATCCTGCCTTTCCTCTGTTAGATGTCACTTTAAACACACATTTAGGTGCTTAATTAATTGTCATAATCTCAGCACCCATGCATCATTTTGCCATGCATTGATCTGATCAGTTTTACACTCTGAAGTAAATTACACCTATCCTTAAATAACACTTTTAACACATGTTAAGAATAAGGGACTGGCTCTATTCTAATTTTTAGTTCTGCATACTAATTATATTTGTGCACCTCGAGTTTGAATGTCTGTCTATGATTAAAAGATGAATTACTCCCATATATATATATTTTTTGGGGGGGGAGTGGTGAGGGGAAGAGTGGAAATGAAGAGAGGTGAGAAAAGGGGAAAGTGATAAATACGGAGACTAAAGTTGCTGTGACTTTTCAGTGGGCTGAACCCAGGAGCATCTTGCAGGAGTAGACAGAGCTGAGTGGGCAGGATGGTCCCTGAGCAGGGAGGAGGAGAGCAGGGTGATTTACTTTGGTGTTGCTGCAGAGGTGGCACCATCTGCCGAATGATAACACCAGCGGATGAATTTAGCAAGAGAAATTGGGTCTGCTTACGAGCGACAGGGCAGACGCAGGTCCTTTCTTGCACTTAGTGTTTCTGTATTCCAACGTTTCCATCCCTTCCTCTCTGCAGGTGGCTGAGTGGATAGATAGGCTCCTGAGTTTCCTTTCTGGTGCTTGGGCACTTTCCTTGTGAGCTCTGTTGGGTTCAAGAAATGCCCAGCATGTCTAGGGATGAGCCTCCAACAGAGGCTAAATTCAAAATAGTAGAAAGATTTGTGAACACTGCCGAACAAAATGCAAAATCCATCCCATCTGCCCCACTCCCACAGGAACCTCTATAAGGTCAGGCCTGACCTTACATTTGAAATCAGGAGAATCCTTAAGCACTGGAATCTTGCAGGGTATGTCTCAGTCCTGGAACGAAAATAACGGCTGATTTTATATGGGTTGCAGCACCAGTGCCGGTTTCCTATAAATAACTCACAGTTGTCATTTGAATTACAGTCTTCTGCAAATAAGGGGGCTGCAGGCATACCCAGAAGCCTGTTAACAAGGAGATGACAAGCTTCAGGCACCTAATTGCTTTAGCTCATCACCAGTAAGACACTAGCAGCCCTACAGCTAATCTGACCAGCAATTGCTGGAAATTGAATCTAGACCAGAAGAGTTATTTCGCTGACTTCAAAGGCACGTCCATTTCCAAAAAGAAACCTCAATCCTCTGTCTATCTGTTCAGCCAGCTGCTCTGCAAGAAAGTCAATAGCTTTTATGAATTTCTTTAGCACTTTTTTTTCCTTAGCACCTGAAGTCTGCAGAGAACAGTCCAAGTGTATGAAGCTAATTACATTTCCAAATGTGACGCAGTCACAGATAATTAAAAAACCTTCTAAAACCAAAGCAAAACCACCCCCAGACCTCATCCTCTAATTTTGAAAAGTAGAATAAAGTAATAGGACCATGGATGTATAATCTAGTGTTTTGCTGCATTATAGTGGCTCTGGCAAGGTGCGTTGATGAGGGTTATGCAACTGTGTCATGCAGGATTGACATTTCAAGGGCATGTGCCTTTTTTTTTTTCTCAGAAGAGCTCTTTAAAATGGTATCCTTAAGCTATAAAGTCTTAAGAAACAATTTAATCTTTATTCTTGAACAGATGTTTTTGAGACCCCGTGAAGCCCCAAAGGGGAGGACATGGGGCAAGGAGAAAGGGCACATAACTTTCTTGTTTTCATATACTAATAGAGGAGAGCCATGTCTGCAACTTTAACCTTGTCTGGACTAAAAATTTATCTCCCCAGCAGTGCACCCTGATCAACAGAACTGGTTGAGCAGTGAAGGAAGGCAAGGGCAATTGCAGTGGGACGTTGTGTGCCCATTCTCTATCAAACTGCAGGAGAGAGCTTGTTCCCACCTCCCCTGCAACTGGGAAACCACTCAGGAAGAAAAAGCATATTTCCAGGTCCAGTTCTATGTTAAACATAGTTCTGTCACTTAGGAGGTTAAACCCATGCACAGGCTTCTTGGCATACCATGAATGTTGTGGTTTGGCAAAGTGAGAGCCAGGAATCCTGTTGAAGGCAAGTAACACGACAGGCTTTATGAGAGGCATTCTTCTGAATGTCAGTAGGATTACTTGTTGAAATACTACATCATTTAGGGAAGTACTATACTGCTCCTCACCAGTGCTTTAAAGCAAGAGTGATCTCATGCCCAAAGTGATTGGTGCTAAAAATGTTACCCAATTTCAAAGTTCTGAAGACAAGTGCCCTTTTAGCCACAAGTGGAGGAACTTCCTTTAGTCTAATCCCTCCGTCCTGAAAATTACCTTCCTTTGCGAACATTTAATGCATCCCTTGTTTCCTTCTATAACAAAGATGTTGGACATGCTGGCCCCGCAGAATACTAAGCATGTGTCCAATCTAAAGCACATAAGTGGTCCTGTTGAAGTGAATTTGGCGTTTCGAATACTTCATGCTTATGTGCTTTACTGGCCCTGAACCATGAAACTGTTAGGACTACTTACAAGCATATGCATTTGCAGGATCTTTCTCTTAGTCCACATCTTCCTAATGCCAGCTTTCTCACAAAAAGCAGCTTATTTGATGTGCTATTTTCCTACTGCCACACTATTCTGAAAGCTCAGGGAAATTATGCTGCAAACTCTTCGAAATCCTTTGTTGCTTTTGGTGACCACATAAGCCTTGCTCTCTATTCACAGTGAGGAGCTAAAATGGTAAACATTCTGCTTCAAAGAAATTAATACATGTAAACACATTCATTTCCCATCACCAGGCTTAGCCTGTGAACCTGAAGAACATTTCTATAGCAAAAGCATTGCACAATTGTGTGCTTTTCTTTCCAGCAGCACAAACTTACATTCTTTTATTTTCATCATTCTCAAATACACGCAGATATTCAGCACAATGCATTTGGCACACTGTATCACTGTTCTGCATAACTGCAGCTTGTTATGAAAATGGAAGGATGCTATAGAAACTAGAAAATGTTTAGAAACAATGGCTATGGTCAAAAGACTTTGATATGTATATATATTACATATATATATATATATATGTACATGTATATATGTATATAAAATATTTAGCAAGTGATTTACTTGCTGGTAGAAAAGTTGCAGAGCTAAGAAAGCAAGAACCATTTTGTCTTTCTAATAGGATTCAGCAAAAAAAAAAAGAAAGAAAAGCTTTCTTCAGGATTTTCAAGTTTCTAATAAGAAGTGTTTGAATGTCCATTGTAATCTGAACAAATGTCTTATTGTCTAAATAAAACAGACTCCACAAGAAACTCTTCCTCTATTATTGATTTTTCAGGCACCAAAGGTGTTTTTTTTCCCCTCTCTTGGCTGAATCCGTTGTCCTTCCCTTAATATTAATACTGACATTTCTCTATTAATTCATTAAGGGCTTGTGAGACAGGAAACAAAGACTCCATAATTACTATTCTTGCAATTCCACGTGAAGTTTTGCACTAAGGTTGATACTTCTTGGGTCTGTACAGACATAATGGAAAAAAAAAAAAAAAAAAAGATCTTGTCCTAGAGAACATTATGTTTAAAAAGACAAAGCCAGGAAAGAAATAACAAAGGCATATCATAAGACAGAACTCTTTTTAACTGATCTGGGGTCAAAATCAGGTCTATTGACTTTCAATTAGTTTCTCATCTACTGCTTCATAATCCCATGTAATTAACCTCCATCTATTTCTAAATGTTTGCAGTCTCAGGTCACATTCATTTGATCAGTTTCAAATGGCCAGACTATACCATAAGGACCTGCGGTCCACGATACCTGGAAATACTATGGAAGGAGAATGAAGTCAAAGAAATATTAGTCTGTGATATTATCATCTCAAGGAGAAGAAAGTTTAATGGGGGAAATCTCCTTAAAAATATACATATTAATTCCTATGCTCCTTTATACTTAGCACAATGTTCAGTGTTTTGGTGCAGAGCTGCTAAACAGCATCACATTCCATAGTCATGGGCAGGATCATGTAAAGAGAAAACATTAATGCTCTAGGGCCAACCTAAAATAAGTTTGGACTTTTAAGAGTAGATTTCCAAGTTTGCTTTTGTTCAGCTGTATGTTAAGAAGAACTTTAAACATTGAGCTCACTGTGACCACTGTTGCTAAGCAGATGGGCTGCAGGTGGTAGGTGGGTTTGTGGAGAACCCTGTGTTTCAGACTCCTTTTACACTGTCTTATTTTTTGACAAAGAAACTAAGGATAACAGTGGTCAAGAAATGCACTTCTCATTCGGGCAGTTCAGGTAAATTCAGACAATTAACAACTTACAGGTAACATGGTGAGTAATCTATCATGGTGAGTAGTCTTGTACTCTTCTGGCAAATCCTGGAAAACATGGAAGCTGTAGTGTGCCTCTTTCTGCTGTTAGACATGGCTCCAAAGTAAGTCACTCAGAAAAGCTACTTTGGGATGTGTGCTCTTTCTCTTGCTGAAAAAGAATGTCTTCGTCCTTGTATATCCACATTTCCACTGTCAGGTTGCTTTTGACAGGGGAGCCAAAAAGTAAAGTTTAAACTATTTTTTCCATTAGTAAAGAAGAGTGCAAAAGGATTTTACATAGAGGGCACAATCTGAAAAAAAATATCTGGCTCCTGACTGAGGTGTCAAGAATCAGCATCCTTTGGTGTGCATAATTTACATATGACCTTTGCCTCTTTTCTAGTCTGGATTTGGCTTGAGATCTTTGTTCAGGTGTTGATTTTGACTGGGCATCATGAGATACAGGAAAGGATGGTGTTTACCTTTCAGGACAATGAGAACTGCCAGGACCACCTTTCCACCTCTGGCACATTGGCCCATGGTGCTTAACCAGCCCTCCAGATGGATGTGTAAAAACACTGAATGCAAGGAAATTATATGAGGGAACACCAGACATGATATCAGATAAGAGACAGTTTCAAAAGAAAATATTATAGTGGTTTGTGTAAGAGAGGCTATAATGCCTCGAATGATATATGTGGGACAGTGGAGATCTTAGGACTCACTTTCATCCCACTGGAGAGAGACAAATTCTTTCTGTTATCATTATGGTAGTAGTTTGTGACACCCATTATAGCCATTTGGGCTATATGAGCATGTAGAAAGCAGACAAATGTTTACAGGAAATAACAAACTTTGAGGAAAATATTCAGGGCTGGACAATAGTGTTAGGAAAAATAGATAGAGCCTAAAACTTACAGAAGGGTCAAGAGCAACAATCATCTTGCCAGACACTGACTTCTCCTTGACATTAGGTCAGATCCTGAAAACAAAGGACCAGGGTCATGAATTTCATGCAGGAGGAAAGAAAGAACTGGAGGGAGACGTTAGAAGATGGAGAAGAGAGGAAAAGAGAGGAGAGGAGCAGAGATGAGCGAGGAGAGGAGACCAGACCTGACTAGACCAGAGTGTGGATTTTATCAAGACCCCGAAGAAATCAGACGCATTGAGTTTACAAAAGAGGACAAAGAATAGTGGAACAGGAAGCCAGAACAATTTAGTCATTGATATGAAAACTGATCTGATGTGGAAAATGTGGGCCGATCCACGGCTGTAATTCCCCTATTCCTTTGAAAATTCTAATAAAAATAATCAAAATTATAACCAAAAGACCACAGAGAACTTGTGATGCATCAAATGTTCCGCTCCCTCCAGTGACTTCCCATGGAGTTCCTACTCAGGCCCATCCTTTCAGGCCTCATTCCATCACCAGCTCAATGGCTCGGGTGTAAAGTGTTTTAACTATGTCTGGCAGGTGACAGGCAATGTCACATTTCTCATGCAGGAGAACACCACCATACCTGCAAAAAGAAGGCAGAAAGCAAGGAATGAGTCTGTAGAATAACAGCCCTACAAATGACTATCATTATGCTAGTTTCTCCATAACAGAGAGACAAGAGAAGAGCATACAACATATGATGTAATTTCAGGGATTGGGCATTTCAAAAGGAGTCAAGACAAAACACCACTGCCAAAAATGCTGAAAATTAAAGCTCTTTTCCCATTTTTTTTTAATATCAAATATGGTCATGCCTTGCCCTGCCCCGTTCTATGATTCTTCTTCTGATCTTAACACTTCAAAGATATGAGAACTGTGGCCCCAATCCAGCAAAGTCTTTGAGACTGTGTTTTTCAGCAGCATTGCAGACATTCACGAGATGATACGATTAGCTGAATGATGGTGAACAGCCCCTGTTCTGAGCTCATTCTCTCTTCACCCTGTCCACTTGGACTGCTTCTATCATGTGCATGTTCTTGCAAAGCATTAGCACAATGCAAAGAAAAACAAAACATAGCAATTGGATTAACAAAAATGACCGCTTTCTTTGATAGGGAAGGAAAAAAATATTAAATTTCATATTCTTTTATTTCCCGCCCATTTTTTTTGCAGGCCTAAATGTGATATTATTTAATCCTTCAGAAGAGAAAGAATTCTGGAATCTTTTGTGGAACTCAGTATGAATAACACAACACTTCATTTTGACACACAGGGAAGTGATATTTATAACAGTCTGGCCAGATTGCAAACAGATGTTGTAAGAAAGTGAATCTATTATTAAATTAATTTGCCTTTTTACTCCACAGGAGACTGCAGAATATAAATCAAATATATTTAATAAAAATCAAGTTTTCCAAAAAGGTTCAGCACTCTAGCACATGCAACATGACATTGCCAGACCCATCTTGCGTCACAGCTCCTAGCATAATTGATTAAAGATCATGATCCAGTGAGACACTAGCTTGTTTTAGGGGGAAAAAATGCCAAGGGTGGAGCTATGTGATCTTTGAAGGAGAAAGAAGATGAACTAGCAAAAGCTGAGCCTGACTGATATATATCAATTTGCTTAGAGCTGATGGACAGGCCCAGGGAATAGCCAGCATGGGCTGTAATAACTAGCAACATAAGAAAGTGCCTTGGAGGGGGTGACCTGCTTGTTAGCATGGAAATAGATTAATCTTAGCTCATGCAGCAAGAATGCCAAAGGATACTGCTGGACATTTCTGAGTGTTTGGAAAGAAATCCCTTCTGGTGACAAACTAAGCCACAATCCATCACTTTTATCTCTCTTGAAGGGAGGGTGAAGCAAACCAGCTTAACCAAAGGAAAATTCACAGGTGCTTAACTGATTTTATGTATCCTGGCATGTGATTGGCAGTTTATAGCAACAGTCCCATTGCAGACGTTTAAGCAATAATAACAGAAAATTTAAATAGTACATTTTGTGAACAACTAACTAGTAGAGTTAGACAAGAAACTAGAAAATTGTGATGTATAAGCCTATATACTTAACTGGCAAAAACTTGGTGTGAGTTGTGCAGTGGACGAAGGCAGAGGTCTGTAACTCAGTCGTACTACAGCAGAGCTAGCAGTGATCTCTCTGTGTCTTTATGCATCTTAATAAAAAAGCAGTAGGTTTGAGGCTCCTTGAACACTGTATATTGCCTGACATTCTTTCCTGGGAAGTACATGGTGGGGTTCACACACTGACTTCTGCTTAAAATCCACATAAATTTTGCATTAACAAGCAGCAGTCATGCAGGAGTCAAACTTGCATTTCAAAGTGCTTTTTCAGGTAAGCACTTAAGCAGTGTCTAAAGGCAGGGTATGCTTAAGCCCTAAAAATCAGCCCATGGAGCCTACTGGGTATGACAACTCATCTACATTTTCTCTCAGCTAGACCTTTCAACTATTTTGTCCATGTCTTGGATTGTGCTAGTTTACAGGGAAGCCTGGATGTGACTACCATAATTGGGATAACCACGTTGCCTTCTTTCCTTTTTAAATTTTGTCAGGAGATCTCTCTAAGATGTGAAAATTCAATTTGAATCAAATCCTTGGAAATTGATACAATGATTCTGAAGGGCTGTATATAGCAATGCTGCAGGGATGAAAAATAAAATAAAAAGAAATCATTTTAAATGTTCCTGACTAGAAATAGGACAAAAGTGTATTCTGACAAGCAATAAGATTTTAAAGATCACATTTGGGCTGCCAGGAAGAATTTTTATTTTAATGAAGTGATGACTGGGGGCCAAACTCATTATTTCTATATTTCTTACCAGTTTGAGTAAAAGCAGTGAGGAAGGCAGAAATGGTAAACTTCTCTCTCTCTTTTTCTTTTTTTTTTCCACCCCATTCCTGCCACTGATACAATGAGGGGCAAGAGCCAAGACCTCACACTCTCTCCAACCTTTCCATGTGCTCCAAGTGTTGAAACTGTTGGCATCACTATGACATAGCCGTGAGCTGGACGGGAACCCCAGGACTGACTTATTTTCTGGGCAACCCGGAACACACAGTGCTTAGGATGCTGCTGGAGCAAGGCTTTCCCAGCTGGTCATGAGCATGTTTGGCCCCGTTAAGGCTAAGTGAACATGGAATCAGCCACCTGGCGTAGCTCATGCCTCTCATTTCTATCCAAATATCCAGAAGGCCTTCCCAATTGTCAGTGTTTTTAATACATTTTTTTATTTAATTTGATGAAAGGGCTTGGAAACAAAGAAGAATCTTTACACATTTTCCTTTTTTTTTCTTTCTTCCTCCCCAATTTCCATGTTGTGCCCTCAAGAGCAGTAAGTACCGCCTGTAGGATGGTGCCGTTGGACTGGCACTCAGCTGGAGCGAGGGCCAACGCTGCCGCGATGCTGCTTCTCACGCAGATGCTATCCTGGCCATCCAGCAGCATTTTAGGAGCTATCAATTATGGTGATAATGAGGAACAATGGGCAGTTCACAAGTCATTATATTTTCAGAACACAAATTTCCTCTGCTGCCATTGATTATGACTGTTTATCAACTCATGCCTAAGACCTAAAATCTGTATAATCGTCCCAATATTTTAGAGGCAGAAACAATAATAAAAACTTCCTATCCTCTTCAGAAGTGTGGGGTTTTATTTTAATAATGTAATGAACCCAGAAAGACTTATGTTCTCATTAGAGTATAAAATAAACGAAATGGAACCATTTGTAATCAGGATTTTATCTGAGCAATGCGCTCCCTGTATCACCCACTGCCTATAAGATTGTGTGCCATTATACTACAGCGGTAATAGGAAAGAAACGAAACTATTTGCATCAACAATAATGCAACCAATTTTCAAGACTTGCATGTCAAAAATCCATTATTCCAGGCATGATTACCTGGAACTGCCGATAACAATTGTCACCAATTACACTTTTTTACAATGTAGCAAGATTTTTATTTCTCTTTCCCCATCCCCATCTTTTCTTCTTCTTTCTTATTGTATTTTTCTTCCTTTTTTTTTTTTTTTTTAACAGGGGTGGGGTAACATCGCCATCAGTTAGATTAGAACATCACATTTAGTACAAGCAGCAGATGTTAATATGGGAAGACAGAACATCTCAATTTTCGCACTGTTAATTCAGCTTACTGAGCCAATTTCACAATTCTCACATTCCTTAGTCCTAAGAGAAAATGCTAATTTAGATTGTTAGAAATGACATGGGTTAGGGTATAAAGGGTAATTAGCATAAGATCCTACACAAAGTGTTTTTAGCACCATTAATCAACACCCACCTATGCATACATTTTTTAGTCAGAAGTGGTGTTGAATAGTGCTGAAAAAAACTCTAAAATATTCTGTACTAGTTAAAAAAATAGGATTTGGTCGGAAGCATTTTCCAGTAGAAGTGCCTAATGTGCAGTTAAAACAGAACTTTTATTTTACACATGAGAATTATTAAAAGCTCATAAAAGCTTTCTTGAAAAAATACCTTTATGATCTTTAATACTGTAGAGGGATCTGCTAAAATACAGAAATATTATCAAAGTGCATTAGATGTTTGGATGTTTGGGGTGCTTTATTTTTTTTTTACATTTTCCTGTCCTGAACACTAGGACATTTAGGACTGAACATTTAATCAGAGTTATATAAAATAATATCATTCTGCTCTACAGTCTATTTCATTTACACACATATGGCTCAAGTAAATTAGGTTTTCATTAGTACAGACTGATTTAATTTTACTTGAAAATAATATGTGATATAACAAAATCCAATATCATTCTAAAATAGTTATCTAACTGTATATCCTACGTAAAATCTATCTTACCATTACAGATATTATAAATTACTCTAAATGATAAAAAGTGATTATTTGAACTGCCATGGAAGGAATTTCAATGAAAGAAATAGAGAAATTAGGAATATTAGATTAGGAAAAAAAGGGAAATTCTACAATTTGGGCAATTTCCTCATTGATTACTACATCATGTTCAATAAAAAAGGAAAATCAGAGAAGCATAGAAATAAAAATTCCAGCTGCCAAAGATAAAGGGTTCTAGGCATTTTAATGCTAAAGCAGACAAGTAATTATGGTCTTTAATTGTCACTTCCACAAGATGTAATAATTTTTACAGTACCCACAGCCAAGTGGCACTTAAAAAAAGTGAGAAATTATTTTCTGCTTTGGAAAAAAAAAAGGGTGAAAAAAAAGGAAGAAAAAATTCACATGTATTTCCAGCCTAAGCTTTACAAGTGGAAAGACTGGCTGATAGCTTTGGGTCTGAATCAGCAAATCACTTAAGCACATGTTGAATTTTAAGCAAGTATCTATTAGCATTTGCCTAAAAGACTGCTTTTATGCCTATAATTAACATCCTTAAATGCTTTACTGTTTTAGTGTGTGTCTAGTTTAGGTGATCTCTACATTTTGGGTGACTCCAAATTTTCCTATTAATTTTTCTTGTGCAGGGCCTTCTATGGGAGAGAGGTGCTGCAGCTCCAGCGAAAGATAGTAAAGATCCAGGGCTCCAATCAGTGGTCCAGCATGGTCCTGTAGGTAATCCAGGTCATCTTGATACCCATCTGCTACTCAGGAGGGTCCTGAATCTTCTCAAGATCAGGTCATATTTGCCAGCCCCATGTAGGCCGAGAGATTAGGCTGAGAGATTAAACTGAAATATTTTAAGCAGCAGCAGGTACCTATGTTTAACCCCTACATTCTTTATTCTTTACAGTAAATGAGATTTGAATCAGTTGTCCATATCTAGACATCTGCTGCCAGTCCACATACCCTTAAGCATCCCACTTGGGTAATGTTGCTCAAGCTGGTATAGGTCTCCTGTTGCCCTGTGACACATCCATCAACACCATGCAGATGTCTTAAATATACTCAGGCATTTCAAATGGTACTAGATAGACAATGAGATGTGGACTACTTAGAATAACTTAGATTTGATCATGAACTTAAATTTGACCACATACTTAGACCTTAGAAGTGACCATGAGATGCTGGAATTGACAGTCTTGCTGGGAGGAAGCTGGGCAAGAAGTAGGATTGCAACCCTGGACTTCGAGAAAGGTAACTTTGGCCTCTTCAGGTTGTTTGTTGGAGGAATCCCCTGGGTCAAGTTCCTTGAAGGAAAGGGGGTTCAAGAGAGTTGACTAATATTCAAACAACACTTTCTCCAAGCTCAGGATCAGTGCATTCCTATAAGAAAGATGTCGAGCAAGGTGGGCAGGAGAACTGCAGGGATGGCAAAGAGCTGTTGGGTAAACTTGAGAAAAAGTGCAAAAAATGCGGAAGAAGGGCCAGGCCACATGGGAAGAATATAGGAACACTGTCAGAGAATGCAGGGATGCAATGAGGACGGCCAAGGCCCGTTTGAAATTAGAGGTAGTGATAGATGTCAGAGAGAACAGGAAGGGCTTCTGTAAATGCAGCAGCAGTGAGAGGAAGACTAAAAAAAAACATTGGTCCTTTGCCGAAGGTGGGTGAAATGAGGGGTGCCTTGCTGACAGAGGATGCAGAGAAGGCAGAGTTACTAAATGCCTTCTTTGTTTCTGTCTTTACTGCTAAGGTTAGTCCTCATGAACTACAGAACAAGAGAGAGAACTGGGAGAGAGAACGAATTTCCTCTGGTGAAGAATGATTGGGTTAGGGATTATTTAGGCAAACTGGACACCCATAAGTCTATGGGCCCAGATGGGATGCACCCAAGAGTGCTGAGGGAACTGGCGGGAGTTATTGCTCAGACACTCTGCATCATCTTTGAGAGCTCATGGAGAGCAGGGGAGGTCCCGGAGGACTGGAAGAAAGTCAAAGTCACTCCAATCTTCAAAAAGGTCAAGAGGAAGGAGCTGGGAAACTACATGCTGGTCAGCCTCACCTCCATTCCCAGAAAAGTGATGGAGCAGCTCATCCTAGAGACCATCTCTAGGTATGTGAAGGAAAAGAAGGTGATCAGGAGTAGCCAGCATGTATTCACCAAGGGGAAGTCATGTTTGATGAACCTGTTAGTCTTCTGTGATGAGATGACTGGCTGGATGGATGCTGGGAGACCCGTGGATGTTGTCTACCTTGACTTCAACAAGGCATTTGACACAGTCTCCCATAACTTCCTCATAGGAAAGTTCTGGAAGTGTGGACTAGGTGAATGGACAGTGAGGTGGATTGAGAACAGGCTGGATGGCAGATCCCAGAGGGTGGTGATAAATGGGGCCCAGTCTAGTTGGAGGCCTGTGGCCAGTGGTGTCCCACAGGGGTCGGTCCTGTGCCCAGTGGTGTTCAGCTTGTTCATCAATGACTTGGATGAGGGCACAGAGGGCACCCTCAGCAAGTTTGCGGATGATACCAAACTGAGTACAGCAGCCAACACTCCAGAGGGCTGTGCTGCCATTCAGAGGGACCTAGACAAGTTGGAGAGTTGGGCAGAGAGGAACCTCATGAGGTTCAAGGAGAGAAAGTGCAGGGTCCTGCACCTGGGGAGGAATAACCCCAGGCACCAGGACAGATTAGAGGTTGACCAGCTGGAAAGCAGCTCTGTGGAGAGGGAACCTTGTCCTGGTTGACAAGTTAACCATGAGTCAGCAATGTGCCCTTTTGGCCAAAAAGGCCCATGGGCTCCTGGCCTGCCCTGGGAGGAGCATTGCCAACAGGTTGAGGGAGGGGATCCTCCCCCTCTACTCAGCTCTGGTGAGGCTGCACCTGGAGTATTGTGTGCAGTTCTGGGCTCCCCAGTACAAGAAGGACATTAAGCTACTAGAGAAGGTTCAGCAAAGAGCAACAAAGATGATTAAGGGACTGAAGAATCTATTGCATGAGGAAACACTAAGCGAGCTTGGCCTGTTTAACCTGAGAGGAGATCTGATCAACATGGACAAGTACCTGAGAATGGAAAGTAGGGAGAGTGGGGCCAAATTCTACTTGGTGGTGGCCAGAGACAGGACAAGGGCGAATGAGTACAAGTTGAACACAGGAAGTTCCATCTCCATGTGAGGAAGAACTTATTTTCTGTGAGGGTAACAGAGCCCTGGAATAGGCTGCCTGGAGAGGCTGTGGAGTCTCCTTCCTGAAGATCTCCTGGAGATCTTCAAAGCCTGCCTGGGTGCCACCCTGTGCACGTACTTTAGTGTTTGTGCTTGAGCACAAGGGTTGGACTAGATGATCTCTAGAGGTCCCTTCCAACCTCATCCATTCTGTGCTTCTGTGATTCTGTGAACTCAATGGAAATTAGAGCTATTTGGCTGGTCCCTGTAGGCTGGCCCTACTTTTGGTGAGCTAAAGATCTTTAGAGGCTCTGCAAACAGTATAGATTAGATCTCCATGGACAACTAATGGGAAGTTGGATCCTAATTCACTTGTGAATGCATACTAGATACCTTCAGTTAATCATCTGAATCTGAACCACATCCAGTCTTTAGAGATAAATTGATTTATCTATGCATAGACATCTGGTGCATTTGAATTGCTGGGGGGGTCCAAGACATCTGTAAAGGCCTGGAAAATGTAATAAAGAACATAAGGGAGACCTGTGACCTTCTGGAATGGCAGCTGGAGACCGATAGATGCTTATGTTTAAGTAATTGAGTTGGGTTTAATACAATGTTAACAGGTTTACAGAAAAACATCTGCTAATACACGTTGTTAAACAAGACCTGGGCAATCAATAGCATTATTAATGGTGCAAAGTCAGGGAAGGAATCTAGGAAAAGAAAACATAAAATTACTCTTACAAAAGAAGAACTTAATCACAAACTCAAAGAATGCAGGTAGCTTTATTTATTTATTTATTTTGGAAGTAAATCTACTGCACAATTACTGCAACTGTCTACAAACGCTATGTCTTTTGCAGAGATGCACTGTGTGGCATCCACAGCGGAGGCTGCAAACCTTTCCATTCACCATGATCAGAACAGCTCACTGGGTAAGATTTCAAATTAAGAGGACAGAAGTGCTAACCATGGAATCCAATTGTCCAAGGCTACAGAACCATAAGGAAAGAAGAAAAGTATTTGGTGCCTCCAGATCTGCAAGGTTGACAGAAAACAAAAACCAAACAAAGAGGAAATAAACAGGAAAAAAAAAAAAAAACCTCACCTCTATTACCTCACTTAGAGATCTTAATTTTGCCATATTTTTCTATTTTGAAGCCAATGGACAATTAATGACATCCTGTCCAGGACCCCAATACAGACATGTTCTGACTGGAGAAATTCATAGTGTCTTCTTTCATTATAAAGTCAGCCTTTCCTGAATCAGAGGTGTGCTCCTCCTACAGGCTTAGGACTCTGTGCCTACATCTATACAAGCAATTTGTATAGTACATAGTCTAATATATTTTAATAGTAATTAAGTAGTACGTAGTCTAGAAGTGTTTCTGCCTTTTTGATGCTGTGATTCTCCCATTATGAAATGTCCATGAAAGCAGACCGTAGACTGGGGGATATCTAAAAATATCACTAGGATAGGATGGGAGGAATTCAAGAAGGATTAAAGTCTTATGATAAAATGTTTTGATCTACTCTGTTATTGCACACCATCTTCTGTGGGGACTCTGGATTTTGTTCATCAGTTCATAGGGTAATCAGAAAAAAGATTGGGGTTGCCATCAGTATATGGCATCCATATGTTGAAAAGCATTTGAAGAGTTTAGGTGTAAACTAATAATTATTTGTGTATGCAGGGTATGGTAAGAGTGCATTCACCCAATGTTTCTAGAATAAAATTTGGCAGTCAAGTACTTGAACTGACTAGATAGGGTAGACTATAGTCGAAAAGGTACAATCCACTCTTTTTATAGGCTGAGCTAGGTTTTCCTTTGGCCAGGGCTTCCAGAGTAGGCAGACACTGGCAGATATAAATGAACATAGATATTGCATAATACATATTCCATAAATTTCTTTCTAAGAAATAAATAATATGTACTCTAATAGACTTTTTAACCACCCCATGGCTGTATTCTTAACTCTAGGACAGTTCTTAATGACCACAGCAAGCACAACTTCAGGATGGGCCATAATGGAAAGGACGCACACTTCATTTTGGAACCATTTGTCGTTATCACTACGGGGTCTTTGCTGAAAAGAAAGAAAGAAAAAAAGAAAATATCAAGCTAATTTACATATCCAAGCTCTTAGTATGACAAATAGATGCAAGGGGAGAAAATTCTCATTCTCCACTGGATAGATTTTTATCACACACCTCAGATATAGCTGATATATATATAGTTGGCCCACACACAGACTTTATACCTGAATTTATTTTACTCTTCATGCACATAGAATCCTTCACTTCTTCCAGGACTGACTATGAGAATTGGCTGATTTTTTTTTTCTCCCTAGTTAGTAGTAACTTTTCCTGAAAAATAAAGCTTTAAAGGGGGAACACAACATCTATGGAAACTTGAGTCAAAATTAGCAACTGTTTTCAGCCAATAGGAATATACATATATATATATATTTATATATATATATATATATAAATCAGTATTTTATTTCACCAGTTGAAAATAAACTAGAACTGTAATAATTTCAATAGAATTCACTGGCTTTGTATATTACAGTACAATTCATTGACTTTGTATATTAGAATAGTATCTTGAACTTTAATAAGCCATCCACACTGAAAGAAAAAAGATCAAGTAATAGTGTCAACTAACCCTGGAAAAAATAAACATATATATAGATGCTTGTATTGATTTAAACACTTGAATAGATCAGAAATCATTCTTTATTTATTCATTTATCTTTCATTTTGTTTAAGCATTTCACTGTATTAAATCTCTACTTTTTTGTGGTTTTGCTATCAAACAGAGAAAAAAAACCAACAAAAATCACAAGAATTATTCACCCAGCTCTAGTGCCAACAAGTATGTCAATTAGTGTTAAGTATCGTAGTTTTTTTATTCAGCCATATGTCCACTTTGGCTAGGATTAAGGCCAGCTGCTAATTTTATACAAGACATAAACAGCTGCTGGGTAGCAAATCTTGATGTTTGTTTTCCTAAAACTAGAAGTATATATTAACATTCAAAATTATTTCTTTAATGATCGTTGCAGGTCAGTGATGTCTGTAGTGACCATTTGAGACAAAACTGCCTTTGTAGTTCTGCTTTTATGGACTTTGCTTTTCTTTTCCTTCCACAGGATATATTATATATTTGAGAATATATTTTGAATATATATTTGAGAAACTGACGCTTTTTCTAAGGGCTTTCCTAAACAGCTCCTGTTTCCAGATGGAAAAGACCTTTGTACGTGCTGAAGTCCTTTACCGCAGGAAAGACCTAGCAAGAGAAGAGTCCCTAGCTGGATGCATTATCAAGAAATATTAAGCCATTAGGAGGATCTATTTTCTCCTGAGCCACCTACTTACTGATCTTGTACAAATAATGCTCTATGTATGCTGATATGCATGTATCATTTCTGGTCTTGCAAAATTCATAATAAATAATAAATCTACTTATGTTTGGCTCTTTAGGTTATTAAACTTTAAAAGTCTATGCGCTTTTAGTGCAGGACTGTTCTGGGGCTAATTTCCCATTCTCTGTGTTCAAAAGCACTTTGTAAAAAAGCCCCGCATCTGCAGAAAGGTTAATGTTCAAGCTTTCAGAAGTATCTAGATGTATAATGATGTTTGACTTACATTTCTCATAACTAAAGGCTAATTTAAAGATATGTAAAATAACCTTGGAACATTTGTATTTTTGTTTTAACAAACAGGAGGCCCTCTGCTCCAAAGCTGTCACTTTTAGGACTCCACTGATAAGCTAATTTCTCAGACGTATAGATTTGGTGCTTGTCTCTGTGAGGAATATATGGAACGATAACCTGGCTGTATTTCACCATATGTTCAGACTCATGCAAAAGTCAAATCAACTGCCTTTTTTTCTAAATTACTTCCTGTCTTGATATATGGACCTTATTTATAGCCTCCCTTTGTGCAGCCATAACACCATCACATAGGGCTTAGGTTCTGAAAACCGTAGCAATTGCCTGAAAATTGATTTGATGTCTTTTGCCCATCCCTCCCTCAGGTCCCTCAAGACATTTTAATATGAGCCATGACATTATGATGGATGAAATCTGGCATTTTACTGTAGCAATGCTACTCCCATGTGGAAAATAACAGCTTGTTCAAAGCCCATCTTCCAGCCAGATTTAGGATATACAGTAAGCCACATCTTCAATCTCCCTTCTCTCTTTTCTTCCACAATATCCTTTGCAAACAGCTTCATTTTGTACATCAAGCTGTCTCAGTACCAGATTCTTGCTAATCCTTACCCCTCTGTGAAGCCAGCTTGAAGCACATAAATTTTATGCACTCTTGCCCTCCTAAAAATCTTGTGGAGAAGCAGCAAATGCAAATAATTCACAGGTAATCATTTGAACAGAAATGAATCTATCTAATATCTGGAATCCATTGTAAATCACCTCTGACAATACCAAGTCCTTGGTGAACTGTAAGTATAGAGATACCGTGTTATCCACGGATGTGCATGAACAAAATTATTCTCTTACCTCTGTGATGACCTTAACTTGATAAAAAGAAGCAGCATGAAAATGAAGCATTTTAATGCAAATATTTTTAAAAAAAGAAACAAAGCAACAACAAAAAAAAATCTATCCAAAATTGTCAGGAAAGCAGCAAATTTTGTCAACTCTCAGATATCCTACTACACAGATGTCCAAAATACTTTTGCTAACTATAAGCATTTGGGATAAAAGAACACTCACACAGATTTTCTTATGCCAGTGAATCAAAGGCTGAATCAATTAGATGGTTCTCTTAGATGTTCATGTGTTCCATTTAGCCATTGGAAGTGCAAGCAAATCTAATAGGGGGTTCTTCAAAATGGGGAGTTTTGAGGAAAGCATTTGCTTAATCCATTTTAGCTATTTAGGGGACCTGGACCTTAGCCAAAAAAACCCCGCCCCTCTTCTGTTATCAGCTGCTGCAATTGTGTATTTTGTTCATAAATAAAAACCCTTTAAATGGATATTTTATTTTTATCCTTCCTTAGATATCTAAAAGTCTGAGCTTTCCCCTTTCATTGCTGACCCAAGAGAATAGTCCATGTGGTCTATCATAGCACAAGGAGAATCTTCAGTGTTTTTCACTAGCTAGATAATATCAAATTGTCCTGTACTGGCCCAGCCAAGCTGGGACCAACAGGTGAATTTTTGGTTTTGAAACCGGGGAATGTCTGCATCAGTAAGTTTCATATATTCCTGCCTGCTGAATCCCTGGTTTGATTTCACTACGAGTAAGGGCTCTTATTCCCTTCCTTATTTTCATAGTCAGAATCTGATACTGCAGAAATATGTAGCAAAATGAATATTTAGTTCAGGCTGCTAAAGGACTCTGGGTCCAAATTATCTCTTAATTGTGAAGATGATCAAAACTGGCTCCACTTTTCCATTTGTGGTGCATGTGGGACTCCATCTCAATCAGAGATTTCCCCAAATAGTCTGACTGAACCCTAAAACACTTACATGTGAAATGCAAATTATGTGCATGTGTGCTAGATACTGAGTGATTTATGATTTTAGAACCAAAAAAATAAACTTTTCTAGTCTCTTCTCTTTTGAAATGCTTATACTCTACTACTGAGCCAAAAAATTCATCATCATCACAGTTACCTCCGCAAACCATAAAAAAGTGCCTGTATAGTCTCTGTGCAACATTATCACAAGCATTTGCTGATGGCTGCTTTTGAAAAAAACAAATAAGTAAATAAACCCAAAAGACTTTTGCCATTTATCTTAGTCCATTTATTGTTTTTTTCTGCTGTCCTTCTGCTCATTTTTGGTTTTGGCTTAGCTATTTAATCCTGTCTTTTAATCCTTTTTTTTTTTTTTGTACCTACCTTCTTCAAATTCCTTTGACAACCTGAGAAAGTCTTGCAGCTGAATGCAATATTAATTATATTTCCAAGCAAACCTTTTATTCATTTGGGGACAATCTGTGAAACAGAAATCTGTGACTGAAGCTGCTGCCAAGCCAATTACTGCAAAATAACTCAAATATGTCTCGACAGATTGCAATTTTTCCTATTGTTAGATTGTTTATTTTTTAGATCAAAAGGTTATGTTCACTTAAATTAGACCTGCATTTTCAAATGGTGCGTACATAGGTACACGCAGACAATATGCAGCAAAGTGAATTCTGCTCAGCTAACAATGGATATTATTAATCTATTCCCACTTATTTTTAGGAATCATTCAGAAATACACTTGCAGTATTACAGACTCATATGTTTTAAAGCCATAAAGGAAAATTGCAGTCTAACTTCCTTCATAAGTGTAGGAAAACAAAAGAAGCTTTCTGTTCAATCATTTTTGCATCAAACAACTCTTTCTCAATGTATAAAAATGGGATTTAATGTCTTTCACAGATGAAAAATCCATTGTGTCCCTATGTAAGTTATACTCAGAGTTTGCCAGGAAACAATTGTTATTGTATTTATTTAGATAATTACGTATGCTAGATAAATAAATAAATTTATTTTTAAAAGTAAATAAAAATAAATAAAAATTTCCCAGGTCCACCTGTACATCTTTGATCAAATGTGAGAATTTCTATGGGTGCCAATGGAAATAATACTTCCTACAGTGAACTGCTGCTTAGTGTGAGCAAAGCGGTACAACGCACTTTAGGAATTTGTCCAGTTTCCATTTATTTGATGAATATTTTATACAAATATATGACAACCTATTGATTGCTTATGACATATTTGCTGTCACAGTTGTTCTGTTCATAAGCACTCAATTGAATAGCAAAGTAAGCCTTAAGTCACACTAGGTTATTTTGGTTTCCAGAACAAAATAAAGCTTCCACAGTGGAAATACACACACACACATATATATACACACACCCTCTGTTAAATACAGAGTTGCATTATTTCTTGTAAGACTATTTTTGTATAAAAATTCATACATTACAAGTTCGTTAACCAAACATATTTGTCAGGTTCTTTCAGACGGGTCTGCTTCCTCTTAAATTTGATTCTCTCTACTTACAGCTTTATTTATGCTTTTGGCCTTTCTCTTTGTTGCTAAACTTATTCAGCACAACAAAACTGAACAAGAAATACTGGTCAGTGGCGCAGAAAATAGTTTACTTCATGAACAGATTTTAATCCCACTCCCAATAATCATTCTGAATAAACTTTCAGATATGCTTCCTGATTATTGAACACACATTTGTGTTAATTGCACACAAACTTTCCAAAGGTATAGAGCTTTCCACAGAAGGCTGGAAATTCAATGAAAACAAGTTTTAAATAAATAATTCTGACACTGACAACCTACAAAGACCAAAAACAATACCGTGGCTTTTGGCTCATTTTGTATTCTAGAATAAAAAAATAAAAATAAAATGAGAAAAGCATTACTGAAGCTTCACACATAAGTTCATTTAGAGTTGCAGGCAAGAGTTGTAATGTAATTGAATTTTCAGGAGTGGACATCACTAAATGCCATTGATGTCACTGGAGTCAGAGATGAAAATTGGAAGTGACAATAAGTTCTGCCAGTAATATAGCAGCCCTCACTCAAATATTTCTTTATTTTTTTTCTATAATATACCTTACTGAAAAATATTACAGATGTTCCTTTGTTAAAAAGAGAGAAAGAAGTGGCAAAGAGGATACTTCACATTCAACTATATATTTTTGCCTTCTACTGTTCTGCCTTCTACCTATTTTGCCTTCTACCTTGGGCAAAGCACAACATCCAAAACAGATGGTTGTTTTATTAGTGCATAGAAATGTTGATTGCTCCATTTTCAATATTTTAATATAACAACATATAACATATATAACAAAGAAAATATAATAATAATTGTAAAAATGGTAAGTCACAGTCCTGAAATTTTTGCTTTTAAGTCTTAAGGAAGTGTCTGGAAAGGATTGAAGTTATCACACTTATGTGTAGCTATGCATATGAACTTGCCATTGCTTCCAATATGACAGCATGACAACTTCCAAAGATCCTTGACAGAAGGATCCAAAAGAAGAAGGACTATTATTTTAAAAAATGTAAAGCTATAATGCTTTAATGCTGTAAACCAACCTTTTGAATGCTCGATAGGCAGCTTATTCTCTAAGGCCTTGCTTTTTCACCTATGTTCTGAGGTTTTGCCTACCAGCCTTAGGTGGTTTAAGTGTTCATGAAATTGTTGTCATGACCATGCTCTTGAATCACTTTTGTTACAACCCTGTGTCAAATCCAGTGGTCTGTACTGCAGAACCTTCTTTAGGCTCCTCCATCCTGTTTCATGCAGGGACCATATCTTCTTCTGTGCTCTGTACAAACTCTAATGGTTTGTGATGCCCAATGTGACCTGAACCAGCCTCTAACCCATTCTCATCCTGAAACCACTGAGTTATATGGATCTTGTGCTAGAAAGCTCCCATAAGGAATCATGGAGGAGACTGTGACTATATTTATTTGTATTTTGTGGGTTGTAATTATTGCTTTTGCCTGGTGAAGAATTGACAGCACCAAATCATTCTGTTATCTCCACTTCCCACTTCAGCCACCTGGCATGCCTTTCTTTTAGACTTTGGATTATTTGCAGTAGGGTGCAGAAACTGTAATATGTCTCAATGACTGTGCAGTGGCTTAGGTGGGTGGTGTTCAAGGCACTCTCTCAAAATATTACATAAAATAATTCATCATCAGCTCATCTTGGACAGAATGTTTGGAAAACATGGTCCTGAAGGCAGGAGGACTTCGATTTCTTTCCATATAAAAATAAACCAAAAAGCCCCGGACACCCATGAAATAGAGTTAGATTATTAATAATTTAACTTCCACCATATTTAAAGGTAAGCTTGAAATTGCCACATGATCCAAGAGGCTAATCCACTGAAAGAGCTTGGTCTAAAAACTATTACAAAGCCTTGTATGCTGCAACCCAGCATCTGTGTGCTAAACCTGCCAAGTAAAACCTCTGAATGGTCACCAGGCGATTGGCTCCAATACTAAAACATATTGAGGAGGAGTGGAAGAGTGGAAGGCAATCCAGCAATGGGAGAAGCTGCAGCCAAGAAAGTGTCACACAGGCATATAGGAGCCAATTACCTTTGTAATTGCATTTTACCAACAAAAGCCAACATTGTGTCCAGCCTCCTGCAAGCTCTGCTTGCTTCAGTGACAGTTTACAAGTGTAGTTAATGAGTTAATGCGAAGATACAAACTCTCATTGCAGAGGGATGACTCTATTATATGAAGAAGAAATAAGTCATGGATCTAAGAGGAAGCCCTCAAACTTTTTCCAGAGGTCCTGGAAAACCCTGTTAATCTATTCTTTTAAGAGAAGTAGATACAACCTACCAGGATCAATCCTTTATGAACATCCATCTATCTATAGAGCCAACATTAGGTGGAAATGAAACTCATCACAGAGAGAGGTCTCCATTTCAAAATGGCATTACTAATGATAGCACTGAAACCCACAGGCAGTTTATCCCAGTCCTTGCAAATATAACTAGCATTCTCATCATAAACGCACATAATCTTAAATAAAATGTTTCTAGAAATAGTCAGATGTGTCAGTTTACGCAGTTACTGTAAAATATATAAATTCCAAATAAAATGTCATGGCCATAGTTAAAATTTTCACATGCAGTAGGAATTTTCTGCTAGAGCAGAGATACTCTATACAGAGATACTCTAAAATCATTGAAGACAACAACAACAACAGTAATAATAAAGACCAAACTTTTCTGATTTGAAAAACCAAACCTAAGAGTTAAGATTTGTAGTGAACTGCAGGTTGGAGTACATCACTTATTTGAACTACTTATGTGAAATCCACTATCATACTACCCACATAGTCTTTTAATGTATTTATCTTCAAAACAAAAGCATATTTTCCTGCTGTAATTTTTATTGGTATTATTTCCCCTTTAGTGATAGGGACTTGAGTGCAGAAGTCCGAAA
This sequence comes from Tinamus guttatus, assembly GCF_059628265.1. Lineage (NCBI taxonomy): Eukaryota > Metazoa > Chordata > Aves > Tinamiformes > Tinamidae > Tinamus > Tinamus guttatus. Next base: position 1,529,020 of record NW_028288779.1, read on the forward strand.
TATTTTGCCCATGGTTATGCAGCAGAATAAAATAACAAATTAGACTGAAGTCTGAATTTGTTGCTGTTAATACTAAACGGTTCATCTTCTTTTATTCTGAGGAGCTCTTATGGTCTTATTTCAGGCTTTTTCAAAGCCAGCCCTTTTTTTTCTCCCATCCAGGCTCTCCCTGTCTTAGTGTTTCAAACTGACAGTCAAAAAATGAAGTCACTCCAGACCCTAAAGCACTTCTGAAATAACAAATACGGGTTATTTTATCAAAGGTGTGTTAGGTGTCTGATTGTTAGAGCTAGAACACAGAAAAGATACTGAAAAAAAAAAAAAAAAAAAAAGAATTGTAGAATTGTATCAAGGAATTTGGAACAGCTTTGTCCAAACAAAACTGTTTGGCATGTCTTGCCAAACATAAATTTTTCTTCTGTTATTTTCTAAGTCCAGTCAAGGGAAAAAAAAAAGACAACTCTATTTTAAAATTATTTTTAAAACAGGACAATCCTACTACTTAAAAGTTATTTTCAGCATATTTAAATGATTGGAAATATCATGTCAGAAGCTTCAGCTGTAGAATCTTTAAATGCCACATCTATATAGGATTTCATAGATAGATAGATGGATATACAATTAAGGTACCAACCTGCTTTTTACACCATCAGTTCTGAAGAAAGTTTTGGCTTTATGTGTGAACACCCAGTCTCAGTGCAGACTTTCATGCCTGTGCACATTCCACAAGTCCTGTCAATCCACGTGCGGATCACCTCACCACTCCTCCATAGGAGAGAAAGAATGGCACAGCCAGGGTAGAAGGACACTTGGCTTTCTACGTTTTAAGAGAACTACAATTATCTTTCATTTGACAAGATTCAAGACCTGTTTAACTTTAAATCTGTGCTGCACATGGTACCATAGTACCTCACTGTGTTAAACAATCTTCCATTAATAAAGCTAAAATAATACTTATATATATGAAACTAAGATAACTAATAGTTAAAGGAACTGGGAAGTTTATTTAAAGGATTTTGATTAATTTATATTAGATGCCTGCTCTAAATATTACATTCTTGTATATTTAAACATCATTTCTTCCCCTTTTCTCCCTGCAGCTCTCTAATTAGTTGCTAACAGTTGAGATTATAGGTATCTGTCTGCATGTAGAGTTAAATATGCATACAATACCAAAGAATACTGAAACAGAGTTAAGAATAATTCTTTTTCATTGAATTGTAGGTTCCCTGAGACAGGATTTACTTAGCTTGCTGGATCAACTTTCAGGCATTTAATTCCTAGAATATTAGTTTTGTTGTGTGCGCTTACCAAATACGGGGAGATGCTGGTCAAACTGCCGTAAAGCTTTTTTCCCTCTTTCTTTTATTATGCCATATGATGGTATTGCCTGAGAGACTTTCTAGAGCCTCGAGTTTAATGAAACCTAGTATGGGGGGTCTAATACTTAAGATGCTGAGTTTCCACCATCCCATTTGCTTAATATTATTCTCTATTTTATGTCTGACAATTTCAGAGTTTTAATAATTTCATAGAGTTTATGGCTACAAGGGACCATTAGATTATCTCCTCTGGCTTCCTGCAGGCCAGAGCCCATTATGTAGTATCTTAAGCCCTAAAGACTTAAGTTAGAGTTTTTCAGTCCACAGAAGTCTAAATCATGTGGCACAGGCAGGGAACAGGAGGGAAAATCTATAAAGGCAGTGTCCAGGTTGTGCAAACACAGTGGATAGGCTATCTGATACTTTGGAAATGAAGAAAAACAACCAAAAATACAGTGAGTTAATTGTGCACAAAGTGAACAAAGCTTTCTGAATCACAGGTGACTAGCTAAAAGTTTCCACCATGAGGGTTAATTTTAAGAAAATATATTCATTTCCAGTGTGCTGTGAATAAGTCCTGGCCAACCTCATGACTGTTGTCCCCAAGCACCCGCAGAAAGGAGACAAGTATGACAATGCAAACACTCATTTCAGCTCAGTTTGCTTAGTTGTAAAAGGAGGGTAAACTACTTTTCCTTTATAAAGGAGTTTCAGGTTTATGGCTAAGTAAGAGGCAAGAATTTTGATTATTGATATTATCATTCAAAACTACTTAAAAGCTGTGATATCTCTGCTCCAAACAGCTGAGGTTCTGCCCTTTTTAGTTAGCTTGAGAAAAAACACCATTGAACAAACATTTTGGCACAGCATTTGAAGTTTCAAAATAAGCTCTAATTAAAAGACATAAAAATCCTCTCACATATGTGATGTTTCATTTTCATGGTTCCATAGGAGTGATTTAGAATAATTTTTCTTTATGGCCTATATAATAAATATATCAAGACCTCAAAACAGAGCCATGTGAGATAAGTAGGTTATAAATCTGAAGTATCTAGTCTGCAAAAGCAATGGAATTTTCATAGCTTTAATGTGTGATTAGATTATTCTTACTGAAAGAAAAAAAAATCATAGAAGACAAATATCAAGCCGCATAAGTAATATACTAGAGTGCCCCATTCCAGGTACATGTCATAAAAATCAGAACTGCAGCTTAGGCTATTATAAGGGATGACAAAAGCAGAGGAGAGGCTTTCTAAAATGATTGGCATCCTTGGAAGTTTGAATCTCTCCATCTTCCAGTGATGCTGCTTAAAACTGCACACCTTGGCAATCAGGCATTCATCATTTGATTTAGCTTGAGTGCCAAGAATAACATTGGAAGTATAAACGTATTCACAAATAAAATGGCATCTTCCAGCATGGTTTTCATTTAGTGAATGAAGTCTTCCAGGTTTTAATATGACAGTGATAAAAGATATTAATGGGCAGCCATATCTTTAAATCCAGTCCATTTAAGTATTCAACAAGCTATTGCCACCTGCTAGAGAAAGAATTCATCACTTTTCCTTACCCAATAAAATCAATAATTGTGCAATGTTTCTTACTAACTGGTGTTTCTTCTAAGATATTCCAGGCTGTGTCTGTGAAATTTCTTTTCAGTGAATATATTTCCACTTTGTAGTTATTTCTATTCTCCTTTGCACACCTGCACCACAGCTACATCATCTGCTGAGATAGACTGCTCCATTCCTGCTTATATAAATTTCTAAGTGAATGCATAGGGAACTTGAGGAATGCAAAGAATAAAATAAAACAAAACAAAATACAGTTGACATCTGATATATTGATTGCTAAGAGTCTGAAGTAATTGTGTTTTATTCAACAGCTCTGATTTTCAGCAAGACAAAGCAATCTTTTAACACAAGAGCTAAGAGTTAATTGTGGCGTGGACCGTGGCTGTGGCTGGGGGTGCATCCTTGCCCTTTCCCACTTCCTTGTGAGGACCACAAGCCAAAGAAAACTGACTCAGTGCAGGTGTTTGGGGAGCAAGAAGGCAGCATATGGAATGACTGAATTTATTTGTACTGCTAGAATAGCTTTTGAAATACTTTTGATGTATCTTACATTCACTAAAAACTTTTCAAATATGCAAATTCATATCAAATTAGGTGGAGAATTCCCCATTCCAAAAAAAAAAAAATCCTAATAGTTTGCTCCAGTGTTTCTGAAAAATTAATTTGTTGGGGTAATTTTAGGGAAGTTAACTGAGATCTGTGATGATGACTTGGAATGGAAAATATCAACAAGAGTCCACAAGCATGGAGTTATTTGCAATTCTGTGAGTATTTTGTCTCCTTCACTGCTGTGGAAACTCATCTATTTTGTTAAAGTAGTTTCATGGGCCAGGATCACAGGTTAAAACCAGCATGTACTCACAAAAAGTACCTGAGCAATAGTGTTAATCAACATATCAGTTTAGTGAGACATATCTTTCCAGGTTTTACTCTTGATTAGAAGACACATTTGCCATCTGAAATTAAAAAAAAAAAAAAAGAAAGAAAAAAGAAAAAAATAAAAGAAGAAAAGAGAAAGAAAGAGAAAAACTCTCAGGTTTTACTCTTGATTAGAAGACACATTTGTCATCTGAAATTAAAAAAAAAAGAAAGAAAGAAAGAAAAAAAGAAAAAAAAAGAGAAAGAAAGAGAAAAACACTCAGAAAGAAATACAATATTTAATTTGAAAACAAATAACAACACTTTGGTCAGTTTGATATAACTCCTTATGATTTGTCCCAGAAAAAAATGATTCATGCATCTTTAAGCATGAGCCCAAACATTTTAGAAGGATAACACTTTTGCTGGTAACACGGCTTGTCTGCACACAACTGCCAGATCTTCTCTTAAAGTCAGAATCCAGATCAATCTTTTCTTAGCTACTTATTAATGGCACGTATACTGTGGGTAAATATCACTCATAGTTCAGAGACCTTTGATATTTAATCTATACACTGTATGTGTAAATCCTGGGATGAAAACCCATAAAATCAGCCTCTGTTAGAAATGCAGAGTTAGAAATTGAAAGCTCATCAGCAAGAGGATATCTAAGTTAAGCATTGCCAACTCTGACTATGGTGTGGCCAGTTCACCTTGTGCTCCAATAAATGAGAAACCAGCAGCTGGACGGAGCTCAACACACTGTAGCATCTCATATGTTCATGGTCTATGGTAGAAATCATCAGACCAAACACTCAAATATTTACAGTGAATAGTCTGTCACCTACGCTAGCTAGGAGGTGGCTAGCATAGGTGACAGGAATCATGGTCTAAATTTCTCTCTTAAAAAAGAGGTGAAGATGACTAGATCAGACAGAGATACTTATCTTGCAGATGATCAACGCAATGTAAGATATTCCCACCCTTACTTATTGCTTTGCAATTAAATGTCAGTTATTGACTATCTGGACTTTTCATAGGTCCCAGACCATTACAGAAACTTTTGCAGTTACTTTAGAAAAATAGAAATTCTTGGTCAAAAATATGGTAAAGGATATTGGTTAAAATCCTCCTAAAATTAACTTTCAATAGAAATAAACTACAGAAAAAAAATGAGTTACAGGTGAATATCTTAAAAAAAAAATCATGTACAGAATCAGTTAAAGAGTTTCAACAAACTTTTAATGTTTTTCTTGTTTTAATTTTTGAAATGATTTTTTGTTCTCAACTTCATCTTCTTGTAACTCTGTTTTGATGACCAGAATAGAAGCCAGTAACTCTTTTGTGGAAAAAATAATCTTTCAAGATTTTTATGAGTCCATTGTGGGAATAACTACTGTGTCCATTATGGAAATACTCTGACAAGGTTTAAATTTCCAGCTCAGCAATGGTCTAGACACTTTTGTCATTTTTTAGCTTGCAGGGAGTTTTCTTGTGATCATGAATTTAGTGATTTGGAGGCTGTTTGAATGTTCAGAAGAGTTTGGGTCAGATGTGATCTTTCCATACAAGTTTAATATGTAATTAAACAAGTCATTTGATCATATTGTTCATCAGTTTCCCATGCATAGTCCAGGACACTTGGCCTGTAATACAATGCCTATACAATGTATGGAAGCTATTCTTGTGACACATCTGAATACTTCCTTTAAAGGAAACTACTTCCTTAGAAAAGTGTCTTGGTGGATAAAATTCCTCTCTGAATCATTTAGGGAGGTATCATGAATCTTGTCAAAGTTAATATCACCGTGTCCAAGGGAATGGCTAGATAATATCGCTGTTTTGATATATTTTGGATTGTTAGTGTCTTCATGGAAACAGATGTGTTGGTTTGCAGGTTTTCCATAGATTCTAGCTGGTAGGTTGTCAATTTTGATTTTGTCTTTCATGTCTAAAAAAAATGAGGAGTATATTGGAGAATTCAAGGCAAAGTCTAACAGAATGTTGTTTCTTACTAAAACAATAGTGTAAATTAATGAGAAAATCTGGGGTTTTGGTACAGATAACAAAGATATCATCCTTGTATTCTAGGTACATCAAAAATGAGTAGTAAAATTGTTAAAACATCTATTTATCTATATTTGCTTGCATTTAAATAAATTCTTTCAGATTAGGAACCATAGTCAGAAATTGATAGTGACAACTTCAGATGCGAATATCTATTCAAAAAGAATAAACAAAAAAGAAAATAAGAAGGCATAAGCCAACTATTAAGTACAGAATTTGAAGTAATTTTTCCATAATTACTCAGATTATCTGTTCTTACAACTTTTCTTTACATGGGCTAATGCAAGTCCAGTTAGAGCAGTGACGTGATCCAATATAATTCTCTTTTTCATCTCGGAATGACAAAGCGGTGCTCTGGCCCCATTTTAAAATGTTGCACCCTCGTGGTGCAGATTCTTTCCAGAGTGGAAAACCAGCTCAGGCAGCACCTGGACAAGAGAGGCAATAAAAGTAAATGTGCATCCAAGAGAAGTGCCCATGCCCATGCACTTCTCTCGATGGGACTGCCTTGGGGATCATTATTATGCTTTTCTGTGCATGTTAAACGGTATGAGGTCCCCGTGGATGTGTTTAAACATTAGGCAGAGACATTCATCAGGCAAGGAAGTTTGTCGCCCACTCCCAGACATATGGATAAATCATTTACAGGCTAAAAAAAAAAAAAAAAGCTGGAAAAAAAGCTGGTTCAATCACAGCAGGGGAGAATATGTTGCTAATGACAACCTGTATGCTGAAGAGAAAAATTAAGCAGTTTTCTTTAACATCCCTCCTAGATGAAAGCTAGTCCTCCATACATATTTGATGCTACTTCCTACCTTTGTTAACAGTTTGGGGTTTCTTTTAGCTACCTCAGCGAATTTGGATTTTGGGCTCATGTGGAAGAACAAGATGAGTGAGGAATATCCTGTACACTCAGAGTAAGACACAGCAGCCTTGTGAGTCGAGTGGTTGAGTCTCCTCAAAACCATGAGCTGACCCTCATGTCTTGCAGCCAGGTTTAAATGAGCTCGCTCCTAAGCTGCCCAACAAGTGATGCTGCTGTCTCAGCTATATATATATATATGTATATATAAAAATATATATATATAAGATCTACTTTAAAATACATACATATATATATTTTTAAATTATATTACAAATGGACATGAGAGGTCATTTGGGGTTTGACAAAATGACTTCAGCACTGACATCCTCTCTGTCCCTCTCCCCTGTGGATTTCCATTGAGCTCACTTTTTGTGTATTAGTTGTTTTAATGTTCTTGTCCTTGTTTTTTCTGGTTTGACAGCCAACTCAAGAAATCAGTTTTTCTCAATGGCTGACTCACAAAGGTAAGTTGGTGGCTGGGCTTTAACCAAACCTCATTTTCTGGGCACATCAGCACAGCCTCAGTATATGCTACTTCTGTAATTGCAAACTTCAGATGTTAAAGTGGATTTTAAGGCTATCAGGAAGATGCTCTTCCTAAACATATGCCTCTCTGATCCCCACAGGAGCTGCACACCTGATTATTAGCAAATGTGGAGATTTCTTCTTTCCTCTGCGGCCCTATGTTGCCACGTGCCAGAAATGGGATATAAGTTCTAAAGTCAGATACTTGAATCTAACTGATTTGGAGTCTGTCTTGAGGGTAAAAGGCAGAGGGGACTATGTGCAGCATGTCTTTGGTCATTAATAACTTTTTATGCCTTTGAATGTCTTGCATATCAATGAAAAATCTGACGCAAACTCTGGGGGAAAAATTTTAGGGTAGATTCCATTCCAGAGAATGATCCTTTTCTTGAAAGATAAAAGTATATAAAAAAGAGAGGGAAAAAAGGAAAAGAAAAAAAATGCTCTCTACAAAATATGTCTCAGCACCTTAGGCACTGCAAGGATCACCATCCAATGTGCTGAGGAAGAGCATAGCAACCGTCACTAGGGAGAATGTCAAAACTCAGAGACATGCAAAAGAAAAAAAAAAAAAAAGTTCCAGATTCCCTCAGATCTCCAAGAAATGATTTAATTCCCAGCTCTGCCAGATAAAATGTAGTTAAACCGCAGTGAATCTTAACAACGTAACAAAATGAGAAAAAACTTGTCTATTTTAACATACATAAAGTCATTCACTACAATTTGCACAGAGAGATGCAAACTTTGGAAAGAGAAAAAGGAAAAAAATCATCTATTCCAAATAGTATAATGCAAAAAAAAAAAAAAGAAAAAAAAAAGAAATAAAAGAAGTTGGTTGATTCCAATAATACATTAATTTGGGGTAAAATCCTACTTTTATTTAGATCCTCTCTTTGTACCTCGGGTCTCCAAACAAATATCAAGAGCCCTTTATTTTTCATTAGTAACTCCTGAGCTTATTGCATGTGTTACTTAAAGCAAGCATTAGAAAATGATTTTGTCAGGCAGCTTGCAGCATTTGGTGTTCTCCTTTCAGTCCCAGTTTGGGGGATAACGTGAGAAATCTCAGCTTTTGCTTTAAAAATTATTTTTAAACAAGCACCGAGTCCTGTCAGCTGTGGCATCCAAATGAGGAAAGCATCCTATACGCTCACCACCAGTGCAAAAACACGAAGGCAACTGTCAGCTTCCAGCCTACAAAACCAGCCTGCTCTTGGCCTTTTCCTTCTGTTGCACGTGGTTTATGCATTTCACTGCACTGCAGCCTTTTTTTGAGGGGAGAGACACCTTCATCTCAGACCTGACTTTTCTTCCTGTGCCCTGAGAGCAGAGTTTTGTAGCGAGGCATGGCTCAGAGAAGTGAAAACGGGATCTGGATCCTCTGGGACCAACAGGGACCTCTCATACAATTTTCTCCATGCTGAAGACAATGTTCTCACCAGTAACCCAAAGACATTTCACCAAAAGCATGACTTTCTTTTGGCTATTTTTTGCAGATGCAGATATGGCACTTGGTGCTACCAGTAGATCGTGAAGGTCAACATGATACCTATGATCATTAATTTTTTTCTTAGTGAGCAGGAGAGATCTCTGTTCCTGGTGTTTCTTCCTGATAAACCCATTTCACTCAGCATGCAGGAGCATTGCATTATTGTGCTCTAAGCACTAAATTAACTGTATGGGTAACTGAGGCCAGAAGCCTTCTCTTCATGCATTAAAATGTCTGATTTGGGTATCTGAAGTTGATGCTTCAACTCTGTTCCACAGGTTCGACACTGGGAGGTTTAACAACTGGGAAAAAATCCTCTTTTTCTCAACTCTGAAAGCATTTTCCCCAAATCCTGCTGAAAAAAAGGAGAAGAGAGAAAAGAAATGGAAAGATGTAGGAATCCATGCCAAGGATTTTCTTCTTCATTCAGTCCATATCTTATAATTATTTCCTTTCCTTTTGAATCATTGTCTACAGAACTTTGACACTGTTATTTAACAATGTTAAAAATGTTGAAATATAGAGAATTCATAAAAGAGAAAATTGGTAGTACTCACTGGGAAATTATATACTATTTCTTTGATTTTGGTAAGAAAATGTTGATCTACTGGAAACAAAGTTTCTAGAAAAATCATTTTAAAAAGTCTAGCAAAAAAAACAGGAATTGCTGGAACAAACTGTGAACAAGTACAAAAATAAAAAGAAATACATTTTTAAATCTGGAAATTTAGTCTCTACTTGTTTTTAAAAAAGCAGGAAAATGTCAACATTAGAAGTAGGTTTCTCAAGAAAATATCTGCTAATAGAGCAAATGAAGAAGTCAAAAATATTTCTCATTTTTTTCCTGAATATATTTCTTTTCTAATATAAATTACTAGTTCTCCTAAGAAACCTTTTTTCCCCCTCTTTATTCTCTAGATTCATATGAGACACCATATGATCTTGCTCAATTTATCAGAGAGTATTTTCTGGATGCATGTGCTTGCTAATCGATTAACATTTTTAAAGTCACAATATTTTGTCCAATTCAGGATAGAGAAAACACGTAAATTTTGAGAAACTGAAAAATTCTCCCTTTCTCTCGTTACAATCCTGCTGCATGGATGGCCCAAAGAAGTTCAAAGGAGAGTACATTTGGAGCAGATCATGCAACATATGGTCCATCTGGTCAATGCATTGCAACTGGAAATCATCGAGACAAATCCTGTGACTGCATCTAACAAGAAAAGCAGTAATTTTACGGCCATTAGCAACACAGCTAACTTTGTAAGGAGGGCAATCAAATACCACACTTCAGGGCATAAACTAATTGCTCAGGAGGTCAGGAAACTGCGTGTTGCTCCTATGTTGCATGAGCGTTTATTTGCCCTCTGTTTTTTCCCCCTCTTCATGAAACAAGGGAAAACATGATTACTGACTGAATGTCTATCATCTGGATTGATCAAAGAAGAAATCTTGCATTTTAAGGGCCAAGATAAATGTTGCATTAGTGTAGACATCGTTTCGCTGAGTAATTCCATTATTTAACACCTCTTTCCTCTGTATCATGTTCCTAAGTAACTTAAATGAGAGTTGAATCTGAAAGAAATTAAAAGGTGAGAGAAGAGCTGAGGAACAATATTTCAGGGTTGTTGACGGACAGACATTTAGCTGTACAAGTGACTCTTTCTCCCTTCATTACTCTTGGTGATGAAAATCAGAGGTTGTGATCTGACCTCAGCTCTTCAGGATGATATTATCTCAGAAAAGAGAAGAAAATGCCAGGACAGATCTCTATCTCTATATGGAAACATGTACTAGGGTTGAATTCCTATTTTCCTCACTTAAAAGGCATAGAAAGAACAAAAGAAAGGAGAAAGCATCTTGCCTGAAAACCAGGATGCCTCTATTTTCTTGTTTGCCTACGAGACTACCCTGTGTCCTTGATCCCATCCCATCATAACAAGCATCAATCATTTTTTTTCAACAGACAAAGTTTGTCCACTTAGGGAAATAATAATAATAACAATAATAATAATAATAATAATAATAATAATAATAATAATAATAAAAGGATATGCCCCTCCTAGTGCTGAATGTTTTTACTAGGAAAACTCACCGTTTGGGAGGGGGCTTTAGAAGGACACACTGAAGTACCGTTTATCAGGAGCTGGGAGGGTTGGGAAGGAAAAGGTCAAGTCTATACATATCCTGAGCATTTGCTCCTTGCTGTTGCCAGGCAAAGGTTACCAAGCTAAATGAACCTTATGTCTAACCCCAGGTGGTATTTTTTTTTGTTCTTATCTGAACTCCTATCATGCTGAGCAGAGCAGCTCACACCTGACTTTTTTTTTTTTTCTTCATTTTTTTCTTTTTTTCCTTTATAGCCTTTTAAGCTCCTGAGACTGATTTAGTGTGGCATCCGTGGGGAGAGGCAGGAGGACAGGGGCAGGCATTGGCAAGGCAGGGAAAGGTGCTTGCTCCTTCCTAGACTTCCAGCCATCTGCGTAGCTATCGCTCTCCTGGCATCTCCTAAAATCGGAGGGGATGATCCCACCCTCAGCCTGTGGGATCAATTCTTCTCGTGGTCTCCCATGGTGATGAGGATAAAAATAAAATTAAAATAAAATCTTCTCTTTGTTAATGAAACATTTAAATCTAAGATTTTAATCACACGTCAGGACACTCAAAGTTAGGGTTGCCACAGCAACACTACGATACAGCTCTTGGTGTGCAGCAGCCAGCAAAAGACACGTTTTAATTAAAAATTGTCTCAATTACCTGACAGCCTTTCATACACCCCAAATTCGACTCCCTCCTTTGGTCCTTCCTAATTACCTTTAATCAGGAAGGGATGGAACAGGAGCCATGGGGGCAGAATGAGGCACCGTGTGCTGCTCAGAATGTCCAAGTTCGGGTATAATTCACACGGATTCTGCTTGCCATTAGGGTAGGTCTCTAAAACCATAATGGGTTGGCAGAACCAAAAGCTTTGATGGAGCCTCCATAGGAGTAAGGACCTTTTAGCCATCCCGACCCATCTTTCTGCTGCCAGAAAGGATTTTTCGATAATGAGCGCCTAAGGTGGGAGTGGGAGTGGGTGAAGAGGGGGAAAACTTTTTGGGACATACCTGAGCAAAAATGGGAGCTGCTTGCAGGGCAGCAGCATTGTCCCATGGTTGGATGGTCATTTGATTCACACAAATGACACTAGCCAGGTCACCTGTCCATTTAATTGACTTAGCTAAAAAATGGAATAAAATAGGCTTCATATAATACTTGCAAGCTACAGAATGACATTATGACATTATTCAAGTCTTAGAAGTAAACCTCTTTGAGACTCCCTAAAGATAAATTGTTCGGAAAGTGTCTCATTAAGTTTATTATGCCACAGACCATCCCTGAGGCAGATGTCCCACTGGAGCATCACAGCATCTCCCTGCACAGGTGATACTCAAGAGGCTTCACTGACCCATTGGAAAAGCAAGCATCCATGCCAGCAGCAGGGCGTTAGTCTAGATGTTGTTAGAGATTAACATGGGCATTGGGCAGCTCTTCTGCATCCTTGCTTTTTCCCCGCTTTTTTCAGCTCGAGGACAGAGTCTCCTGCTCTACGTGCACCAGTGGGAGGTGCAAGGTGGGGAGCAAGGGTTGCACTGAGGGAGAGGATGCTCTGCCTAATAAAGGCCAACAACTGTGTGGGGAGCCGCCAAGACTGAGCTTTTTTAAGTACATTTCAGCATAGCATGCTTGCTCCTAAGAAATCTAATATCCTCTGGGTCAGTGCAGGCCAACTGTTAGATATAAAGAATTCATAGCACTTGCAATCCCCAGATGAACCATTTTCAATTCTTCATGTTTCTGGAAAACCGTTGTGCCGATCTATCAACAATGGCTGTGCCGCGTAACGAGGGCCGTCTCCTGCCTTAATGCCAAAGTGTAAATATTGCATTGCAGCAAGCAGCAGTAGATAATGCATAATAATGAGCTTGGGTTTGTTATGTGATGTGCTATCCAGATCCCTTGAAAACAATGCATCGGCCTTAAAAAAAATCAGAGAGAAGTGGAAAGAAAAAAGAGTTTTTTCTCCAGAAAGAAAAAAAAAAGTCTTTTTTGCTGGATGTAGATGGATGTAGAAGTAAAATAATCATTTACAATTTGAAAAATAGATGACATGGTCAGAAACATGAAGACAAGGATAAAAGACCAATTCTGATCTGATGAGCCACTGGAGTCATTGGTATAAATCCACTTAGACACCAGCAGAGCTCTAAGCAGAGTTGCATTTTCATGCTGGAAAGATGGACGTTTTATTATAGTGTCCTTGCTCTTGTTTAATAGGAGAGGAATTTGAGTCCCAGCACATGATTAAACCTGATGAAATGGGGAATTGTTTGAGCCAATAGGAATCCAGGGTTACTTTCATGATTTGCATCATTAATTTTTCTCAGTTCTCATGAGTAATGTAATTTTCCTCCCTCAAAATGCCAGGTATCACTCTTTACTGGTTGTCAATCACTTTGTACTGTGAGTTTCAGGCACTTTAGGAATTACTTGCACCAGTCTTTGGCAGCAGCTAACCAAATCACAGTAATGCGATGTCAGTGTGGAGAATCTAGTTCACGGATCTTCATCCAAGACTGCTAAAAACGTGGGCCAAGATGATGGGTGGATTGTTGTCTTCTTCATGCATATCACACTGAGGTACTTGCAGCAGAAGACAAGCTCTCAGCCTTACACGTTCAGGTTCTCCAACTGCTGACAAAATGCAACATTTTCAGATAATTGTTTGAGTCCCACTGGGTCCACCACGTGTCCTTTGTCCCTTTGGCTCTTGGCAACTCAGGTGAGACTGACTACTGACAAGCTGCTGAATATCATTAGTCTCTGGTGCAAGCAGAGGCAATGGAAGGAAAGACACATCTTCAATTCAGAAGGTGCTGGTGGTTTTATAATTCAGTCTGCTAAGAAACAGGTTGGAAAAAATAAACAAATAAAAAGACCAAGCATTTCATATAGAACAATGTGCAGGACTAGGCAGCAATATCTCTCCCTCATAGTAAGGCAAAGACCTAGATGCCAAAGGCTCTGAAATATATATATATTCACAGGCTGTCATAATGTTGTTTCCCTTCTGAGTTATCAAGGAGAATAAGGTTTTGAGAATAAGGTTTTAAGAATTTGGTATGTAGGCCAATCCACAAAGATTTCCCCGGTTAATTTTTCACTGAGGAAAAAGGTATATACTAGCTCAGTTCAACTGCAGGAAAACCCAGAAGCCCCAAGAATACTCAAAGCTTTGAAATACTTATATGAAGTATGATCTCATCTAAATTTAACCATTTAAGATTTAGGCACCTAATCTTTAACAACCATCTGGGCTTCCTCAATTGTTCATAGGTCATACCAGGACAAAAATCTGTTTTTCTGACTGTAGAGAATTGGAAATCTGGTTTAACCTAATAATTAATTGCCTAATCACCCTACAAAGTCTTTTGCACTTTAGTTTAAAACTTTCATCATACATTTCCCTTCCAGTACACATAAAATAGCTGTTTAATGAAGTAATGAAACCTAGGGGTTTAGTTAGCATCAATAATGAAGATGCACCCCAGGAATAGATAATTCCTTCCTCAACCCACTCCTCCCTGCCCCGAGGAGTTAAGTATAGGAAAAAGAAATTTGTTTTGGAAAAGAGCACAGTCCCAGCTAGGACTTCTGAACCACTTGCACAACAAAACAAGTAACCGAACGTCACATTCCCTACATCTGTCCCCTCATTCTGAGAGAGCTTTATTTTAAGAGCATCTGTTCAGGGAAAAACACTTTATTTGGGTCTCGTTCCTATTACTAACAGCTACTTCATAAGAACTTCAAAAACTTATCACGCTTCATCTTAAAAATAATAATGTAGATTTCTTATAACACTCATTGTAAATTAAAGATAGACAGCTGAAAGAAGAAAGGATGCAAGCCACGGCAGATGAAATTTATAACTTATAATACGGCCATAAAACACTATTACACGGCACAAACCAATCCTTCTATTTCAACTTTACATTTGCTGATTTGAAAACTAACTGTTTATTGCTCTCCTGCTTATTGTTGTTTATTAATATATCACTTTTGTTTTCTTTTTTTTTAAAGCTTGAGCTTATGGAAAATCTATTACCACATATGTCAATTCATTTTGGATCCACCCAGATCTTCTCCCATTGGAAAGTCTGGCTTGAATATTGTTGTAAAAGTTTAGAAGAAAGACGGTAAAAAATATTTTTATGGAGTCTTCAGATATAGAGTGTATAATCAGTTAAATATAGAACAGCTTCACCCTATCAATGGTAAAATTAGTCCATGACCTCTCCTATCACTTTTTATTATATGAATCTTCCTATAACAGAGAAACAGTCTTACCAAGTGTTTTCTCTGGAGACCTTCAAAACCCGCCTGGATGCCACCCTGTGCCACGTGCTCTGGGTGTCCCTGCTGGAGCAGGGGGTTGGACTGGGCGATCTCTAGAGGTCCCTTCCAACCTCAGCCATTCTGGGATTCTGTGATAACCTAGCTCACATAGTCCTTCAAGCTAAGGCATAGTAAAGTTTGCACTCCATCTAATTTGGTGGTTCACTAGCATTGAGAAGTGCAGTAACAAAATTTACTTATCAATCATCTTTATTTTACTAAGACAGATTATGGAAACACGACCATTTATGAATCTCTACAATTTTCAAAGACCTTTCCACAATTAAAAATTATTAAAAACTCTCAAATATAATGTGGAAAATGGAAAATATGAAAAATAGTTCTTCAAATCCACTATGGATAAACAAATATTATATTAGTCACTGAACTTTGCATACAGACTCTATGAAGTACCAAAACATCTCCCTAGAGACTAAATTGTGAATATTTTATTTTATGCAAAAATGAATTTTTGGATTTTTGTCTTATTTATTGTCATTGAAATGAAGAGAAACATCTGATGTCACTGATACAGATTTTTAAGTTACACAGAAATGATGGAGAGGGGGGAGAAAAACTAGATGTTTCCAGTACAGTCCTCAAAAATTTTAAAAACAAAGAAAAAATGTGATTATCCAAGTCAGGTTCTAGCATCCTTAGAGCACTCCTAAAGCTCTATGTTCTCCATCAAGTGTTTTCTTCCAGAGAAAGGATATGATTCAACTATAGGAAATGAGCATCAATTAATTTATGCATATTCCAAAGTATTTAAAAATGACTGTTTCTGTACAATGATATCTCTTTAGTAGGAATTTTAATGTCTTAAAATTTTTACATTAAATTGTATTCTACGGCTTCTACTGGTCAAAATGTGAATAGTTTCATCTTGTCTGTCTGGAAATCTGTAAACTTATTTGGGCATTTCATCCTGTATTTAAAATTCTCTGGACTCTACCCAGTGAATATTGCTGTCAGTAACAAAGATTACGTAAATTCACACATGCTCTTATATAAAAACCCTCATAGAATTTAGAGGGTTCTACTTAAAATAATGATAAATTTTCATCTGGGAAACTAAAGATCATTTTGGTGACTTAAAAAAAATATATATTTTTCAAAAGCTCACTGCTGGATTCCAAGAAAATGACAAAGTTTTGTGCTCAGAAAATAGGCCTGGAAGCCAAGAAAACTTCAATTTTATCATCAGCTCAGCTAATGACTCCCAGGATGGCCATGGGAGTTTAACACATCTCTCTCTGTCTACGTTTATATATCCAATATTTATTATATAAACATTAGGGGGTTGAGGAATAATTACAATGGAGAGTGTATTATTTTTTTCTTTTAAATTTCCCAGGGAAAAAAATCTAGTTTGCCAAAGACAAAATTAAAAAAAACCAAAGAATTAAAAATGTTGTTAAAATATTTTATGGAAGAAATATTTTAACTTATCAGAAAATGCCCATTATGCTTTATTTGAAACAGAAAAAGAACAAAGCAAATCAGAATGAATCCTTGCTTGGGAAGTAATTTTTAATTAAAAAGGAACTTTTTAGTTATTTGTTGTTAGCCTTGGAACCCAAGCACTGTATCTCTCAATTCTTCATTTTTTAAAATTTACCAAATGATTTTGTTACTACTTTAGCATTTGTTTTTCCCTTCATTATAGCTCTCCCCAGGAGGAATGAAGAGATATTACTGTTCATATAATCCATTAGAGAAGGAATTTTAGCTAGTTGTAAAACACAGACTAAGAAATGCTTATTAGTTAAAAGTTTTGTTGTTCAGTGCTTAGCACCCACACTCAGAAATGTTGTGGCTTACAGTATGATGGGCACAAAATTAAATGCCTTTATGAAATAACAAGATAAACTATTGTCCTCAGAATGCTTTCTGTCACAAAATACCCAGGTGTATAACCAATATAACTGGTATACTGAGTTTGAGTTTATATTTATAGAAAAACTGAGTACGACCCTGTATCAAAATGCTTCTGTTGTCAATAGACCCTGGAAATGTCGTGAGTCTTCCAGCCTCTCTGAAAGGGAGGCTAATAGGGAAAGAAAAAGATGTTCCTTGGCTGTCAGAGTCCATTACACTTCTTTTCCATCCTGAAAAGTGGAATCAGTTGTTTTAGGAGCTGTGACTGTCACATTGGGCAATTGGGCCAGTGGTATCACAAGGCATTTGTGTGAGCATCTCCAGCGAGCTGACATAGCATGAGTTCATCTGAGAACTGCTAGACCAACACTAGACAGCAATCGAGGTCAGGGGCCTATAAAATATTTAAATTGCCTCTTTCATCTCTGGAATATCAAGGAAAGTAGCTGCACACTCCAGAGAATGAATACGCGGTGTCTGCTATTGAGAGTCTATGTATCATTAGATCTTTTACGTTTAGTGAAACCTTTGCTTATATAGTGTGATTTCCTTTCACACTCTCTGTGCTAGCGTATTTTATTAATAGATTTTGAGGATTTTCTAGGATTGCAGGAGCTAAAGCTTTCAGATCCAGATTTTAATGGTGCTCATGCCTTATGATATTATATCTCATGAAAGAAAGATTCCCAAGGGAAATATTACAATATATAACAGTGCATAGGGAAAGCCAAGCAAAGCCTATGCACTTTCCACCCATTCCAGTGCAATATTCAAGCAACCTACTTGGGCTCTTGAATGAAACTTGCAGAGCATTTTAGGATGAAACACAAAACAATCATGGGTCAGTAAAAAGCCAATATTGATATTTGAAAGCCAATATTGGATCTTTTTGCTCAGAGATGTCCAGCCTTGAAAGACATCTAGGATGTTTAACAGATGAGAATATCTATCCATCTGTCCACAGCTCCTCAGGTCCACATAATAGCCAGCAGTGTCAGGTTTAGTGGGAACGATAACTGAATCTGTAGAGCTTGTTCCAACACAAAATGATATTTGAATATTCAAGTGTTTTAGTGGTGATTTAGGAACTTCTGACAGTGACAAATACTTTCTTTTTAACATTTTATTTTAAGTTGTAAATTGGCTAGATCATTAGCTGAATTGTGATTGTTTTCACTTTAATAAATGAAAACAGTGAGACGATGGACCTGATCTATAAGCAGTACTCCAGGAGGAAAAAAAAAGATAGTTGGACTTTACTTGGAAAGCATTTCCCTGAAAGCACCTATTACCCAGTCAAGACCAGAATAAGAGAAAGCATTCTTAGGTGGGCATTGGCAATGCTATGTTTTAACTAAGGTGACTGACAAATCTACACACTATCTATAGGTTTTCTGGGTCCTATTCTGAGTCCTGTAGTTCAGTACTGCGGGTCTTTTCAGAAAAAACAAACAAACAAACAAAAAACTTGATAGATGGGTCTAGCTAGTTAACACAAGATAATGCAGCACATACAGCCTCAGTGAATTCTGGGCATAGTGGTGAAAGCAGAGGCATCTCTCAATCATGCAAAATTCATGTATTATAATAGAACGATGTGATCCTTCAACATGGCAAGGAAAAGCTGATTTTTACGGCCACAACAACATTCCACATAAAATTCTGACATATCAATTTAACATTGTTATTTGCTTCTGCTGTGGATTTTGGGGACTGATGCTGTTTATGTATTTTCAAAAACATCTTGAATTAATATTCAGTGTTTACTAAGCCCTTTGGATTTCCTGATGTAATTTGCATTAGCTCATAGCAGCAGGAGCCTCGGGAGAGCCAGTACCAAAGAATTAAATAGGAAAACAAATGCTTTGATCTGCTAAAAAATAGGGTCTCCTTTACCTTTACTATATGATCATCTGTGAAAGGAAGCAGAAACAAGTAAGTCACATCCGTTCTTTATTCTGTTACTAAACAAAACATTGTAACTCTTCTTAAAAGAGTATTTTAATGGCAACACATCTGAATACCAGTGATTACTGAATGTTGACAATTTTCCATGATCAAATCTTCAGGAATACCATGTTTATTACTAGAGGCTTCTGAACCAAATCAGCTAAGCCAAATATCCAGCACAGAAGGGTGGGCTTGCATAATTAAAAGGTGTTTTGGGAGATCTGAGATTCAAGTCCATCTCAAAAGGAAACACTGAGACCCAGAAGTAACTTTTTCTTTTTCTTTTCTTTTCTTTTCTTTTCTTTTCTTTTCTTTTCTTTTCTTTTCTTTTCTTTTCTTTTCTTTTCTTTTTTTTTTTTTTTTACATATCCCTGGTAATTTAATCCATCTGTGCCTGTTTTTTGTCTGGTAAATGTCTTGTTTGTTTACAGGTAAGTTTGCTGTAAGAAGGTTGGGTGCCATAAACATATCTATACAGCACATGCTGTGGTGGGGCAACTCTATTAGGCCCTTTTTCTTTTGCAAGTAAGTTGGGAACATTGGCCTCTTAATTTAATCCTGAAATTCCAACAGAAACCAAGTTCATAATTATTTATATTTAATGCTTCACATTGCCTTTGTTTGTGTCACCTTCCAGCTAAGAGTAGGATTAGCATTACAAACCTTATATGGTTAAAATAGGGGTTCCAGAAATCACACAAAAAGCTATATGTGAAGATGCCAGACCAAATAGTTTCCATATGCTGGATGAGTATGAACATTTATCATCAGCTCTGAATACCTGAAGATCGCTAAGATAATACATCTTCAGACTGTTTCATGCACTGGTTGTTGAAAGTTATGACATGATATGAGTAACCTGACAGCTGCTTTATGGGTCAGGGCACAGTTTTATCATCATGAAGACAGATGTCCCACAACTTTTGAATCTTTGAGTCACTAAGGAACCTGGACAAGTTGGTCTACATGACAAAGTACAGGATTCAAGTCTTTGCCCTTTGGACTTCACAAAGTAAATTTTACAGAAATAAAAGTTTGAAGAAATAAAAGTCCATAAAAGTTTGTATAAAAGTTTGGGTGAGGATCCCATGTCCTCTGAACATCTTTCCTGGTTAAATGCAACTCTGGGAAACTCACTTTGTACTGGACCTACTGACATTAGATGTTAATGCACAGCAATTTCTCTTATTTTCATTTAATAGAATAATCTCTTTTTAGGGTAAGCAACTTTTGCATTCCCAAAATAACAGTTTAACATAGATATACAAGTTGGGTAAATAATGAATGTCTTACTTTGTCAAATATTTTTGAAAACATTGAGAAATTCATCAAATAAATTATTCAACCAATGCTACAATGCTATTTGTGTAGGTATTTCCAGCACCAGGGGTCTAACAACCTCTAGGGTAACTGTGTTTTTATTGTTGAAATATTAATGACACTTTCATGTCTTAGGTCTTACAGAATACTACCTCTCATCTTTTATCTAAAGTTCCCATAATGATTCAGAAAGATTAAGAATCAAAAAATTACTATGAAGAAACTAGGCTGTACAATAGAGTTGCATTGTACTGAATTGTATACTGAATTATAGCTGTAAACATAGAATTCACTGAAATGAACACAATTTTTTCTTCCTTATGTTTCATGCTTCAGGAGCTTGAATATCATATTCTCAGAGCCTGAACTTTTTTTCTTTCTTTTTTTTTTTTTTGGTGGATTAACCCCTGGGGGGAAAAAGGTGGGGGGGGAGGGGGGAGAAATCAGGATTCAAAGCCATGGGGTCCATCATTAATCACTGTGTCTATGGGACCTGAGGTGGTCACCAAAATCACTCCTTTTCCAGCCATGCAATGAGCTGGAAAATCATGGGAGAAGGGCTTCTTCTGAGACACCATTTTGGCAGATGTTTAAATGTATGAAGTTTGACTAAAGTTTCAAAACATAATGAAGTGCTGTAAGAGGTGTTAGACCTATTAATGACCAGGTTGGTGGAATTCACATTAGTGTTCAGATTCTGAAAAACACCCATTTTAGTTTAAAGTAATGAACTTGGCCTTCTCTCTGTTCAAAAAGGGATGAAAGTGCCCATTTTCTCGAGTGCTCAGTAAACTTCTGGCAACTTCTGGGAATAGCTCATGTTATCTGCATAAAACATCGCTCCTGGTGATCACAGTGTGCCCTTCCATCTTAAAAATAAGCAAATTTTGCTAAGAGCTTAAACTGAGTCAGGAATTTTAAATGACTTGACTGAGCTAATATAAGCCTGTTGTAGAAACACACTGCTAACAGCATGTTTCATCTACTGGGTTTGTATTGCTATTTTGCTTCCTCTCTCGGCTCAGGAAATATAAATGACAGTGCCACCAGCTTGCCAAGACCATCTCAGTGGACCTAGGAAAGCAGAACATTGGCTTTATGTGCATATATTCCAGCCTCACCAGTTTTTAGCCCTCAGCTTTTTCTGTTGTATGACAAGCATGATCAAATGTACAGAAACCAAGAAAAACAACCTGCACAAAATCTTGCCACACAGGCTATAGGAAGAGCTCGTCTGAACACAACAGGAAATCAGTGCATGCAGGATGCTACTCTTGAACACAGAGGTTTCATTTCTGCTCTGGACGGCCGAGTTGGGAATTGTGTCTGTGATAATAATGGCATCAGGCAGAGGGAAGCTATTTTTGAAAGAACTGCTTGCAGGCCAAAGGGGAGCCCCCAAGGGGAGAAATAATCAGCTCTGCCTTCTTTACATTTAAGCCTACAGCACTGTCAAGGCATGACACTACTGGCCAGCATTCATTTAAGTGCTAAACTTGCAAAGGCAAGGAAAAAAATACAGGAGACAGACAAGTATGCAATATATGACCAAATGCCCTTGATTCTGGAGTTAACCTTTGCATGCTCGAATCAAAGTCCCGAGTATGAAGTGAATGCAAAATACATTTCTCTTGCATGCCTGCAATGTTGGAAAACATCAGGTTCACAAAGAAATATTTCTAGAAAGATTGTAGTTTAAGTAATATGCAATGCTTGCAAGGAGGAGCTTGCTGTATAATTTTTAAACTGACAACACTTTCTCCCAAAATCTTTTTCTTATTTTGAAGATGCCCCAAAGGACAAAATAGTAAAAAAAAAAAAAAAAAAAAAAATTAAAAGTTGTCTGCTAATTGTCATGTAATGAGTAAGATTATCACTGTCACCAAACGAAAGAAATAGGTATCAATAGGATTTCAGGATAATTCAGATTAGAAGCGACATCAGACATCTAATCCAACCTTCCACCCAAAGCATTCTTAGTATATTAATAATCTCACCTTATAGCCATTTCTGAAGCATGTAAAGTATGTTACATCCTTCATCTACTGATTCTCAAAGACTCAGGGAAACTGGATCCACTGTAGATATCTACACTGTGCATCACCTAGGTGAGGCAAAATGCATATATTCCCATGTCCTACAGTCTTCATTCCATTGAATTTCTGCAGGTCATTTAACTAGACCAGGAAAGGGTAAAAATTCTGCACAAAGTAATCAGTTCACCTCTGTGCCAGACCACAGTAGAGGGCTATAGAGCTTTGTAAGCAAATGAAGAAATTGCATCATCTGAAATTTGATCACAATTTCGTAACTACAGAGATAGGTAGTTCCTATCTGTCTAGCACCCCAGTGCTAGACTGAAGTAGCAGAGCATTTCAAACAATATTCTGCAGTAGCAAGGCATTTCAAACAAGTAAAGTTGCTTGCACTTTTGACTCTTAGTCATTAAAAATTGACTTGGAACACTTGCAAAGGTTGACATGTGCCTAAGTTAGGGCTGGGATTTTTAAAATCTAGTTGGGAGTCCTGAACTCTGTCTGACACGGCAATTAAGCACATTTATATTTGTAAATAGACCACAAGGAAGATAAATTTAATGGAAAATCCTAGTCCCTCTACTACTAAGTTCCTTTATTGCTTCAGCTTGACATTTCACAATAGCTAAACGCTACAAAAAGAAAAAGTCTTTTGACCAGATTGCCTGAGACATGAAGAACTAACCTATTTTTGCTGTCAGACTACCTTTTCCACAACCACACAATAATTTTGATTACGGACACGGAATTATTTTCCTCTGATCCTACTAGCCAAACAGAACTGATTTATGGATACTGATAACATTTTACAGGAGTTAACCTAGAAAGAAGCATGGAGACAGAGTAGACTTTTAAGGTTATATATTGACTCTACTTTCTTCTGTTACCTCTTAAATGGTGGTAGTCACTGAAACAGGTCACTGAACAAAATCTGCTCACTTAACTATTTAAGGAAAATGAACAAACAGACCCTCAAGATGTTGTGAAGCTAGCAACCTGAAATCTAGTTCCCAGACTCTAATGACAAGGGGAATAAATAGTGAATCATTTCTTAGGCAATTAATATCTGCTTAGAAACTTATGCCCTGGTGTTGGGGCCTTAGTAAGAATATATAGGAAAGTGGAGTTTGTGGGGAACTGGACCGACGCCTAGCAACCGAACACCTGGAGGAGAACCAATCAGCTGGGAGCCTGTAGCCAATGAGTGCTGCTCCTCAGCGCATGCCCACCTGCATGGGTATAAAGCCCTGCTACAGACAACAGTGGAGGGGAGTTGACCTCACTTTGTGTGGAGGTGTTGTTCACTCCGGCTTGTGGAGAAGGCTTTGGCACTTGCCACAAGTTAAACCACCTTCATATTAAAGTGCTGCTCACTCTGATTTGTGGAGTGTGCCTCAACATTCGAGTGACCCTCGACATCTGGTGACCCCGACGTGATCGTGCGAGAACGCGAGGGATCTTACTGGAGAAAAGCGGATTGTGACCACGACCTGGTGAGTCAGAATGGGAATTGGCGCATCTAGAGTGGAAGTTGCTGCAACAGCAATGGAACATGATACTGTTGAACGCTTCGTAAGGCTTGCTCAAAAAACTAAGATTGAGGTCTCGAAAACCGAGCTAACTGATTTATTACTATTTTGTAAGAAGAGAAAAATCATAGAAGAAGCTTCCCAAGCATATAAATTTGAATCATGGGAGCGAGTAGGAAGAGAACTATGGGACGGTGTACAATTAGGCTCGGAGGAAGCGTGGCGCCTCACAAAGACATTTCGTCTAATATGGCCTATGTTTGAGCGGTTAGTTGCTATTGCGTTTTGGGAAGCGCTCCATGGAGAAGAAAAGGAAAACGGGTCTGAAAGTTCTGAATGTACCAACAATACTGAGCCAATTCAGTGTAAGAAAATAGATAATAAGAGAAAGGTAACCTCACCTAAACAGGCATGTCCGGTAACTTTGGCCGAACAAGAAGTATGGGGGGGAGTGGATGAGTATCTCCCCCCGTGGGAGGGGGAGGAGCGACCACCCCCCACAGCACCCGAATGGGAAAAGCGACCACCTCCCACAGCGCCCGAATGGGAGGGGGAAAAGCGACCAACCCCCACAGCGCCTGAAATGGAAGTGGACCCAGTTAAAGTACCGATCCCAGATGGATCGGACGATGATAATGCCGTGGTTCAAAACATGCGACAAGAACTTCGGGGACAGGCAGAGAAAATGACAGAATTATTAGAACAAATGCGGCGACTAGACGGTGGGTCCAAGGCCAGAGATGTGAAGGCAGCCTATAAGGCTGCCCATAGGGCTATAGTCGAAGGGTTGGAAAATGTAGACAAACAATTAGAGCAGTGGGAGGCACGAAAAGATGCTCCTAAGATTCAAAAGAAAGCAGCTGGAGCAAGTGACCCAGCTGAAGAAGGATTGTTGCCGGAGCTCCCAGCCACTTCCACTGCAGGTGGAAGTAATGATGAGGAAATGCCACCTGTTAATCCAACATTTAATGCGGGAGCACGGTATAAAGGGCTCATAGAGAATGCTCAGTTACAAGGAGAATTTGTATTAACACCACTAGCAGCTCCTGTAGTAACGGGAGCCCAGGGCCCCAGGTGGGAACCTCTCGATTGGAAATTTGTTCAAGGCATACAAAAAACAGTAATGCAGTATGGGCACGACAATAAGTTGGTGAGAAATCAGGTCTCCGCCCTGTTTAAATATTCCCATATGGTACCTGCGGATAGCAGAGCGATAATGGAGCTCCTGCTTTCCTCTACCGCTTACATGCTTTGGTTAGCAAAATGGCAGGAAAGATTAGAGGAAAAACAGTTGGAGAATCTAAATCGCAGTATGGACGATCCATTAAGGGTTGCCACCCTTGATCAACTGATGGGCACTGGGCGTTACCGGGCAACCGAGGCCCAGGCAGCGCTCCACCCCAGGATACTACAGCAATCGAAAAATGCGGCGCTAGCCACTTTCCTTGCCCTACCACAAATAGGAACGCCACAGTTGCCATACACCAAAATAACACAAAAACCGAATGAGTCCTTTTTCAACTTTGTTGATCGACTGAAGGAAGCCTTGGATATGGCACCTAATGTGCCTGCGGAAATGAAAGCAATATTGGCAAAGGATCTTGCAGTTCAAAACGCAAACCAAACTTGCAAGCAGCTGTTAGCTACTTTGCCACCAGGAGCTTCAATTGTCCAAATGATAGAGACCTGTGCCCGAGCGCCATTGATGGAGGAAGAACAAAAAGCAAAAATACATGGTGCGGCTTTGGCCGCAGCAATTAAAGGAGAAAGAATGTCTAGCAAGGAAGACAAGAGATTCCATGGGACATGTTTCCTATGTGGTCGATTAGGACACATGAGGAGGAGGTGTCCCAACAGATTCAAGATGGAGGATATGGCCCCGAGAGGATTTAATGGGACCTGTACGAGATGTCAAAGGTTCGGGCATAAGGCAGCGGAGTGCCGATCACGGTTCCGCAAAAACGGCACGCCAATACAGGGAAACGGGAGCCGCCGCGTTGTGAGGGACGCGGCGAACAAGTATCCCCAGACGATGGCTGCCTCCACGAACTCTCCGCCGCAACCCGAGGAAGTGCAGGAGTCGACCTCTCTGTGGCAAAATTCACAGTGATTAGAGACTGACGTGCACAAATTAGAATTGATGTGCACTGGTCCCGTGGGGAGGAGCTGAGAGCCAGCGACACCCCCCCCCCCCCCCCCCCAACCGCCTGTCCCAGCCCCTGTCTCTCGGTGCCCCCTCGATGCTCTTAACTGAGTGTCCCGCGGGGCCCGAAGCGTTTACTTTGAAAAAATTAGAGTGTTCAAAGCAGGCTGGCCGCCGGAATACTCCAGCTAGGAATAATGGAATAGGACTCCGGCCCTGTAATTGGAATGAGTACACTTTAAATCCTTTAACGAGGATCCATTGGAGGGCAAGTCTGGTGCCAGCAGCCGCGGTAATTCCAGCTCCAATAGCGTATATTAAAGTTGCTGCAGTTAAAAAGCTCGTAGTTGGATCTTGGGATCGAGCTGGCGGTCCGCCGCGAGGCGAGCTTATAATCTGGGACAGCTACGTCTCCTCCTAGCTGGTTATGACGGCTTCAACTGCAATATCTGGGATACACTGAAAGCTGATAGAGCAGGTGTCCTTGCCGGTCATGATAACCGTGTCAGTCGCTTACATGTGACTGATGATGGAATGGCAGTGGCAACAGGATCGTGGGACAGCTTCCTCAAGGTCTGGAACTGAAAAGAGCGGCAGTCTCTGTGACTGGAAGAACTTTCCAGCGGTTGAAAACTAAAACTGATAGCATATCCAGTCTGACCATACTAACTTGGACCCCCATCCTCCCCAGCTCCAAAGGGCAAGATTTTTTCCTTCTCCTGTTGCTGAAATGAAGAGCACAATTACCTTTCCAAGAAGAATTTCTGTGGTTGTAAGCAAAATGAAATTGTGTATTCCTTTGGGACCATTTTCTTTTGTCTTGGGAATTTAAAAATGAAACACTATCATAAGCGTGACCAGAATGATTATATTTGTGCTTGCAACTAAGTTACTTTGTTTTTGTTCATAATATTTTGATGCATGGTATTGCCAATTTTTGTTTTTTGTAAAAAGAGGGGAAATGCTGAGGTTTACAGCTATGTTAATTTGTTTTTTGTAAATGTTGCAATGTTTATTGCTAATTTTTCTTTTTTGGAAAAAAGAGGGGGAGATGTTGGGGCCTTAGTAAGAATATATAGGAAAGTGGAGTTTGTGGGGAACTGGACCGACGCCTAGCAACCGAACACCTGGAGGAGAACCAATCAGCTGGGAGCCTGTAGCCAATGAGTGCTGCTCCTCAGCGCATGCCCACCTGCATGGGTATAAAGCCCTGCTACAGACAACAGCAGGGTGGAGTTGACTTCACTTCCCAGAGAGGTGTTGTTCACTCCGGCTTGTGGAGAAGGCTTTGGCACTTGCCACAAGTTAAACCACCTTCATATTAAAGTGCTGCTCACTCTGATTTGTGGAGTGTGCCTCAACATTCGAGTGACCCTCGACACCCTGGTGTGCACATGTAACTCTATTTAATGTTAATAAAAGTTATGTACATGCTACAGAGAAGGGTAGGCTTCTTAAAAGGGGTTATTGAAATTACTTCCTACAGAAATAGGTCAAAGATTAATCACTCCATCTGGCTTCTTCTGCATTACAAAAAAAAAAAAAAAAAAAAAGATATTAACAACAATGCATGGTGCTTATTGCGAAATCTGAAGCTCCAAGTATTATTCATATCACATTTTTGTTCAAGTTTTCAAGCTAGCAATGCCTCCTTATTTCCAAAGGAAAATTTAAAAACAAGATAAAATGAATTGTTGTGGCTATTTGCACAAATAAAAATAGAGGTCACAATGTAGAGATTGATTTGTGCCATTTCAAGTGATTTTGATTCTTCTGCTGATTTGGGAGGTAGGAGAGGATCTACAAACTTTAGTGATATAGAAACAATAAGAGATTAGTTTTGTTTTTCTGGATTTTAAAAGCTCTGTTGGGCAGATGTAAAGTTAAGTAAACTGACAGTACTTACAGTTGGACATTAATAACCTTTTCATTCTTTAAATCCCCTGATATAATAAAACCACCACAACACACAAAAGCATAGATCCATCAACACACTCGTGACCTAATTTTGTTTCCATTCACACATGTAAATTATATCATCTGGACTAACATTTAACCTTTCACTGCAGCTAGCAGGCAGGAATAGAGGACACTGTTTTCCACTGGGCTTCATCTTGATTGATCACATGTATGAAATACCACCTAATCAAATCAATAGCCGATCTAGGCAATAGACTTTCACTTTCAATGAGTATAAAAAGCAAAACATAAGGGAAAAAGGTACCTTTTAATCACATCCTAAGGTAAACACCTTCTTTTGGTCAGTTGAACTATATTTGAATACTGCTGATTACGTTGATTAGATCACTTTTGACTACAAGGAAAGTCTAGACAGGTAGTTCAGACAGGGACACGTGCATCCTTCACTAAGGATTTGGTTTAGTTGCTTAAAAACAGGCTCTTAATGTCATTTGAAATACCCTGGGGTATCCAGAACATCTGTGCAGGCCTGAAAGGTATAATGCAAGACTCATGGGAGAACCACACCTTTCTGGAAGGGCAGATGGATGCCAGATGGGCTATCCTGGGAGATCTTAAATAGCACTAGATGTCTATGTTGGACAAAACTAAGTAGAAACCTAAAACACCTATATTTAGGAGCATATATTGTCTATATATAGGCATTTACTTAGCATCTGTGAGGCTAGGCTCCCTCACTAGTAAGTGGACATCTCGGATTTGGATACTCATGCATGGGCTCACAGTGATGTCTGAAATGCCCTAGACTTGTCCAGAAGGGTCCAGATCTTCCAGATTCTTTGTATAATATCTGCTAGGGCCAAGTTCATATTTTGGTCTCCTTAGTTGCCTCCTCAAAAGGCAGTAGGAGTTGGGGACTGTCTTTGCTGAATGGAAACTCTAGTCATTGCCTTTAAAAGAAAACACTGAAAAATTTTAATCTCTACCCAAAATTGAAACTTAAATTTAGTTTGTTGTGCAAATCTGTAGATTTCATTGGCAATGTTTACTACAGGTCTATTGGATGTAAATCTAATGCCCAGCTCATGCTAACACCTAGATAGCATGCAGACATGTGCAGCTGGATGCATATATGTTAGACAGCTCTTTTTTACATCACCCCTTGGAACATGCCTATTTTTATTTTTTTTATTTATTTATTTATTACCAAAAGTGAAGCTTTGAGCTCGCAGTTCTGTGATTTACAAAAGAAATCTTTTTGCTAGCCAAATCTTTAAGGACAAAATTCTACCCTAATTTACCTAGTATAACCACTTGCTTATTTTTTATTTAGGAAAGAGAGGTTTATTCTTAATGAGAAACAAGAAGAATAGTGAAAACAGGAAAAGGATAGGAGAAGAAGATAATCAGTTCTAAAAACTACCATTTCATCTGAACAGTTTGTTTAAAGTAATTTGGCATTTAGACAGAAAGTATTTTTCTTCATATGATTCCATAGAAACTTTCATTATATTTCTCTGTCTTTACTTGGTTCTTCACTCTTAATGCAGAATTAACTCCAGCTAGACTGTTAAGTTTCTGACTAATGCCCTCAAATCAGCTCCAGTTTGCATTTCAGAATCTTTCTCAGCTCTGGAAAACATTGTTGCCCAAGGGAAAGCAACAGCTGTCATTTTTTAATCTATAATCAAGTGTTTGAGTTTGATGAGTCTATAAATTTACTGACTGATGCTCTATGCTTGGCAGTGGAAGGGGCATGGGGAACAAGAGCCAAGAATCTCCAAGAAAAGGGTCTGTCCATACCCAGTAAATCTTCTGCTGCTCCCTGAGTTTGCAGACAAGGTTGCAATTAGAGACAGTATTATCTCAGGGTATATATCAATCTTCCCGACAACTTAATATTATTTATCACCAAGACCTAATGCATTAAAAAATTCTGCCAAGTTTTCTTTTTGCAAACATTGCAAGAAAGAGTTGGGGCAAGCAGACCACACAGTATTCCAAAAAGGGAAGCAATTCTTCAGTAAATCTGATATATCTCTGTATAATATTCTATCAATGATATTTCTATAGTGAAGTAAAATCGGACAGATTCAAGCTAATGCTGGGTAACCTAGTGTGACACTCAAAGTAAACTTATAAGCCGCAGGAAGTCAAACTGACTGCATCTTTTCCATGGATAGGCATGGAGTAAGGCAATGATGTAAGAGCTGTCATAAAATAAAAAAGCATTTTATTATTGCTGCCTTTCTGATTATCTCTCTGGTTTTCTCCTGTAGTTACTGGAGATTTTCCAGTCAAGGAAGATCTTCCGTGTGACAGTGATACTTGATATTTATGTAATATGAGAAAATGTAGGAAGCTGTCACCTGCTCCACGAGTGATATAAGAGTGGATGATGCTTTTTCTTAAAATCTATAGCAGAAGTGAGGCTCTACAGGGCTAGGTTTATGTCTTTGGCCAAACAAGAGGAGAATAAAGAGAAGAGGTTGCTGTTAACTAATATAATAATTTGAATTTTCTTACAATGCTAACTTTCTTTGTTAATACTACATGACAAGAGAATTTCTGTGAGACTTTCACAGCTGGATAGCACTGCAAAATGCTGGGAATGTTTCCATGAGAGTCCATTCCCTGGGACTGCAGCTCTCCTCACCAGAGACACTCAACTACTTTTCAAGTAAATCAGTATTATTCAGTCTATTAAAATTACTCATCTATTATAGCTGTGCTGTTTCACATTATTTAAATGCTCTTTTTTAAAACATGAAGACTTTCTGAGAGCATACAAGAAAGATCACAGGATCACAGTTTGAGCAAGGATGTTTAATATTCTCTTTCTCTTGAAAAGTGGGCTGGTGTCTCTTAAGCAGCAGTGATAGGCACAGACGACATCTTCCTTCACCTTCTGAGGGGTCTATGTCTTTCAGGTTTTTCTCTGTGCTTGTGCATTGAGTGTGTGATTCTTCAGTGTAAGACACAGTTATTCATATGTTTATCTCTGAAGGTCTTGAATTGAATGCTGACATCTGAGACATCAGAACTGCTGAGCAGATTTTATGTCTCCTGGCAGGTAAACCTAAATCGGGGCTCCTGGATGCAGTGAAGGTGGTGATCAAAATGGCAAAAAATGCAGCAGTCCTCATTAGGATAGCTGCAGTTCATAGCCCTGATTGCCAGCATAACTAGTTTCAGTGGTGTAGCCAGTTCTTGTTCAGCACAAACAGGAAATTGGTTAGAAACATCCTGCATGTGCCAATTCTGGATAAGTCAACACACAGGATAGAAAGCAATCCCAGAAGAAATCCAGCATGGATGTGTGTTTACACCTTATATGCACCGAGCCAGATAAGTGGCTATTTCTTTTTGATGATCCAGACGGAATCTGGCATTGAAAACCACTCCAATTTAAGACATAATTAAGCCCAGATATTCACCTATCTGAAGGCAGTGGACCTTAAAGTAGAGGTGATAGAGACAGTGCGGAAGGAGATGGACAGGCAGTCAAGGACAATATAGTCAAAGTTTTCTTTTATACATCAGCAGCATTTTCTGTATCTGCCTATGCTGGTGAAAAAATTATTTTATCTAGGCCCAAAATTCAAGGATAGAAACATAAAAATAGCCACAGAGAGAGAGAGAGACAGAAGGGGCATCTGACCCTGTAAATCCTGTCCCTGATAATATCCCATAGCAAATGCTTACAGAAGAATGCCAGCACGAGCCACAATGTGGCAATGTATCCTTGGAAGCTGAAGTTCAGAGATTTCTATGGCAAAGAGAGAGTTTTTGTCGTTCACAGCCTTCACGGGATTTTCCTGCTATGAATTTGTCAGGTTAGTTTTTGAACCTATGCACACCCATTTGACATCCACAACATCCAGGAGCAGGGCAGTCATAGCTTCTTTTGTTTTATATCGAATTTGCCACTTTGCAGTGTCACTGAATGTCTTCGTGCTCTCGTACTGTAAGAGACAGCTAACAGTCAATCCCTATTTACAGTAACAGTCAATCGCATGACACTCAAGGTTACGTAGATTTCAATCATATCATATTCAGTCATCTTTTCCAGGCTAAAGGTTTCTGGTTCATTTGGCTGTTCCTCAGAACAGCTAAACACATAGCTACAATGCTACATCTTTGATCATCCTTTGTTGATTTTTCTCTGTGTCTATTTCAGTTGCACTGTGTCTTATATGAAATGAAGAGCCAGAACAGCTGTTTGAGATATAGGTATATGGGAGGAGTAGCCGATACCTCTTAGGGCTGCGCTGCCATCCAAAGGGACCTGGACAGACTGGACAACTGGGCGGTGAAAAACCTCATGAAATTCAACAAGGCCAAGTGCAAGGTCCTGCACCTGGGGAGGAATAACCCCAGACACCAGTACAGGCTGGGGACCGACCTTCTGGAGAGCAGCTCTGCAGAGAGGGACCTGGGTGTCATGGTGAATGACAAGGTGACCATGAGGCAGCAGTGTGCCCTCGTGGCCAAGAAGGCCAATGGGATCCTGGGGTGCATTAAGAAGAGCGTCTCCAGCAGGTCGAGGGAGGTGATCCTGCCCCTCTGCTCAGCCCTGGTGAGGCCACATCTGGAGTATTGTGTCCAGTTCTGGGCTCCACAGTACAAGAGGGATGTGGAGCTGCGGGAGAGAGTCCAGCATAGGGCCACAAGGATGATCAGGGGCCTGGAACATCTGCCCTATGAGGAGAGGCTGAGGGAGCTGGGCCTGTTCAGCTGGAGAAGAGAAGGCTGAGAGGGGACCTGAGCAGTGTCTAGAAGTACCTCAAGGTGAAGTGAAGAAGATGGTGCTGGTCTTTTCTCAGTGGTGGCCACAGACAGAACTAGAGGAAATGGCGACAAACTGAAGCATCAAAAGTTCCACATGAACTTAAGGAAAAATTTTTTAACAGTGAGGGTGCCAGAGCACTGGAACAGGCTGCCCAGAGAGGTTGTGGAGTCTCCTTCTCTGGAGAACTTCAAAACCCGCTTGGACGCAGTCCTGTGCCACGTGCTCTAGGTGACCCTGCATGTGCAGGGGGGTTGGACTAGATGACCTCTAGAGGTCCCTTCCAACCTTAAGCATTCTATGATTCTATGATATGATGCAAGATATGAAGATATAGGCAATTTCCCAATTTTAGCCTGTATTATTTTGCTAGTAATTGCCAAAATTCACTTTTTTTTTTTTTTTAAGAATTCCTAAACATTAAGTGAATATTTTCATTTAATTATTGATTATAACCTCAGGAGATGTGCAAGCCAGCCCATTGTGTTTGTAGGGTTAAGATTCATTTTTCTCATGTGCACACTTCTTTACATTTATCTACACCAAATTTTATTTATCTCCAGTTATTCTGCAATTTATTATACTGAATAAGTTGAATGCTTGAATAGCACAGGTAGTCAGTTATCTCCACTACTGTTCATAATCATATACAGAACATATATGTTGAATGGCATTGGTCCTATTGTAACCTGGATGAGATGCTTATAATCATTTTCTCAAACAGTATAAAAGAATGAAACATAAGGAATCGTAGTCTTCTGCATAAAGAAACTCTTCACATTTCTTACAACTGAAAAGGTGCAGATAAGTTTTGTAAAGTCCATCACATACAATCTCCACGATAGTGGAGAACACTACTGACATCTGAAGGTCTACTTTATTCCTTTCCTTACTAAATGGATTTAGGTTTCTTTAAAGGTATCCAACTCAGGCTGACTAATCCACCCTTCCTGAGCTATTGCCAGGCTTGCATACAAAGTAATTGTCCCAGCAAGGAACTGATAGCCGTATGTGAGCAAGATTTCTTACCTTCCTTATGCCCATATCACACCAATTTATGGAAAAAAGTGAGACTGGCAAGATAACAGGAGCTTCACAATTAGAGGTAATTAGCTCAGCAGGAGAATCATTGCCACAAAAGGTGTCTGGGAGGTTGGCAACCCAAGAAAGGTCAAGCTAGTCGCTCAAGATAGATATATAATCTGCCTATTTACATCACAAGCTCTTTTTGGCTCAGAGAATGTCAAGCACAATGACCTCTTTTTTGGACCTCAGAGTGCATCGGTAAAAAATGCAAACTTATTTAACGATAATGATAAAGGTGACCTCGGCTAGCAATCAGAGCTAGGTGAGAAGGATATTTTCCTTTGGAGGAGATGAACTTCATGTAGATGTAACGGACTAAGTTTCAAGAGTTCATAACCACTTTAAGGGAACGTTTGTGAAATGTGAAGTTTGACCTTGGCTAAAAACATCAGCGACAACTTTACCTCCCTGTACCCAGTGTGATGGATGCATGTTTGGATTCACCCCTAAACCATTAGTATATTGGGTTAATTGGGAAGTAACAGAAAATCCTTCTCTCATAAAACCTCTGCTGTTTTAAGTTCCAACTTCGACCTCTGGAACTTAGTTGCTGAACTTTTCTTCTCTCCTGTCCCATGTATAGAAACAGTTTGAGCAAGTATGGTCTGCACCATTTGAAAGCATCATCCTCAGATCTAAGAAAATCATGTGATTTTTCATAGAGAAAAGAAGAACAGAGAAGCATAGAGAAGCTCTATCACCTGCCAGAATTTCACTTGGCCCTCCTCAAAACTGGATGTCTTTTTTTCTGGTATTCCATAGGATTACTCATGAGAGAACAGCTTGTTTGGAAGCAGAAACCTGGCCCACACCCTGTGGCACCACTTAACTCTCACATAAGTCCTTTTACTCATGGGCTTCAGTGTGACTGATGGTTGCTGAAAGCTGCTTTCTCCTTCAAAACTCTAAATCTGAAATTAAGACGAGCAGTTCTGTGCCAGGCTAATGGAGATAACCTCAGGGAGTAGTTATACACTCATTTCAAACACTTGAAAGAGGAACAAAAATCTATGAAGTTGCTATTGAAGTATAATTAAGATGGTGTGTTCAAGTACAGTGTAACCTTAAACTGGACAAGTAAGAGAGTTAAAATGGAACCACTTACAAAGCGGTAAAAGCTCCACTGCATGAGGCACTCTGCGTGTATAAAATTATAGGATTAGAAACCATTCAGTCAGTCCAGTGCCTGTGTAGACTGAGGATCATAAAGCAGTTTTTAATGCTTTTCTATTGAAAGAGCAGAAAAATGAGAAAAGGAAGGCTGAGAAATGAGAATACCTGGAAATGGTTTGAGGGGTGACTTGCTTGGAATAAACACAAGTCCATATCGCCTCCTTCTGAAGCTTTTCTTGAACTTGTTCAAACTTTGGTAACAAAATTGAGGCTTCCTCTGTTTCTTCCTTTAAAACATGCTCATTTTCCCTGGCTGAAGAAGTCTTGTGCTCTAATCACAAGAGATTTATAATTTCTTCACCAAGCCAAAAGCGACAAGAATTGTTTTTTCTGGTGAAAACTTCAATTTCAAGGCGGTCCCATGACTGCAGATTTAAAACAAAAACAAACAAACAAAAATTCTGGGTTGCTCTGTGAAGCTTTAAAGATCATGTTTTGAATGGCTGTAAAGCACCTGGAGAAAGCATATATGGAAATGGATATATTTACGTATTATTTTTTATAGGTATATACATATAAATCTTACCAAAGTAGAACTAGTCTTGGGACATTTACTAGATGGACGCAGTAAAACTGTTAACGTTGTAGAGAGAGCAGCAGTTATTTCTTTCACAGAATCACAGAATGTTTGTGGTTGGAAGGGATCTCTAGGGATCATGTAGTCCAAACCCCCCAGCTCAAGCAGGGACACCTAGAGCACGTGGCACAGGGTCTTATCCAGGTGGGTTTTGAATATCTCCAGAGAAGGAGACTCCACAACCTCTCTGGGCAGCCTGTTCTAGGGCTCTGTCAACCCTCACAGGAAAGAAGTTCTTCCTCACATGGAGGTGGAACTTCCTGTGTTTCAATTTGTACCCATTAGCCCTTGTCCTATCACTGGCCACCACCAAAAAGAGTTGGGCCCATCCTACATATTCAGATCTCCTCCAGTCTTCTCTTCTCCAGAGAGGTCCAGATCTCTTAGTCTTTCCTCATGCAATAGATGCTCCAGTCCCTTCATCTTTGTCGCTCTACGCTGGATCTTCTCTAAAAGTTCCACCTCCCCCTTTTTACTGGGGAGCCCAGAACTGCACCCAATACTCCAGATGTGGCCTCACCAGAGCTGAGCAGAGGGGCAGGATCCCCTCCCTCGACCTGCTGGCAACACTCCTCCCAGTGCAGGCCAGGATCCCATTGGCCTTCTTGGCCAGAAGGCCACATTGCTGCCTCATGGTTAACTTGTTGTCAACCAGGACTCCCAAATTCCTCTCTACGGAGTTGCTTTCCAGCAAGTCAACCCCTAATCTGTACTGGTGCCTGGGGTTATTCCTCCCCAGGTGCAGGACCCTGCACTTTGTCTCCTTGAATCTCATGAGGTTCCTCTCTGCCCAACTCTCCAACCTGTCTAGGTTCCTCTGAATGGCAGCACAGCCGTCTGGAGTCTCGGCTACCGTACCCAGTTTGGTATCGTCCACAAACTTGCTGCGGGTGCCCTCTGTGCCCTCGCCCAAGTCATTGATGAACAAGTTGAACAGCACTGGGCCCAGGACTGACCCCTGTGGGATATCGCTGGCCACGGGCCTCCAGCTAGACTTATAATCACTATTTTTTTTGGAAAGAAATATGTTACTATGAAGACAAAGAATAGAAAGTTCACATTACATTAGTGACAAAGGGATATGCTAAACAGCCTTGTTAAACAACATGAAGGATAAATATTTTTAAATCTATAGTGTTATATTCAACTCTTCACAAGTTTTGTCTTTTGAGCTGTTTGGAGTGCTTGTGTAAGTTTTGAGTAATTGCTAGAATACTGTAAAAATTCCACATGACTGGAAAAAATCTTTTAAGTAACTTACTTATCAATCCTAAGCTCATAACAGGATGTAAGAGAACAGATAGAATTGACAGAATTACGGATCTGTGGATACCTCTATGTCAAAATGGTTTATACTTGTTCCTTGATGACAATAGAGCTAGAGCTTTCACTAATATACATAACATTATAAAAAGTGGAAAACCACCTTAGTAGCTGTTTTCAATGACAAATCATCATCAGATTTGAGAATATTGTGTTGCTACATGCTGGCACTGAAAAATGGTGCTACCAAAACCACTGCAGCATTATAGAAAAATATATATATATAATAAACAGGAAACTTTTCAGCTCTTGAGCCCCAAGAGGGTAACTGAATTACTCTGTTTCAGGATGATAGGAAAGAAAAATGTTGCATACTAACACAGGAAAATCCAGGCAACGATTCACCAGTGGAACATATTGCTACATCTTAATATCTGTGTTATCTCACCTTTGGCACAATTTGGATAGTATCATTTAAACAAAGACAATTTACTAAACTCAATACAGAAGTAAACTGGTAGAGTTTAATGACACGTGTGATATAAAGATGTCAGACCAAATGATCCAGAGGTCCCTGTAGGCTTTGGACACAATCAATCCATGAATGAACTGTGTTTAATGACAGATTAGCATGATATCCAACAGGGAATCCAAGGTGAAGAGTAGAAGAAACCCTGCAGAAATTTTCAGTGTGATAGACATGCCCCTCTGAGACTCAAAGCTGACCATTTCCATGCTGGTGATTACTTATCTTGTTTGTGAAAGAGTTGGAGATGGGCAGTATGATGAGAAAAGTAAGTATAAATTAAATTCATCAATGATTTGGCATCTCAAGAGCTCAGAGTAATCCAAAGAGTTTCATAGATCACTGCTATTTCATTTTGCTCCACACAATGTCTCCTGCTCAATTTGAGCTTGAGAATTGCTGAGGTTTTTGAAGTTGGACTCAAAATAGAGATTTCGGAGCCGAGGTCTGAGAAAATCCACAAAAGTCTGTTGGGCTGGACCAGCTGGAGGTTCGATATGTTGATGTTCTATTTGGGAAGGAGACAGCCTGCTGGAGGGAGCTCCTGGTTGCTTTGTATTTTTGGAGTTATCACCAGAATCAAAACAGCTCAAAGCAGCACTTATGACTCATATTCAGTGTGGAACAAAGCCATAAGTTAAGCACCCCATGCTACGAGTGCAACACATAACAGGCCCCTTAGCTACCCAGAAAAGTTTTACATGGTTTTCAAGTGTCAGTCTCATTTTCTTTGCGCCTAGGGCTCTATGAGGTCTAGACAATTGTAATCAGGTTCACTTCTACCCTCACTGCCCATTATAACCTGTCACTCTTCAGCTTCTTCACTTACTATTCCACTACTATGGATTTAATCTGCACTTTTCTATGCACTAAATTTAAGGCCTAGCAGTTTTCATGTATTATTCACTTCCATTTGCTATACTTGTTAAACAGTATATGTTCATTGGAGTTAATAAATCACCATTCACTTTCCTTCTCGTATTTCCCAGAACAGAGTTATTACTCAATCTATCTCTACCGACAGCTGCTTCATAGCTACCACAAAATTTTCTGTATTCATGAAGCTATTTATCACTGTACCTGTCTTAAATATTAGCAAAGTAAGCTTGCTCGAAAGCTTAAGCTATAATCTGTTGGAGGTATATGTGGAGGCATACATATGTCTGGCTTTAAATTATGTGAAATTTCTACCTACTGGTTGTGTGACATTCATCTCAGCTTGGATAATCTGAGGTTATTAATATGCTTATCAAAGAAGGAAAGTTATCTTCTTTACAAGTCCCTTACAGATAAAGAAGGGACTAAAGTCTGAAGACCTTATTAATTTTGCATATCTACTTTTGCTCTCATCCCCTCAGGAGCATATTATTTAAGTTAGTGACTAGCATCTTTGCCCTTCCTGTGGCTCAGTAAGAAGCAGCTCAACTCCTTCTCTTCAGTTTCCTTAACATGGTCTGTGGACCTGATCCAGGGCTGATATTAGCAAGAAGGTCTGAGGCTGCCTGCACACACCAGCACTTTCCTATGATGTGATGCACAGACTTTGCTTCTCTAGGCTTGACCTTCATTGTTATTTCCCACGTGAATTACTTTTTTCTTTTGACTTTATTAGAAGACGTCTTGTTCCACTGCAACCATTTAATGCTCCATACAGACAATTTTGCAGCTGTAATATGACTTTTCTTAATTTACTAATTCATTCACCTTTGCGTCAGCAAAAAATTTATATCAATCTATCATGAATCCCGGGAGGATGCCTTTGGATCTAACCCTTTTCATTAATGTTTCCTCATTAAATTAATCATACAAACTCTTTGAAAAAAACTAAAGAACTAATCAGAAAGTTTGAGCTGCTTCTTCAGAACACCGAGGGATTTTATCAAGGATTATTATTACCTTGGACTCTTATGATTAGACATAATATTTCTTCAGAATAGAACACTGATTTCTGACAGATTTCAAGAGTGACAAATTCAGCTGGAATATCCCTAAAGTGAGAAATCAAGTGAACATTTAGTGGAATTTCCATGTGATTTAAAGTTTTTGAGAAACAATTGACCTTTCATTCCTAAAAAATCTGCCATGTGAGTATGATCAAAATAATTGAGTAGAACGCCTTTATCGGACAGGAGGAAAACAATAGCTACACTTGAAAAGAAATATAGCCATCTAAATAGCCAGTGACACTAATAGGAAAGCATGGTTTTAATCATAGATTGTTGGAATCATCACAAATCATTTAGGCCTTGTTCATCTAAGTCTCTAACACGTACCGTAGAATAGTGTCATTCAGATAACTACATAATTTGAGAAATGGGGAGATTCCATTCTCTTAGGGAGAATATTGGTAATTGCTAGCTTTCTCTAGAAAAGGAAAGCAGCTCTTGTACATCAAAAACTCAATATGCTCTTTCCAGTAAGAATGTGGGACACTAGGACTTAAACTCCTGCTCTGACCTATCATCTAGAGGCCTCTCTTTTTCTTCAGGTACCATTTAGAGAAACATGCAGCTTTGCTAAGGTAGTTATTTTGAATAAGACTTTAGAGTATATTCTCTTAAATTTTATGCTTTAGAGTACATATCATCCTCACTATTACATCTGTAAAGTGAAGATCATACAGGATTGCCTTTCATATAAAAGTATCGTGATGAACACGGAGAACGACAGTTTGTGGGAGTTTTGTAAATGCCTGAAGAATGTGAGACTCAAACTGTATATGTAGCTTCATTAGCTTCCAAAATAATAATAATGACAAAAGAACCAGCATGTTTTCATTTAATTTTATACAAGCTGCTTGAGGAATCTTATACTGCTTTGATACTGCAGTGTCGGAGTTCAGAGCACTTGAATATGTGTAGTCCATCAGTCAACGGGTGGCAAGAAAACACATCTTTTTTATTGTATATCAAATTCAACAAGATATCAAAAATTCAGAATCATAATCCTCTCCACTTTAAACCATCACTGTAACCCATTTGCTTTAAAGACATGACTTCTGGAAAATCCCACCTTCAAATGTTAACACTTTGAGCAGGAGAGAACACGTAAATAATATTCTCTTTTTTTTTGTATATTTTAGAATGTCAAAACTTGAAAAGAGATAGAAATATTCAAAGTGGGTACATATGGATACATCCACACATGCTAAAGTGCAGGTGGGTAGGCATGAGGAGAGCAGGACTCATTTTTTTCTGTCAGCCATCTGAAGTGGAGATATCCTAGTCCCATGCGGATAATGGAAAAGATGGGACCTGGCTGGCTGGATGATGGGAGAGCCATGGATGTTGCCTGCTTTGACTTCAACAAGGCTTTTGACACAGTCTCCCATAACATCCTCATAGGAAAATTCTGGAAGTGTGGACTGGACGAGTGAACTGTGAGGTGGATTGAGAACTGGCTGAATGGCAGAGCCCAGAGGGTAGTGATAAATGAGGCCCAGTCTAGTTGGAGGCCTGTGGCCAGTGATGTCCCGCAGGGGTCAGTCCTGGGCCCAGTGCTGTTCAGCTTGTTCATCAGTGACTTTGACGAGGGCACATAGGGCACCCGCAGCAAGTTTGCAGATGATACCAAACTCCAGTACAAGGGGGAGGTGGAGCTTCTAGAGAGGATCCAGTGTAGAGTGACAAAGATGATTAAGGGACTGGAGCATCTATTGCATGAGGAAAGACTAAACTTGACCTGTTTAGCCTGGAGAAGAGAAGACTGGAGGAGATCTGAATCAATATGTATAAGTACCTGAGGGGAAAATGTAGGGAGGGCCAAACTCTTCTCCGTGGTGGCCAGTGATAGGACAAGAGGTAATGGATATAAGCTGGAACACGGTAAGTTCCATCTCCTTGTGAGGAAGAACTTCTTAACAGCGAGGGTGACAGAGCCCTGGAACAGGCTGCCCAGAGAGGTTGTGGAATCTCTTTCTCTGGAGATCTTCCAAACCCGCCTGGATGAGACCCTGTGCCGCGTGACCTGGGTTTCCCTGCTTGAGCTGGGAGGTTGGACTAGATGATCCCTAGAGGTCTCTTCCAACCTTAACCATTCTGGGATTCTGTGTCAACACAGTCACTGTGAAGGTCATCAGAGAGAAATTGCTACAACGCACATATGCCATTTCCTCTTTACTTCTAAGGATTGATAATAACTATTTGTCAATTATAGCATTATTTTTTTTTCTCCTTTGAATGGTACCTCTGTTAAGAATGGTAGGACCAAAATCTCATCCCAATATGCTGAAATATTTCCCATTTAACTCCTGTGTATTCACCCTATGCCTGAGGAGCTCACGTATGTCTTTAAAGAGATTTTTTTGCTCTCTGTTTTAGCATACAGTTGAGAACAAAAGGCAGGCATTTATTTGCATTATCCTGTCAAAGCCATAGCAAAGCACTCTTTCTCACTTTGAGTTATATAGAACTCCTCAGTCAGGTTTATCAGCTATATATATGCATATTCTCTCCATTGTGGACAAGCTGAGACTGGAGTGGGTTATCTTCAAATTGCAATTGCAATCTTGCAAAGAAAAAATCAAGCACAGCAAAAATATGTTCTCTGGGGGATGCTGAATTTGTTGTGTCCAAGCATGCTTGGGTTCTGAGCTGTCATGACAACCATGTCAATGGAACGCAGGCAGAAAGTGGAATAAACCATGCCTATGGATGCTTTGGAGCTATTCTCTCAAGGCCAAGCATTGTTTACTTTTGCACTGAAAATTCCTGCTACATACTGTAGCTTTCCAACTGTTTGGGGACAGAATTTGACATCTATGTTCCTTCATTATCAATAGCTTCTCTGTTTTCACTTCCAGCCTTCATGGCAAGGTGACATTTTAGAACCAGTGTTGCCAACAAGTCAAGTCATGTAGTACCTTATTTCTGAGGTAGCCATATCCATTTTAATGGAGGTATTTAATGGCATAGCACCCACCTCCGTAAAAATGACAGTGACAGAAAGAGACCCTCATTCTGCACTATATCACTTAGAAACAGAAGACAAGAATAGTCCATAAAAGCAGGATTCATGTGAAGTTTTGTCTAGTTTATCATCGAGGAAGGTGGCAGAAGTGAGCTGTCATATTTTCTAAAAAACATATTAAACCAAGAACGAATGGAAAAAACAGGTAAGGCTTTTTTTTTTTTTCAAAATTAAACCATAAATATTAGTATTTAATAATTAATATTTTTCTAGAAAACTAATAACAAGTTGTTTACAAAGGAAGAAAAAGAAGAAAAAAAAAGTTGCATTTTTTACTCCCTATTCCATAAGTTTTAATCAACAAATAAATCATTCACCCTGATCTCAATAGACTGAATTGCAATGTTTCAAATTTGGAAAAAATATTTAAAATATTTAAAAAAAAGAAAAAACAGAATGTTTTGTGGCTAAGTTTTTGAAATCTTCATTCCAAAAATAATTTGGAAACTTCTGGTTGATGACATTTAGAAGAATGCTGTT
Organism: Tinamus guttatus; assembly: GCF_059628265.1. Classification (NCBI taxonomy): domain Eukaryota; kingdom Metazoa; phylum Chordata; class Aves; order Tinamiformes; family Tinamidae; genus Tinamus; species Tinamus guttatus. The sequence goes on from NW_028288779.1 coordinate 1,571,802, forward strand.
CTACTATCTAGCAAACTGCGTTTGATCTTTGCTTAAAAGAGTGTAGGTATTAGGTGTCGGGGCTTTCATAAAGTGTTTTTTCCTTTCCTATGCTGATTCCGTAGTGTCTAATGAGAACTCACATCATTGTCTTTCTCTGCATGGATCCACTAGTGGATTCGCTTTTCTTTCCTCAGCCTCTGATTTTCATAAGATATGTCAGAGCTTAAACACTTTGAGACCTCTCTCCCATCTGTCAAATTTGCCTGAAATGGACCAGAGAATTAAAAAGTTATTAGAGGGAGACAGAAAAATACAGAAACTCATATACACGCAGAGAAAAAGTCTAATTTTTTCTAAGTGTCTAAGTGAATTATGTACTTGAGAGAAAGATTTAGAGGTCCGTCATGCTAAACAGTGATTAGCTCTCTAATTTACTTGACAATCTGAGAAGTCCCAATTTTTTTATATAAAAACCTGATGGAAGTTTCATGCTACCAAATGGAGATCCAGGGGATTTACATGAATTATCCAAAGTAGTAAAAATGTTACCTCTTCCTTCTCACTCTTCCTCTTATGATGTGACTTGCATTGTCCCCTAGGGCTGCAGTGTCAAAGATCAGGGGCCCTTTACAGTCCTGATGCAAGAAGTCTGACCCTCTTCCCAAAGGTCTCTGCTTCATTCACTGTACATCTGGCAACTTCTTCATCATATGAGGTCTGGGTGTTGCAGACAGCAGTCTTTTGTATATACAACCATAATTAATTCCCTGATTAACATCCATTAGTTTATCCAAAGTAGTGTGTGATGAAGTAGTTGGCCCAAGGTTGGCCTTGTGGAAGAATTCCATCTTGAATCACCTGAAGGAGAAATGGGCATTTATTTGCAGGTTAATCTAGAAATAGTAAAGCTAGCACTTCCCCATTTCCCACTGTACTTTTTACTCTAAATATATGTAAGAGCTGTGGCCTCCATGATACCATGAACATGTTAACATATCTATTAAGTTACTTTTAAAGATAAGAGGAATAGTGAAAACGTATTAGAATCTTCAGGTGGTGTTAAATCAGCCTAATTTAATTTAGAACATAGGAGCAATGTTGGTCTATATCATCAGATTTATATATTTAACTTTCTCTTTTCTTGACTTATTGTGATTTTAATCTTTTGTTAGCTCAGAATATTCTTTAATCTTTTTAGTCCATATTAAACAAGAGAAGGTACAGTTCTTCCAAAAGATCAGAAAATAATTACGAAAATGCCCAGTGGAAACTGATAGTTAGAAGTCAGATGCTGATTATCTAAAGAAAAATGTGCCATACAAGGGTACTTGAATGCTGCATACAAAGTTTGCATACACCTTTAGAGCTGTGAAAAATCTTGACAGACAGTTGCTCATTAAAATCTGATAATTGTAATCAGTTTGTTGACTCCCCATAATTGCTAACAACAGAAGTAATCTGTGGTTTTAGAATTCTGTCTGTATAATGCATCTCATAAGAATTAAAAAGCAAAATATAGAAAAAAATGCTTTATTAGTTGTAGAATTTAAAAGACATCAATTAACTCCTTTAACACCCCCCTCTTTTTTCCCTTAAAAGATGAGCCAATTTGTTTTCTTGATGTGTGAGCCATCATCAAGTCTAAATTCACAGCAAGAACACTTCTGAGATAGCCCAAACTTATTATGAGGTTAATGAACCAGTGCACTAGTCCTATCAAGCCCATTTGTCAATGAATAAAATTGCTCATCTGCTAACTTGCAACATAGTTTGGAATAAAACTGCCAAAAGAAGAACTTATTTATGTTTCTCTTGAGAAACAATTACTCCTCCAGATTGTAAAATGTATAATAGGTCTGTAATGTAAGGAGAGTTCATTCTTTTACAGCCAAAGTCACACATTCAGTTTGATACCAGTTTCTGTTTTTTGGAACACGGATGTGACACAAGAGCTGAGCTGGACCTACAGAATTTCAAGCAATTTCTGTAGTGAGTGCTAACAAGACAAGAACTGTGTATGGCTTATGCTGCCCAGATCCTTTCAGAAAAAATCATATCAGCCTGCTTCAACCCCTGGGTCAGAAAGAGTAAAAAGGTCATGAATGAGGTGGAGTGAGCTTTAAATTAACATGCCTGAAGGGAAAAAAAACCTAACCTGGAGGACAAAAAAAAAGGAGAAAAAAAATATTTAAAAAATGCAGTAAGAATGTAAATAAATGAGGCTCAGCATAAAGAAAACTAAATAAAATTAAAAGGGCTGATCATTAAGTCTGACCTTACAACACAAGCATCTAGTTTTACGAATCTGTTCTTGACTGAAATGCACCATGACCTGGAAAAAATATCTAGTACCTAGTACCTAGTATCTAATGAAGGAGAATATCTAGCAACAGGCGTTATTGCAATGGTTAATCATCTTAACTATTAAAAGACACTTTATTTCTCATTTACATTTTGACATTTCAGCTTTCCACCAGTGGGCCATGTACTACCTGATGTTGCAAAGAGGCTATCAATGAAGAGATCCTTGTGCAAGTCCTTGTACACTGGGATCAAATTATGCTTTAAAAATCTAATTTACCAACTTCTTTATCTTTAAAGATAACAAAGTTGACCAGCCTGAATCTTTCATGCTAAAGTTACATAGGGAAAAAACAAATGGACTAGTAGGGCAGTATGCTTTTATATAGTTGTTTTCTGGAGTTGAACTGTGCTGGAAATTGCCTGGGACAGGATTTTTTAAAGGGGCCTACAGGCTTTAGCCAACCAATGCTGCAGTAGATGGACAATTCACTTTTTGACCCCTTTGAAAATGCCAGCAATAATTATCAATGTTTACTGAAGTCTTTGAACTTGCAAGAAGTTCTAAAAAAAGGTAAGTGTGCTGATAGTTTGTATTAAACACAGCTTGTAAATTAAACAAATCACACATTAAATCCTCGAATAGATTGATTGTGCTCTTGGAGTTCTCCCCCTAGGACAAATATAATCAGATTCAGTTATAACTCTGTACTGCATGGCACAAGCTTTATAAGCAGATCACTGAAAACTACAAAGCAGAGACTTGCAGACTGACCCTTGAGGAAAGCATCTAAGAGTTCCACCTCACAGTAAAATCTTTAAAACACACACCCCATCTGACTTCTTTAAGTGCTTCTGGTAAGACTAAATGATTGTACTTAAAGGCAGCTGAGGTGCTAATAATTCGTGACCTACCTTAATCAAAGTCTGATGAAGGAGGAAGAAAGAGCTGTCCCACGTTGCACCTGAAGTGGAAAATACTACATGTTGGCTATCGGCAGCTCTCTCAAGGTCTACAGCTTTTCAAATGAAGGAGGCTAGGTAGTGTGCATGGCCAAAATCCATGCAGTTTGAGCAAAAGAGAAATGGGTATACATAAATAAGTTGTTACAAGTTATCCTATAGCCTAGCTTGCAAAATATATTAGATACCATACAGCATCGCAAAAGTAATTTTCCAGTCCTTCAGAGATGTCCAAGTTTTTAGAAGGATCAGTAATTTGGTTGTGGTTTTAAGGTATTCTGAGTCCCTGGAATGCCTAACCAGCATTATTGTTTTGTTTTTACCAGCTCTATGCTGCTATAGATTAGCTGAAATCCTGAAAGGAAGGGAGCACTAGTGCGCAGTGCATAAAATCTATTGTAGATGAACCAGATTAGAGACATAGAAATATATCTACACGAGAACTGGTAAGACAAGACCAAAGGGCCTTAACTCCATGTTCCCATTATGCTGGAAAAATACCATGCTATTATAGGAAAGAGCCAAGTACCCCAAATCTTAGAATCCAAGCAAATGAGATAGCAGAAGGGTGAAGAATGGAGGAACTGTGCCTTAGTCATAGCCACAAAGGAAGGAACTGGCAGAGGAAATCCCTCCTGAGGCTCCTTCCAAGGCCTCAATCACTATTTCTCCTCTGACATTCTCTTCGCTTTGAAGTAATCTAATCTTTGATTAAACAAACTTTGAAAAATAGAGTGAGAAGGAGCAAACAATCTTCTTTCTCAAAGATGCTTTCTTTGATAACCGACTTATCTGATGTAAATGCTTTTCTGTTTTGTTTATAAGCTAGAACAAACTGAGATGAGACATCCAGTCTATTTGGGAAGTTAAGCAATAACAGGCCTTTGGTTATCACTTAAAGTTTCTTAATTTTGTGTTTAATAAGTCTCTATTTCCTATGCAAAACCAACATTCAGTTAATATGTTTCAGCACTGTTTAAGGTATTTTATTTCCAAAACCTGTAAAGTTCCTGTGCTATATTCCAATCTAAGGCATTTATTATACAGTAGTTGGTCTTTGTTTTACACATGCTTCCCTAGATAGTCTTATGATATCATTTCCACACTGCTGGCAAATGTATTTAGAAACTGTGCTGCAAACTATACTCCTTGTACCTTAAGGAGTACAAAGCTTATGGACTGAGGCTCATCCTTGTATATTTATATGTACCATGCACATACGGAAAGAGTTATTTGAGCTTTGGTGACCTGTCATTTATAGAAGAATTGGCTTCCAGGTATATGAGAGTTGTTATTGTAAAGACTTGCACTAAGATGTTACCCAGGCATGCCACTAAATGCAGAGAAGACAGTGGCAAGGACAAAGCTTCTACATAGAGAGGTTACAGATTAAAAAAAAAGTCTTGAGATGTCATGGTAAAATACTATCCTGTAGAGTTATCATTTCTATTGACTGCATGGTCAATAGGCAGCTCCTTGTGGCCCGCTTAGTGCATTTTAACTTGTGATGTGTAATGCAAACGCACCAAACCTCTCGTACAGGATTTTTCCCATCTAAATACAGAAAAGAAGGGGGAATCCTGCAAACTACCTGTCCTGTGTGTACTATCTGTGTTTTTTTGTTTTGTTTTGTTTTTATATTAGTTTATTGACAATTAATTTCATACAGAGACTTTTTTATCCGAACAAGAAGCAATACTGTAAGTGTTGGAGAATGGATTTGTTCTTCTTACTACTGAAATTTGAATAAAAATTGAAAAAACTTGAAAAAAATTGAGAAGCTTGAGTTTGATCTTTGAGAAAAATTATCTGTCTCCTGGCCAGTAATGGGTTGAAGCTTTTCTCAAGGGAACTGCCTGAGTCATCTTTTGAATGTGTACCTCTCTCATTTAGGTTTTCGGGCCTGTTTTAACTGCATGTCTGTCTAACCTGTGCACAAATTGCTCCATTGTAACTTTATGCCGATATGATGAAGATGCATGTAGTTAAGTGCAAATGGAATAGCTCCAGTGCAATTAGTATAATTACATAAATACTCTCAAACAGCATAAGTTAAAATAAAAACAAAAAAGGGACGCTTATACCAGAGAAGAATATCACTTGTATAACTATAATTTAAAACTGTAAATAAGCTCTAATGAACACATCTTTTCAGCCCTCAGTCACTCTCACCTTAAGTAGAGGCCTTTTATATTATTTTATTTTCTTTTTTGACAAACATCTATACAGTGGCAAATTGCTTACAGCACCTAACTCCATTCCACTCAGCAATAACCCATCAGGGGGAAATCCTGACTCCCTAGAAGCCAAAAGAAGATGCAGGAATATCAGCATCCTGCGGTTGAGAGACAGTCTCCTGAATTCATTGCAGTAATATTTCACATGCCTGGAAATAAAAGTAAGCCCTTTGAGTGACTGTGTAGCAAATGAGGCATCTAAAATGCTTCAGTACTCTGCTAAAAACTCTTAGTATTGACAAAAATTGTCTGTTTTAAAAATATATCTGCTGTTCCTTGTTAGCAGAGTGTGTAAGGATAGTCAACCAAGTTGACAGAAATGGAAGAAAATATTCACAATGATAACAGGTTAATATAGCTATCTTTTCTAATTATATGTCTGTTTAGAGCACAGGTAGATGAGGAAATTTGCCTATGCATTACTGGGTCAGGTTAGCCACTGTCTATGTTTATATCAGCTGAATTGTATGGATTGCTTGTCTCAGTTAAGGGGAGCTTATAGATGGAACTGAATATAAGTGTTGATGGCAAACAAATATCTATGTTATTTACCCAGTTCCATTTTGAAAAACATTTTATAATCAGTTCTTTCTGTTTGCAAAATCTTAGATTTTTTTTTTTCAAAAATCTTGGCTATTTCCTGAGCATAGAATTCAGCATAAGTGTCCTCTCCTCCCTCTAGAGAAGAAGACGAAAATTTAGTCTCCTGCATCCTCTCTGGATGATATTTTTCCAAGTAGACCAGTGCTCATTTTGTTCTACCAGGCCAAAACATACTTTACTCTCTAATATGCGCCAGCCAAGAAGTGCTCTGCTTGCATTATGGATCTTTTCTTTAAAAGTATCAGCATCAAATGGCTTTTTTCGTATATACCTGCTTGTAACACCTGAGCAAATATTTGTTCAACCTGAAGAGAATATAAATCTAAACAGGTTCTTAATCTGAACCATAATGCTGTGTTGTAATATTTTAATAGACATTCAGTTTGGAGCTTTTTAGAGTGTGAAAGGAAAACAATAGGACCTATATGGAGCTTCTTTGGGAAATAAATGGTATTTTTTAAAAAATCAAATAAAGAAATATCCTTGGCATGGGGTCAGCAGTGGGAATTTGACACTATTGGAAAATAAGACTGTCAATCAACATAAAGTTACAAGTAGGAAAAATGTCTGTGGTAGACAAGAAAGGAGATTTCTTATTTTTCTCAACTTGATTCCTTGATTCAGGCAGTCAGTTTGAGTAGGGCCTCCCTGGTTTTGGAGTTATGGGAGTAGAGATACTAATTTATTATCTGGGATGTTATCTCTCTCCATTTCCAGAATTCTTCTGGAGAAATTGGCAGATGGTGTTGGGAACTGCTGGTGCAAGGCAGTTGGTGGTGCTGAGAGCAGAGAAATCATGTCATTTGTGATCCATCTCATGAATTTAATATATGGAAAGGCTCAGTCAGATATGAGCAGAAATCTCCCTGCTGCACCATACATTTTCTTGATGCTAGGGACGCATTGCCAGCAGGCAGGTAGCCACCAGAAACTGAAACGTGCATATAGTAATGAATATTATCTATTCGTTATCAATTTGACTCCTATTTAGGAATATTGCTCATGAAAATTACTTTAACCCCTGAAGTCATCTAGTACTTCCTACATCCCTGATGCTCTTGGGAAATGAAAATACAGTGTGAAACAAAAGAACAGCTTGCTAAATGTGTGTTCACGTGATGGACTGCAGGCCAACAGAGTATGTTTATTTCACAGTGGCACCAGAAATGCAGGATGGCTACAATAATGATGCAAGTACTGTGTAGTATCACAGATGCATTGAAATTACTATTTTACTTTTAAATAAGGGTAACACTATTCAGTTATGGCTAATCTGGATTCAAACCAGTCATCCACAGAAGACAGCTCTTGCCATGAACAATCATTAATTTCCTGAGTCATAATCTCCTTGTGGAAGATCTATCTTAAAAGAAAACAACTTCACTTATGGCAACTTCATGCGTTTTGAGTAAGGAGGAGCTATTACTAAACCATGTTCTCTTTTAATAACAGAAGGTGCTGTTCATCTGAGCCTGAGTTTTGACAGGAAGACAAAGCATTTTGAAATGCAAGTGGTTCATTAGTGAACTCCTAATGGATATTTGGTAGTTAGATTGTAATTTGTAGTGGCCTTCGCATTTTGTAAAGTTCTCTGATTATTTCTTAGCAAACTAACTTCACTGATAGGGAGATTTCACACTGAGATATAAAAAGAAGAGCCACTGATTAAGGACATATTGCAAACAATACTTTTGCCTTATAGCTATTTTATTGCTCACCTGTGGTTATGGGGATTTTTCTGCTTTTCTTCTGAAGTATTTTGCAAAAGACCTCGCTATATTGCTCATTGAGTTAATGGGCTTGCTTACTCATCATGGTTTGGAGAACAACAAAGGAAACTGCGTGTGTCCCAATTTATACAGCAATTGGAACAAATGTCTTCCTTAAGTATAAAAGGATGATTTCTTTTAAAGAATAAAGCCCTTTGAAACCAATTAATAGTTGACCTACATAGTAATGCTCATATCTCTGTGTTTCCTCCCTCTTTTCATAGAAGTGATCTTTCTGTAACAGAAAAAAAAAGGATAAACAAGTATGTGTGATCATCCACTTCTACTACAAAGAGTTTGAGGTTAAATATGCAAGCATTTTTGCATCATTTCCATAAAATTAAACCCATTTTATCTTTATAACCAAACCGTCTGCTACAATAGCAGCTGCAGAAAATACACGACAACAAATCTTTCTCCATTGAAGGGCTTCCTTGGTATGACTGGGCAATGTACAGTGACCAGTAAGAACTTGAAAGCATCCAGACAGAAGCTTCTGCTCTAAATGCTCAAGTCCACAAAATGTTTGTTGACTTGGAAGCATGTTATGTTCTTCAGCACACAGCCGGAGCAGTCAAGATGTGGCTCACAGGCAGCAGCATCACACATTCAGAATATTTCATTTGTGGTAACATCCTTATATGATTACTATTGGTTCATATAATTCCCGATGTGAGATGAGAAACTGAGAAAGATAAATTATGAATTTAACAGCATATGCTATGCATGATGGGAAAGTAACACTGTGTTAAAGGAATAGCAGTTGTTCAATGGGAGAACCAGGAACCAGAAAGGCCTCACACTTCAGTGTATGTAGACCAAGGAAGAGCAGAAAAGGGTAAGATTTTGGCAAACAAGTGTGCTCTGGATGGCTACTTAAGGTTACTATCTCAGTCTCTTTCCTAAAATAAGATTTCATGTCAATCTCATCTTGCAATCAGCTCTTGAGGTGGTCTTAACAGACTGCACTTACTCCATATGTAATCTAACATTAATCTCTTCTTGGAGTTTATTTTCATTATAAACATATCTGTGTCGAAAAAAATGTTGAAATCATAGTGGAACAGTTATATAAAAAGGTTAGTGTTGTTCAGGGAAAAGAATATAATCCTGTAACACTAGGACTGAAAAAGTCTCAATCAAAAATCAGTCAAAGTAAACATTTTAACATTTTAAATACCTCCAATATGGGGTTTATTGCATTTATGGATGAGATTATGCAGTATAATTGTCAGCACTAGCAGGGAACTGGGCTCAATGATATAGTCCCAGTGAAAAAAAAAAAAAAAGGAAAGAAGAAAGAAGTGCTTCTGTTTTCAGCAGCACTCCTTTGATCCAAAATTTATCTCCCTCTGCCTTGAGACAGGATTGAATTCCTGTTATATCCTGATTGGGTCTAACTGAATGCTTTTGCTACTAAATCTCATCAATAATTTCACAGCATCTTCATGCTGTTTTCAAGCACCTGATAAATGAGCAGCTCAGAAATAAACCTGTTATGTAGTCCATAGATGTACAGATGAATGCAATTAAGAAGACACTTCCATTCATAAACAACAGGAAAGTTATGTGTTGGCAATGTGGGCAAGACAACAGAACCATTATTTAGAGCATTATAGATAAAAAGATGGAAACTGATATGGCCCTTGTACAAGATAATCTCTAGGAATTTAAATGGAGCTGCAAGGATCCTCTCTCTTTGTTCTGCCCATTTGCAGAGAGGTGACTACCCACAGTATAAACTAGTGCTTTCTCCTCTGCTTTCTTTTTTGTCTTGCTGATAACACTCTTTGTTCAGCAAATGGAACCATATTTAACAATTAGGCTGCACACTTCCTTCTATTTCAGAAGGGATGCAGCCCTGGCAGCTTTGTATTTGCATTATATAGCCTTCAAATACAATTTTTGGATCACTGCACCCTGAGCTTATTTTCACTTTGAACCATTGTCTCCTCATTTACCCTTCCTAATATTATCTGTAAATTATTCTTTTGACATTTTGTGTTATATGAAGCCATTACTCACTGTCAATGATCTTACCTTCCTCAAATGTTTTCTCAGACATTGCTGCTCTGTATAGCTCTGTATAACTTTCTTCTACAGTGAATCGTTATTAAAATTGAATAATACTATTTTCCATTTATATATCAACTTATATGACAACTATATATGGCTATATCTGTACTAGCTGAAGGAGTATGATGCAATAATTATTATACAGACTGTAGCAATTCTGCACAACAATTCAGGGCAGCTGTTTTCAACCTGCAGATCCTCTGGTTTGCTTCTGAGACATCTGCAAAAGGTAACTGAGACAAGCTAGTGTGTTTTCTGGGCTAATATTCTCTCTACAGAAGAGTGCATGGACATTGTTGTTTTTTGGGCTTGCATAAAGTATGCAGAATCTCTTATTTAGCATAAAAAGTAAAGAAGAAGGACTTATCAAGTAGTAAATGAAGGAAAATGCTTACGTAGAGCAATGGAACTTGATTGAAATTTCAATGGATGCTAAGCTCGCTCTGTGAATAATCAGTGAGAGATCTCTAAATTTTGATCTGTTTTAAAAATTTAATTTACTTGGCTTCTAGAAGACTGTGTCACCAGTAGGACTATTGTTCATAATGCTCTTCTTCACCAGCTGTATCTCTTATATGCCAAATCAATGCCATTTGGGGCTAGATTCTTACAATTTATCCAAGAAGTAAGTATTAATTAGAAGAAATTCTCGTTTTCTTGCCCAATCTTTTATCTTTTGATGCAATAGCTGGCTAGCAGATATAGTTTGTTTCATTGTAAGTCCATTGAAACTTCTATGTAAATCTTTGACTAATGTAAAACTAACACTTGAAGCTCATACTTAAAGTGAATACTTTGACCTAGCATATTAATCCATACTCTCCAGTCTCCCAATTTGAGTCAATGCATGAGAAAGGGAGAAAGTGATAGGGTAGATGCGGAAGAGATTAGTCCAAAGAAGTCCAGATAGAATTTACACAGAACAATTGTGATGTGATAGACTCACCATTCCAGGAGGAAAGAGCAAGGGATGATGTTCAATTTATTTTGGGAAATGTGACCTTCTTTATAGAGGTTCCATTTTTACTTTACTGTTTGCAAACATAAAATACATGAAAATATGTCTTTCCAGTAACACGTGACAATGAAAGCAGCTGTAGTAGCTGTCTACAAGCAAATAATACTCTTAAAACTGCCTTCTTGGCCTTCTGCTTAGCAGAAATAACTCCTGAAGAATGCATGAAATCTAGTGCCTTTAATGAAAGCATGCAGAAAGTTCTACAAGTGTCGCTAAGAAATTTCCATGCATGTTTCCTTAAAAACGTGTGGTGTTTTAAAATCTCAGAGAAAAAATATCAGCATGATGTGTTGTGGCCGTTTCTATGGTAACCATACTTTTTGCTTTTATTCAATAACAGTGTGAACTCGCTCTTAAGCCTGTACAGCAACATGACCTGCTGCAGACTAAATTACTAGGGTTCTACATACTTGTACACACTTTATTTTTCATTGCATTTTGCCCCTCAAGAATAAATGAATTTTAACATAAAAGCAAAGACTTTAACCAGCTGCGCCCTTTCCACTACCTGCTGTGCCTCCCACTTTGTGGTTCATAAGAAATATGAGACAGTTAGTTATGCAAAAGTAGAGCGGTCTTAATGAATCCCAAACTGCTATCATTTATTTTAAAACAACAGTAGGGAAAACCCCTCTCTCCAACATAGTAAAGTTCATCTGTATCCAAAGATATTTTTGTCATAGACGAAAAAATCCAGATTGAAGGACTGCATGTTGCATAACCACATTTGGTTTTAATGTTGACTACCAAATATTCTTGTTAATGTATACTTTTCCTCACAGTAGCACGTACAGTCCCCACTTATTATTAAAGAGTGGGAATCTTGAAAGGAATACCTAGTTCAAATGATTCTTTTGCTACAATATAGCAAAAGAATGCATACTTGAGTGCTCTTGAGTCCTTTCTGCAGAAACTCTTATCTTTTTCTAGAACTATTTTGGTGTATGGCAGTGGGGGAGTGTTTGTTTTTCTATTAATTTTGTCAAAATACTAACTTAACATATTACAGCTTTGAAGAAATTTTTCCTAAGGAAAAAATGTTTCATAATATCTTTTTGAACCAATTCTAATAATGAAACTAATCTTACAATGCATAATTTTGGATGGAAAGAGATATGTTAGTGTTCCTGTATTACTGGGAGGACTGAGAAGCAGGAAAGAGAAGTTAGAGGGAATTAGTTTTGAAGACATTTGGAAAAAATTTACATTTGGAAAATTAAAATTAAGGTGCTTATGTATATAAATTTATAATCTAAACTCAACTGTCAATAAATATCCAGTCAACACAGCTAACCGAACCTACAGACTGATTCAGCTTGTGGTACAGGAGATAAACAAATCTGGGCAGGTCAGTATCTTCAAACTGTTTTGACTAGATCTCCATACTAAGTATAGAGACCTTGAACTTTTAGGTCACAAATGGAAAAAAAAATTAGACATGCTAAATAGCAAATCAGCATCTTCACCAATGACTTGAATTTCCAAAGTATATTCTTTTGTGTTTGTTATCTAGATCACCATCAATCAAAAGGAATAAACACAGATTATATTATTATTTTCACTAGAGCTAATTTAAGATCCTGATTGCCAAAGTGAAGTGGATAGTATCAATTGAGATACTGTAGGGTATCTCAGGAGAACTTCAGCTGCTTCAGTGGAGCATGGATGTTCCTTAGCACTGTGTTGCTTGTGTTGTCTCAAATACTCCAGGGAATCTCAAATGGCATCAGATGCTTCTGCATAGGCAGATGAACCAAACCCTAGACATCTACCTTGAGATGAAATACACTGCAAAGGTGCCCATGTCTCTCCATTGATTTAAGGGGACTTACAGGGAACTCAGGTAACTAAAATGGAGATGACTACAGTATATGTAACAGTATATGCAGTGAGGTCAGCCCAATCCTTGCTTGTTTAGCAGCATGTCAAGTAGATTTTTTTCAGTAAAAGAATAAACATTCATTCAAATGAAACAGTAATTTTATCACGTAGTATTTGCTATGGGCTAAATATAGTTTTAATTTATCACATATAAGAATCTGTCCCCATTGAGTGTTGCTCTTGTAGCCAAGATTTCTAAGTTTCAAATTTCCCAAGCTGGTAATATTCTGAAATAGATTGTACATGCATAGATTCATTTAATAGTAATCTAAGAAGCACGGTATATCTCAGTCCTATAAAATACAAAGGGAAGAGAGACATACATGAATGATATGATATGATGGTTCCCTGAAGGGGAACATCTTGTTATTCAACAAGAATTCAAGCTTGTTATTCAAGCTACTGTGGAATTAGAAAAAGTATATATATATACATATATAGGTAGTTTTATATATATATATGTTGTATCTGTATATAGATATATTTTCTTGACTAGTTTTTCACAAATAGAAAAGAGCATATCATTAAACCATTGAGACAAGAACATACCTTATAGGATATGTTCCTTTTATATACAGCTAAGAAGTAAATATGGATTACCTAACAGTGAAAACAATTGCATGCATGATGAACTTGATGCACTTCCAAAAGGATATATATATAAGTATTTCCATAATTTGTTCAATTACATCTTTGTGCTTTGGTAATTTTTTTATCCCTGGGAATATAGAATAGCTTTGGAAAACAGATAAGGAATTAAAAAAAAAAAACACCACCACCACCAATAACAACAAAACATATTAACCCTTCTATTACTATATTCCCTTACATTCTTACATTCAAACTGTTCTTCTGTGGTACGCTGGAATATAACTCTAGAAAAGATCACCAGGACTTGCAGCCCTCACACTGGTGTACAACGAAATTACAAACATCTATTACAGGAGAGCTGTGTTACTGTGAAGGCTTTTCGTTGAGGTGTTATTTTGATGAACTATCTTGTTCTGTGTTATGCAATTTATAAACATCCTTGTTTGTGAATCCAAGATAGACACTAAACTATAAATGCTGCTTCCTTCCAATTCTCATACCCTCTGAGAGTCAGCAAAGGAAACAAAAAAAAATCTCTTGTCCACCCATACACATCCCCTACCATCTGCTCCTCCTTTTTTGCTTGACCTGGGTTTGTAAACTGCTTGTACTAGCTAAGCACAAAAGTAAGCCATGTTAAAGCATAGAGGCCTAGCATCACAACTCGCCCAGGAGAAAGATGTGAAGATCAGAGATTGGGAGTACTAAAGAAATACATTTGCACTGCAATGAGCTGATACACTCTGGTATTTGCCACCCTCTGCTAACTCGCTTTAGAATCCCATTATCCATGCTCATAATGGGAATTGCCACATTTATAAAGTCTTGAGGATGTATACTGCATGCAGACAACAGATAGAGATGTAATGGCAGCAGCCAAACAGCCAATTTCAGCAAGTTTGTTATTTCAAAAATAATAGAAATCATTTACCTTGCTTAGGTATTAGAAAGGCAGAAAGAGTTGTACAAGTATATGTGCACAAATGTGCAAATATTACTCCTTTGGACAACTTCACTATTCTCTTTCTGCCTCAATGCCCTGCAGAAACAGTCGCTATTTTCCATTACAGAACTGGCTTTTTTGTTGCTTGTTTGACTACCTTTTAGAAAATGTTGCAATCACAACAATCCCTGTTGGTGCTCTCTTTCACCATTCCAGACGTATTTTACAAGCAACCTGTTCTTCCCTGCTTAGCAATCTAATTTTCTAGGAAATTAAAATCTGCTCCCAGATCTTTACTTGCCTTCACTGCCAAAGGTAAGAGTCATGTCACCTAGCTTTATTTCTAGTAATACAGTTTTATGCACGAGCTAATCACCTGTGGCTTCCACCGCAATCAATGGAGAGAAGCAAACACTTCTAACACACAACTCATCTGACTTGACGATGAGATAATTTGCATATTAGAGTCTTCACATTATCTTTAAGGAGAGGACAGATGACTAGATGCCTATATTATACAAATCTACGGTGATTTAGATGAATGCTGCCCAGCTTTATCAGGATTATTAAGTCAGTGTGAGTCCTAGAGTAATGTTGAGAGCTCAAGGAAGTGACAGGCTGGGGCTTATGAGCAGGAAAACAAAATATAGCCTCCCAAAACAAGGTAGGTAGAAATCTGAGCCTTTATCACTTAGCAAATTCACATTGTGTCTTTCTGACTTGTTCTGAGTTTTCTACACTGAGTCATCAATTAATGATAACATTTGCCAAAAACATGTTGACATTTTGTAAGTGCTCAGTCTGTTAGGAATGGTCCTTGGTATTTAAACTGTAAGAATAATACAAAATTAAAATACAATACATATATATTTTTTCCTGGGGTAAGGTTATTTGTAGGAGAACACTTTACTGAGTGGTAGAAAACATAGTCCTCAATCATGAATTCTCAGAAACAATTGAGAAAGTTTCTTTGTAAAAACTAACTTGAAAAAAAAACTCTCAAATTCTGTATAGAAGATTGAAGAGTTTGTGTTTTTGAGGACGAAGCACTTTCCAGGACTTCTAGGCACTTTATTTCCATTTCTGTAGGGCTTTCTGAGCAGGCAAATGAGCACACATGGGTTATTGGATGTGTGTCAATGGGAAGAAGTGAGCTAGCAGTGGCTTCTGAAGCTGACATGGTTAGTGAGGTTCTTTTGAGTTTCAAATACATGTAATGGTTAGCCTCATCCCAGAGCTGACAAAAAGAGTCCACTCAGAAACCATTTTCATTTTCTGCCTGCAAATCATTCCTAGAGCTTTACCTCTGCCTACATCTCTAAAATGTGTGACAGGTGTCTGTGGAGCTGACCCTGTCAAATAAGAATTAGAGACAATTTTACTCTATTTTCCATATTTGCAGCACAAATTAATGATTTGTTGAAGAATTTATGAGCATGTTCTCGATAGCTAAATTGATTAGGAGGGTAATAGAAGTATTTTGGATGTGCTCTTCATGGATGTCAGTGCTGCAGTAAGGTCCACATATGTTTGAAAAAAGAAATAGCCCTTGGGACTTCCTTGGTTAAAAAAAAAAAACACCTATGATGCATAAAGCAGAACTAAGCCCTATGAATCCTCTCATATATTGACATGCACATCCTCTTTATGCAGTGACTCTGAGAAAATGGACAGAAAAGCGGTGCAAAATAAAATTGCCACTATATATTGTGCTTTCTTGCTCTAAATACTTTGCATTAGATCCAATAAAAAGCTTAGACACCTGTCTACAATCAAGCTAAACATTAAGACCTCTGGGTGGAAAGCAGAATCCTGGGCTGGATAACTGGAGTCTTATACAGATGCACGCAATGAAAAGTATGCAAAGTTGAGGCTCCTTAATTTCATAGAAATTAAGTGAGGATTTGGGGGCTTCACCATTCCTGGGTTAGAAAGTGTTTTTTTTTTTTTTTAATTTGTCTGTGTATTCAGGCCCTGAGCCAGCAAAGTGTCAGTGAAACTCCTCTCAGGCTCAAAGAGAGGCACATGCCTGGACGCTTTCCTGCAGCAGCAACATAACACCCTGCCCAAGCAATGAGATGTTGATGCTTCTTGGCACCTGCTAAATTTGCACCCAATGGTAGTCTGTGCATATTAAAGTAAAACATTTTAGTGGGTTCATATCAGAAGAGCATCTATGGTCTTTGCCAAGCTGAATTGTAGGGAAGAAATGATGAGGTCAAGAGCAGGGCACTTTAACTGCTTAGTTTCCACTTTGTGATTTATATCTTGCACTACAGCATTTTAGACTAAGGTGTGTTGAATTGCTTATTTGCTGCAGAGCCAAATAATTAGCTCCTTTCTTTCCTGTTAAAGAAGATTTTACTTCATAAACAGCATCACTTAAACATTTTACACAGCTGTATCAGTTTCCATGAAAAATGTTGCTTCTCTTTCCATATACTATTTTTTATAGTATAATAGCAGAGTAATGAACTTTGTGGAACATTTACCTCACTGGCTCCTGAAAATGGAGGTCTGAATATCAAGAAATTTCTCTAAATAGGAAAGGTGTCCCTTAAAAGGGCCAAATCTCTTTTGATTGGATTTGACTTCATCATTGACAGTTATTCAACCATAAAAAGAATACTAAATCTTAAGAAAATAGCAGCACAATGATTTTAATAATATGTTTTAAACATGTTATAGTTCTTTGTAGGTAAATGAATAGGTAGACACTGGGAATGGATTGAACAGCTTTGCTAAGGGCTGGACTGACTCATCTCATTATTCAGTCCAAAATTGGTGATTGTTTTCATCAGAATAGCCAGGGTTTTGGGACTGTTGCCACTGGTCTGAGTCCTTTGGTACATGCTCAATTGCATTGCTTCAGAACATGGAAAAGTTTTTCTTTCCAGTGCAAGCATTTATTAATTTCAATCAGTACTAAATTGTAAAATCCATCTATAAATCCATCGATGTTTGGAGTTAACCTTCCCTACAGCTAATTCAGTTTTCAGCTTTTGTTTTCCCCAAGTATTTTAATCAAGCAACACGTTCATTAGTTAGTGTTTGACTAAATTTTGACTCACTTTTTGTCTGTTCTTGTCTGCAAACTCTTCAACGTTTTGTTCACAATTGACATTGATCTTTAGAAAGGTCAATTTATTTCAATTTATATAAGCAATTTTAGGATTTAGAGGCCATTCCTGTCCAAAGTTGGGCTAAATTCTGATGATGATGATTGTAACCGTGATGATCATGATGTGAAGTGGGAGTTACTTTCAAGAAAGTCCAACTGGGTCAACAGAAGCTTTTCATTTTTATAGTTTTGGTATACTCAATGTTTATTTTTATTTTGTGTTACTATTATTTTCATTTTCACAAATTACCACAGTTTAATACAGTCATTCTGAGCCATAATTTCAACTTGCTTTTCTTGAAAATGTCCAGAGTAATATATTTAGAGAATATCATGTGTTTTCAAATATATGTCTGGAACTCATCAAAAATGAATTTTTTCTATAAACAGCCTTAGTTTTGACAAGCTTCAAGTTTTCTAATGAGGACAGCTGAAAAAGCTCCTACCTGTTACTAAAATGAAATATACTGTAAATGCATACTGACAGAATAGCAGTCTTTCAATTTAGAGCACAGAATCATGCTGGTTACACATGTAGTATTTATTAGTATTTAATAAATCGCAGTTATGCAAAGACTGGTACAATGTGCTATTACTGTCTTACACTAATTGACATTTCTTCCTCTATTTAATCAATCATTCTGCCTTTAGGAAGAGGCATTTTTCCATACTATCTTCTGACAATTCCTTAATTTTGTGCCTCCATCGTTTTTGCTTCTTGTGATTTGAATTCAGGCATCATATAGTAAACAGCAGGGTCGTGCAGCCAGTTTTTCTAGGAACTTGTAAAGCAAATATTACTCATGTGTAAAACAGGGGCAGGATGCTATCAGGAATTAAGGCTTAACATGCAGAGCTGTGTCCCAGTGGTTTCCCTGCCTTGATGCTGCTGCTTTTTGGATGATCTGTTAGATACAGGGTGTTTTACATAAACTATTTCCCCTCCTTGGAACACCATTATAAATCCCATTCCATTGATTTTCTTGTGCCACTTTCACCACTGTAGAATCTGAGCATCTTCCCCTGTGCATGAAAGAATGTGAACAACATCTGTCGTAGGTGGTTCGTTCTTTCTCTCATCTTGTCCCTGGAGAGAGAGCTGTGCATGTAGTGGGTAGAGGTATAAATAATAGATTATTCCTCTCCACAGTAAAACTAGAAAAAATAAATAAATGGCTTGATCCAAAATGATTTTTTTAAGCAAAATGCTTAAAAAAAAAAAAGTCAGTGGCATGTGCGGCTTTCTATTCAACTTAAAAGGAAATATTTTTGTTGTGGGAAATAGGGACAAGAAATGGGAAGAGAAGGCTTATATTCATAAAGCTTTGCTTGAGAAGAAATTGATGGAGGGTATTCCTTGTCATGCCTAGCAACTCAAAGATTATAGCACTTGAGTTCAGAACATGGTAGACCATGGTTCTGCTCCCTCCTCTCTGCTATCCCCATCTCCAGATGTCCATCCCTTACTCAGCCAGAGAGATTTTCTAAGAAACATCACTACTACTGGATCTGTATCATAGTATGAAAATAAATATGCAAATAAGCCTTCAAGCTGTCATGCTCAAGATGTCTGCATTTTGGTGGTTTGGATTGTCACTCAAGTCCTTGGACACGTGGGTTCCAAAAGATGCTCACTGTGTAATTCATTGTTCAGGGAAAAATGAAACAGCCTTAATGGGAGGAAGTGAAAACTCTCTGCCTGAATGGGTGTCCTCCTTGGTGTTTATGGCAATTTCCTAAAATGTGATAGTTGCTTTTCTTGTGGTTTTAAAAGCCTTGACTCCTTTGTTTTCCATCCAAAAGTGTATGGCAACTCTGAGTAATGCATTAATATTTTCTAGATGACTAGAATTGCAGATTTTACAGGGAATACATTATCCAGTTACAGAGAAAAGTTTTAGAGGGAATTGTTATGTTTTTAAGATATATCTTATTTATATCCTATCTTTTGGCTCATCCTTCAGGAGTTCCTGCATCGCTGTTTTTTTTAAACAGCTCAGATAGATAGCACCATTATATCTGGTTAATAAAATTATCCTGGATCTAAATCAGAGAATCTCTTCACAGGGTGCATTCTTGCTAGGAGACATTTTAATGTCAGAATGGATCAGTCTCTATATAATTAGCACTCCTTGAGATTTGCATGTGCTGTACTTTTCTTTACCTCCAGCCAGGTGATGCCCAAATGGGCAGAAAATTGCTTCCTTATATTTAAAATAAATATTTTTTGAGTGGAAATCTTCCTTCTGATGGACCTTGTTTTACCTTTTGCTTGTTCCTTCCTTACCTCCTACAACAAGTCCCCTATGCCCTTTGGACAGCCCCGTCAGGTTAGCAATGATGAGGTGACAGTATGTCTGGTTTCCACATTGCCTGCAACTTCTGCCAACCAGAATATTTTTTTTTACATGAATTATTTCTGCTTTTTCCCCACTAATTTGAACCTGTGCCCTCTAACTGACTGCTGACATTCACAAAATCCACAAGAATTGAATTATCTATTAAACTGCAGTGTTCCCATCAAATCTGGTTCAAATCAGGTAGTGGACTTAAAGCTTATTGGCATGAAAGGGTGCTAACGGACAGGTGAATTGGTTGAATTCACTTTACTTGCACGGTAAAATGGTTTAGAAATGGAAATAAACTCAATTAAAACTCCCAAACTCATCCACAATTTTAAATGCTAAAAAAATAACTCAGAGGCACATACTTGTATAGCTGCAGGTTATAGCTTTTGGGGTGCCATTTTTTGAGTCGTTAATATCATATGTCCCTTAAAAGAATCCATTACATTCATTAATACATAAATTCAGCATCCACTTGAGCTAATTTAAAATGGAAGTTATAAAAGAACACTGTCTTGAGACAGTGGAAAGAACACTTTTGTGGTTCCTGATATTGATGCTCAGCTTCCAGTTTCCAATCTCTTGGTCACTTCCCCTTGAACCTTGAGCAAGACATTAGAAGATATGAAGTACATCAACATGATGAAAAAGATAAATGCTATATGGATGTATCCAAGCTAACTTTAAGAGATTTTCTATTTCTCTACCTTCCCATTCTTTACCTTTGGAGATCTTTATTCTTCCTTTCCCACTGTGAACTTGAGTGGTGCTGTATTCCTCCAGGCTGCTCTCTCAGTTGTGATCGTCTCAGATTGCATCAAAGTAAGTTCTACACTTCAGTTTTTATTTCTAGATTTTGCTGTAATTTATTTGTAAAATACTTTCTTGCTTTGTTAAGTTTATGGATATCTACCAAGAAAGTCTGTAAAAATTAACTCTCCTTGTTCTATGATAATTATGAGTATTATGAAGATCATCACTCCTCAATGTAGGATGTCTAGAAAGAAAAGAGGGAGTGAAGGATAAATTCCAAGTAACAGCAACATCATTATTTCCCTTTCCTTTTTCTCTCTCTCTGTCTCTTTCTCCATCTTTGAAGTTTCACAACTCTGTAATGTCAGAAAATGGGTGATTTTGGTATTATTTTTTCTAACATTTCTTCTATGATTATTGTAAATTATTCAGGGCAAAGAGGCTGCAATCCTAAAACAATAATATTATGGAAGATATCAGGCAGGACAGAATTTCCTTGAAGATTGTTTGTGTTTTAGTAGTCTATAGATTCCCCCAGTGGAGATATTTTTATTGCACACCAAGTACTACAAAATAGAAACAACTAGTTCGTTCATTTTGAAACACCTGAAGCTGTGAAATTTCTGCTATTACTGAATTTTATTTTAAAATACAAAACTCCCAGTCCTTTGTGGATCCCATATCTGTGAATCTCAGTTTGGATATGTTCTTGATTGCCAATGTTCTTGATCGATGCTCTCTGGTCAACATATTCAATCTGCAGTGCCAAGGCAAATATGAGTGACAGTTCTGTATTCACAAACACAAAGAGCTTCAAGTGTACCTTTTTTTTCTCTCTCTTTATTTTACATTTATCTCCTGATTACAGGGAAGTATAATTTCCAGACTTAACATCAAATAACCTCTAGCAATATAAATCTTAATTACTGTGTGCTGGAAGCAGTACTAACAAACACACGAGATGATAGATACTTTACAAGGAAGAAAGTATGCCCCTATATACACGTAAAGAATCTTAGCAATTTTTTTCTGCAGTTAACAAGATCTAAATCTGTTTAATGGTGAGTAATCTCCAAGAAGCAATATAACATGTGGATAATGATTCAGAACGTTGAATCCTTCCTACTTTTCTTTTAACTGTCTGGAAGAGATTCACACTCTGTCCGACATCTAGTGAAGTAATGAACTATTAGTGACACTTATCAGTCAAAATTATTCGTAGAAAAAACTTAGAACAGGCCTCAAAATGAAGCTCTGAGTCTGAGTTCCTGTATGTGGGGGAACTTCAGGTGCAGATGTGCTTCAAAGCTGTTCAGTAGAAATCCATCACCAACTCATTGCTTCAGGTTTAAGGGAAATGTCACAGCAAATGTACTGTAAGACCATGATTTTAATTCAAAATCATTATATGGGCACCTCTTTCTTACTTAAAAGATGACAGGTAAAAGTGATGCTCGCAGTGAAACCAGCAGACTTGATCGTATGGTTGCTGAGTCTTACGAGACCAAGGGGGTAATGAACTGGCTTTACGCAAGGCAGCTTGTGTGAGTATTGTAAAAAAACAGTATTAAATAAATAAATAAATAGTATTTAATATATATACATGTACGATTTATAGATATGTAAAACACATATATAAACTGTATATAAAAGTTATCTATTTTTTATTCAAGCTCATATTGACCCAGAAAAAAAAATCAATAATTTTATTGTCCCCGATTAGCTTCTCTTGGCCCTTAGTGGTTACAAACCCCATTTTAGCATAAGTAATTTTTATACAGTTCATGGGCACTGATGAATTGCTGCAAAATATTTTCTTCTGATTCTTTTTCAAAATCTTGATGAGAACAAAAGTTCACCTACAGCAAATATTTATAGTCTTTTAAAGCAATTTTAACCTTTTTTGGCAGCAGACCGAATTTGACTCTTTGCTCTACAGCTTTTCAGCACCTCACTTAAAATAGAAAATTGACCCCTTCTGCCCTGGGATTGCCTAGCCAGATATGGGATAAATAACTCCTGAAACCCTTGGGACATTTCTCTTGTCTCTATGGCTTAATCCATTACCAATCCTGTCATTATCATTCACTGAAGAAAAAATCACAGCTAAGGTACTGTAAGACCATGATTGTAATTTAAAATGATTATATGGGCACCCCTTTCTTACTATACACTATATATGTATTAAGTCTATATCCACAAATATTAAAAAAAAAAAAAAGAGATGCATGAATAGTCACACTGCATTCAGTGGAGCTGCTTGGTACTTATGTGAGAATGTCTTTTCAGAGTGAAGTACTCAGAAATATATGAAATTCTTCCAAATTCCTACTGGTGTTGCATAATACATCCTAGGCAATCATGGTCAGGCTCCTAGAAGGGCAAAGGCAAAGGACTTCGTAGAGGATAAGATGTGACATCAGGGCATCTGCCTTGTATTCATCTAATGTAACCTGAATTTTATGTTTTTAGAATAAGCTAAATTATAAATTCATTATTTTAATAAGCCAGCATCACTTTGTGACTATCATGAGGTAGCCAGAGATGCCTCTTATTTCAGGGGATTTAAGGGATTTGGAAAAAAAAAAAAAAAGGAAAAAAAGTTGGGAATGTATCTGAATTATTTCACTTCTTTCCTTTTTTTTCTTTTTTTTTTTTTCTTTCTGCCATTTTTTTTTTCTTTTGAAGATCCCTATGTGAAATTTGCCATTTGGGAAGCTAAATTTAGGCCTCTGTATTCTTAGCCTTAAGTAAGCACACAGATTTAAGGGTTTTTTTTTTCTTTCCCTCCCCCTGTTCTCAGCTGCCACCAATCTTGAGAGGAGCAGCCTGCTTAGTATTTTTGAGGGCCAAGGGCTAAGACAAGAAGTTTTCCATTCTGTGTGCAAGCCTCGCAGAGGGGTAATGGTGTGCTTTAGGTCCACCTATGTCACCCAAAAGAGATACGAGGCTGTCACTGCTTCGGCGGTGGAAACTTGCTGCTTTTGCACGTCCTGCAGTAACTCATAGTCCAAGCCTTAATGGCCTGTAATTTAACACGTACTATGTCAGCGGAAGGGATTGTCTTTACGGCTGCTGGCCACATTGTTAGTTTAATTGTGGCTTTAGCAAGGCTGTCTGGCTCCAGCCCTGCCTAAGCACAGACCTTTGCTTTGAAAAGTGAAACACTCTGGTGCACCCAGCTGGATGGGTGGTTTGGGTCAAAGCTGGGGAAATCACGCTTCCCTCTCCCCTTATCATTTTCACCCAAAGATATAATAAATTGGCTTAGGACTGCTCAGGAAACTGGTCCAGGCTTTCGCTTTATGAAGAAACACAGAAACTAAGCAAAACTGCACTTCAGTTTCGTTACCAGCAGTTTGCTTGGCTCTAATATTAAAACATCTTCTTTCTCCTCCTGTGTTCCAGTTGTCACCTTACCGAGCAAGGCACCATTTTCTTTCATCAGGGCTTTAGAAAAAGCGCCAATTTGTTTCCACCTCCTCTCTGTACAGCTGTGATCTTTAATCCCTGGTATCAGTCTCTTTTTCTGTGGTTCCTGCCTCACTCTGTAACCCCTGCAACCTCGGAGCAAATGAGCCTATTTTTGTCCCTAGCGATTTGATGGCAGATAACACAGTTATTAGGGGCATCTTCTCCTTGCTCTGATAATGATGATCGGCCTTCAGTAATTTTTCCACACCCAAACTGCCAGCATGGCCAGAGGGACATTCTGACATGTTTTTTCCTCATTTGGCAGATTGCTACTTTCTTCCCTTTTCCTTTTTATCTTCTGTCTGAGATATTTATTTATTTAAGTTTGGTTCCACTCAGTCCCCTATTATGGCCTGCTTGTTCACGTGTAACTTAGCTGTCCATGTTTCCACTTACACCGTTCAAATTTATTGCTGACTACTGATGGAGCTATAATTTAATTTTGGCCAAATGCCTTAATTTCTCTCATTAATTTCTCTCGGTGTAGTTCTTCTGCCAGGGCCTGAGGAGCAAGATGATCCTTGTATCAGGCCTGAAAAATTAACTTATCTGGACCAGGGGCTTTCTGGGAATGGTCTGGTATGAGTTTTCTCCTCTGTATCGAAACCATGCAGGATTACAGGTGACTTTGAGATGAAGAAAGATCTCTCAGGTGACTAAAAGCCCCCCAGATTTATAATGCTTGAGGGCATAAGCTATATTAAAAAAAAAAAAAATAGGCAACTCCTTCAGTCTCAAGAACATCGTTAATATGTGATCCAAACTGAAAGATTTTTTGAATACTTCAGCTTTGGAAGAATTGCCAATTAGAGTCTTCTTCTGCACTCTCTCTAGCTTACCGGGAAGATAAATAGAAGAAAAAGTAGAGAACAAAACCTCCTGTATATTGATGTTAGTAATACTTGCCTATCATGAACCTTCTAAAGTTCTTCTTAGTTCAATACTAATCAGTCTGACAGATGGAATAATTTCTGAAGAAAATCTGTTATTTTGATTGCACTTAAAGTTACCCCCATATTAAATTTTTACAAGACCTTTAGTAAATGTCGGCCTTTGGGACTGAAAAAGAAAGCTCTTGGGGAAACACTTTTCTGCAAAAAGATATAAATTTTCTGAAAAAGAAGCACTCAATCTTTTGTCCAGAAATGGTTAATTAATTTTTTTATACATATATATATACTTTGAATGAGTAGACTTGCCTGGCAACATGCCTTTTAACAACTAGTATTTCTAAATCAGTAAAATGGTACATTTCTTTTTCAGTCATCACTGAAATAGAGATTTATCTTAACGTTAAAGTTAGCATGAGTGCTTTAAGATGGGACATACCTGTACAGTATAGGGTGGGTTTACAGACATTTATGTTGTCAAGACTACTGGGAACCATCAAGTTTTCTCTCAGACCAGCACTTCATCCACACAGGGCTGATGACAGTGCAGAGGAATAAACCATGTTGTGCGTAAGTGTTTTACAGGATGCAGTAAAAAAAAATCACTGCAAGAATTGTCTCATGGTGCTTTCAGAAAAGGGAGGTTGTTGGCGGCAGTATTTGGGTTAAATCCTAACTGAGTAATTACATTTTACCTCCCTAAAGCTCATGGAAATCAGAAATATTAAAAGGTCAATGGGCATCTCTTGTTTTCCTCTCAATAATAAATTATCTCCCCCAGAGTCACTGGCTATTTCTTGTATTGCTTGGTTCACTCCACCTGCAGCTGAATGAATGCTTCCTCTTGGAAACTATTTCTTAATTCTCATTGTTAAGTATTATTGCAGTGACCTTATTCTTTAATTTGATGTCATCCCACAGTTATTATCATACAAATTATCTTCCAAATTCTGACATGACGCCGGAAAATCAGACCTCATTCTAGAGTAGACAGGGAAAGACTTCAAGAAGACTTCACTAACTTGGGTTTCTTTCCTTGTTCCAGTAGGACAGTAAACTTTCTTCTTATAGAGAAGAAGGTTTAAACAAGGCAGTTACGGCTGTGGATACAGCATTATGTTTCTCACAGGTTTCACTGTCCTCTTCCTTAGAGACTGGAAGAAGACACTATTCTCTATTTTCTATAAAATTGTCAATATGTCCTTAATATTTTAACTTTGAGGTTACCAAAAAAATCCTTCATCCCTGGTGGCATACTTTTTAATAGCAAATATTTTTTTGCCAGAAGTCAAATGTTGGATCTTTGCTATTTTTTTCCTAATCCCCTAACTCAGAGAGAACTGAATTGATTTTTTTTTCTCTTTTGCTTAGGTCCAATAACTCGCTCAACACTGATCCTTCACTCTACATTTCGCTGGGAATGGAATTTTAATTTTCTCATCAGCCGATGTGAGCCATGCTTTTTAGACTTCATTTTAGACATCTTAGGTATTTAGAAGGTTAAGAACATTTCTGCCTCAGCAGGATGCACAGCTCCTGATTCTCATTCTGTTACACCAAGGTTGGATTATTGCCGCTTTGTGTTTGCAATCTTTCTTGACCATTCACTGCACAAGTTCCTGATCGGCAGAAAATTCAGCATCTAAAATGGTCACTTACATAAATCAGCTTATCACAGTACAGTCAATGATTCTATATTGCTTAGTGTCAAATGAATAATTACTTTCATCATACTTGCACATTATTCACTTCTTGTTTTCACTGCCATTTACCTCTCTGAACTGCTGATCAATCCCTTTCCTTATAACTGAGACTTGCCATAGCCCTTTTTTAAATGTTTGATTTATTTTTAATGAGGTACTTCCCATTGAGGCTATGAGACTATAATAAACTTAGCTTTTTTGAGGCTTCTTCTTCCTTTTTTTTTGGATGCCTAATCTTGACTTTTCTAGCAGAAGTTCTGTTTAATTTTAATGTAGTTTAAGTGTATAATGCCATGTGTTGCTTCTGCATGAAGTGCGCTATATAAATGCAAATCAACTAATTAATTCATAACAACAAGTATTATAGCAACACATTGACTGTCATGCTCTGCAGTTTCCAATTGAACACCGTGTATATGTTTTGTTGGTAGAGGACTTGCAGCAGGAGGGTTAATAATTTTAAACCTAAGCACCCTAATAATTTTAAACCTAATTTTAAACCTAAACCTGTCCCATGATTATCTATCAGAAGGCAATACAGAATGATTAAGGGACTAAAAGTTCTACTCTTGGCCCTAGTTAATGACTTTCTTTGTGAATTTTGGAGAAATCACTTCTTTGGATACTTTCAGACATCACCCATTCATGAAGTGGGGATAACGATTCCTTTTCCCTCTGAAAGGTGTACAGAAAGCTGTGGATAAATTGAGTCATGTAAGTGGAACGTACTAAACATGATATAGGTTCTCAGTAAATCAAGCTGGGATCGGCTTTAGGATTGCTTGCACCGGGATGTTACAAAACAATAATCATATGTCATGTTTATCATATCATAAAATCATAATAAAATTACTCCTCCATTTCTCAAGTGTCTTTATATAAAGTCTATCTCCCACACTTAAAACTCTCTGAAGTTTCAATAAATTATATATAAGTACTATGTATACATGTACTATATATGATACATGCATATATATACTATACATTTGTATTTGTTTATGTATGTATATATTTATAAAATATATATATATATATGTTTAAAAGTATATACATGTAAGTATCTGGCAGGTATATAACAGGTTTACTTCCAAGATATTTCAATACTTAATGGCCCTGAGTACCAACCTTTTTATGTGCTCATAAATGTAAAACGTTTATTTTAAAAGGGTTAATTTTAAGCTTCTTGCTTTAATGGCAAAAGCACTTAGATGAACCCGAGCACTTGAAATTCCCTTTTTTATGCTTCGAGTAGAAAATAAAATCCATGGGAACACCGTGTGTACATTATGGATAAAAGTCTGACTGCTCAGAGAAGGACTTCATAGCGAGAGTTTTGTCACTGTCAGAAAAGTACTCTAAGCAGAATTTCAACAAATAAAAATAATTTCTGTTGAACTTTTTGGTGGATAGTGCTGTCTAGCTATTCAAAAGGAAATACAAAGCAACAAAAGACTTTCGAAAAATGGAAAGTTTGCAGGTTCTAGAAAGTTTGCAAGGAAAAAAGTGTACAGACACTCTGTACAGAAAAAAAAAGTACTCAATTATTTTTTATCACATTGGAGATGGAGATATGCTCACTGATTTTGATAGTCTATAGCAAGATGATTGATAGTCAAGCATTTTGGTCAACACAATGACAGCTTCGCATAACAGTTTATCATCAAATCTTCTCCCCATTACACATCTCTGATGGATGCTGAGACCTGAAACTCCCATCCCAAAACAACAGCCACAACCAAGTGCAGAAATGTCCTTCCTCTGCCTACTCATTCAAAGCTGCATGAGGCATGACAGACCTCACACAGCAACTGAGCCAGATTTACCCAGCACTAGTCCCTCACAAACAGCAGTCAGCCATCGGAGTGCACCAAAATACTTGGTATACCTGGATCGGTAGGAAAACATCCGAGAGGTAGAAACCCTACTTTCAGCCGGGATTTTTTCTATATCTATATCATTTTTCTCACAAATTAAATACTTTTTAAACTAAGTGTTGCTTCCTGAAAGTCTTTCTAAATAGTATCACAAGTTTCGCACCCCAAAATGTTTTATTCACCAACAGTTCATGAACTCATCAGAACTAGTCTATGAGCTATCTTCATACCAGCAAGGCTTCCCTCATTTTAATCAAAGTAATTAATAAACATTCTCAAATGTAACTTCAAAATAAGTGGATACGTTATATGATTGTGGTTCAAAGGTCTAAGTATTGATTAAATACATCTTTATGAACACATATCCATCTAATTTTTTTACAAGTATGAATACAAGCATGTATGACTGGATGTATGTTGTACACAGAACACATCCAGCTATGCACATTTTTTGGAGCCTTACTGTTTGAATATATATAAACAAAAAACGAAAGCAAATTTTTCATGTTCAGCCACAGACATTTAATAAAGTAAGGGAAAGGAAAAAGTGAAAAAAAATCTTAAATTGCTCAGTTATGGAGAAAATTACCAAGACTGAAAAAGACTTTCAAAAATATAATGTTGAATATAGATGTATAATTATGTAAACCAGCATATTTCTTTCTACTTTTTTGTTGCATAGTTAAATATATGAATGGTGCAAAAGAAAAGATTTATATTGTCTGAAGGCAATTAAACACTTCAGATTGCTAAAAACATTATCTTAATTATCTGCATATTATGCTCAGAAGAAAATCATTAGCTTCTTCTTTATGGGAGATGTCAGTGCCAAAAAATATTTCATTCCAGAAAACTGGATTTAGGGAAAAAACTCCAAACAATTCATACTTAAGCCATGAATAGTTTTATTTGGATTTTTTACTTTAAACACATCAGAATTTACTTAGGCAGCTAGAGATAACAGAATCTTCTTTAAAATGTCTGTGAACTTGAGGGAAAAAAAAAATGACTCCTTTGGTCGTTTATTAGTAATAAGAGAGAGAAGCTGAGATAGGCAAAGATATTGCATACAAGACAAAAATATAGTTCCTAAGAAAACAGAAACGTGAAAAACAAAAGTGAAACCTCAAGGCATTATTATAGCACAACTAAATCAAGTAGTTATTGTAGGAAAGACATAGAAATTAAAACAAAAACAAAAAACAAAAGCAAACATATAGTTCGTGTTGCAGCCATTCAAAATTGAGGCCTGTGGTTTAAGATAGTTATTGACATCTTCTCCCTGGTTTAGTAGAATGAGGCAGAGAGATAATTCTAATGCTTGAGTCATTCTACCCTCATGCTGGAACAGAATCATTTGTAAAAACTTTATCCTTTGAAGCTGGATTTGAAGCTAGAGAATAGTGATCTGTGTCTTGAACCAGAGGAGTCATCCATTCACAAAAGTCACGTGGAAATAAGAAAATATAGTCATATGTAATCACCAAATTTGCTATTAAATAATTAAATGTGCAGGCAAGGGAAGGTCTTTTTAATCAATACAGCAACTGAACTATGTTGCTCCAAAACATGTCTTGAACTACTACAAATAGTGCAAAGGTTAAAAAATCACAATCTGCTGGTAGAAATAAGGGTTTAAATGAACCAAATAAATTATCTCATTGTTTGTGAATTCTTAGTTAATCTTTAAATACTTGAAGATTTTGAGTAAGACAAGACTTGACGGCAGGATAAGGGAACAGTATTTGGCTCTGTCACTGATTTTTTGTATGATTTAAGGCATTTTAACATCATCCTTCCTCATGTGCAAAAGAAGGTGAAGCTGTTCCTTACTACTTTTGCTTTCTGTTTATCTCGTCTATTGATGGCATATCATATTAACTCTTTCTTATCTTTTCTAAGGCAGATACTGTCTTTTCCTCTATGTTTGTACAGCTTCTGACACATACAGATCCCAACTTCCAGGTGTGCTTCAAAATTTTACTGCAATAAAACTAAGAACAAAATACTTGGTCTTAAAGGATTCAGCGATTAATAAAAGTAATAATAAAAGACTTGGGGCTATGAAGGCTCTGGCCTCTTCTACTAGGTGAGATTAAGCTAGCAGATCAGCCAGCCCTTCGATTAACGTCAGTTTTAGTTTGAAAAAAAAAAAGGGGTGAAGAATTCAGGCATGCAATTCAAACTACTTATCAAGCTGTTGTAATGGAATCAAAGCTTTTTGCAAGGTCAGACAAGGCAGGAGGAATGCAGGAATATGACAGGGTCATAGTAACGGCCCAAAAGATCACTGAACTGCAGGATTACGTTCTCAGAGGAGGGGAAGAGCTCAGAATTTGGCTTAATAGATGTGGGGTTATTAACAGCAGGGCTAGTGTCTAGCAATAGCCACAGGTGATTGAAAACGCATACACTAGATCTAACAGGTCTGCAAGCTGTCCTTTGAGAAAGCAAAA
The DNA here is from genome assembly GCF_059628265.1 of Tinamus guttatus. Taxonomy (NCBI): domain Eukaryota; kingdom Metazoa; phylum Chordata; class Aves; order Tinamiformes; family Tinamidae; genus Tinamus; species Tinamus guttatus. Next base: position 1,602,782 of record NW_028288779.1, read on the forward strand.
TTAGCTGAGAAATTCATGCTCTGCAGTGTCTTGGTGTATCCTATGCAGCAGAGGCCCCTGAGAAAGGATCTCTTGATGATCTCGATGATCTCTTTGGCGTGTCACTTATGCCAACAGCCCTAGAAATAGCCTATGATCTTGATATTTCCATAAGGCAATGCCCACTCTAAGGCATCTGGAATGGTATTTCAGGAGTTCCAGGAACTCAAAGTCAAAAATAACCTCTTAAAACTTTGCTTTTAACTTCTGTCTTTCAGGGACCTATGAAGTCTCAATTTTCACAGGAATTCTAAGGGTTAGCTAGTTTTTCAAAGGATTATACTAATGATCAGTATGCAGGATAGCAGGGATTTTTTTTTCTTATAGACATTAAGAAAAATATAAATAAAAATAATACATAGTTTGTAGTACAAAGGAAATTAAGGATCACTGACAGGCTGTACTTGATTTATTCATTCATGGTAAAAAAAAAAACAAACAAAAACAAATCAAACAAACAAACAAAAAGAATAAAACCTATATTGCAGGCAATGAACAAAAATCCTAAACAGTCTTATCGTTGACTATTTCTAGCTTTCCAGGGTGTGCGTCATAGTAAAACATGTGTTATTTACCCAATGGACCAGAGCGTTTTCTCTGAAGAAGATGAGCTTGTAATGGAAATGCTGACACAACCTCAGCTATAACAGCATGAACAAAGACACTTTAATAACATTTTTATTGCTGTAACATCTTTTAAAAATGAAACACCTGGGACTTGTGCTTAAAAAAAAAAAAGTCAAGAGCAGATTTGTAAGTTCTACTGTCTTTGTATGATGGAAAATTAAACCAAAATGCCAAAGACTGTGAAGCTAACTTAACCTTCCAAAATTTAAAATCATTGAAGAGAAATGGAAATAGTAACATCTTTATCTAGAAATATATTCCTATATAAGCTAATATCTGATATTTGACCTAAAACCTTTTAAAGTGATGGTGGATTCCCACTGTAAGTCTGCAGCTGCAGAAAATACTGAGCAAAGACAGGAAATGTTGAAATTTCTCCCAAAATCCCAAGGCAAGAGTGGTGGGGATTTTGTGAAACACTAACACTAAATTTCACGGAGCTCAAGAAGATATTAGTACATAAGAGCCTTCCTGAGAAGGACACGCTATTAGCAAAACTATTAGTTTTAAACAATTTATTTATAATAATTGTGCTGTATTGTAGATGAAGAAGAGCATTTCTAGGAACTGGTCTAAGCACTACTTGAGTATCCTTCCAGGAAAGTCTCGACTGGATTTTAGAGAGAAACTGGGGAAAGTAGAACCCAGATGTCAGGAGGTCAGTTTGAATAAACTGAGAGATTTTTGCTTGAGATTCACTGGGAGATTTTCTGTACTTTGAGACTTGCATTTCTTAACAAATCACAAAAATACTCTCGTGAAGGATAAAGCTTAAGAATGAGTCATGTGAAATAACCTTGTCTTCAGAAGTTCAGCAAGCTTCTAAGGCTCAAGCATGAATGTTGCTACGCCCAGCTTAAAGGTTCACTGTGCCCTAGTTAAAGTTTATGGTAAACCCTGTCTGCTGCTGGCATAGTCTAAAAGATGAGGGCTGCAGCCAAGCTGTTGACCCTGCTCCATGAATACACCATGTCAATAGCTTGTCTACAGTGATAGACTGTTATCATGAGCTTTCAGAATTAAATAATTAAAAATAACCATTTGGTGTGATATTTCTGATCTGGTAGAATGCTGAATTCTGCCCTTCATGAATCTTCAAGAGATTCATGAAAATTCTTCTGACATTTTTTACTGACACTTCTAGCTTAAAATAAATTTGAAATGCCATGCATTAGTGTCCTTCAGCAAGTAGGCCAATTCTACTGTACAGTTCAGTGTTTTGATGGACTTCCTTTTTGTGCTTTCATAAATGTGGATTAAAAACTACTCTACTCTGCATGACTTTTGATAATATTACGGATATATCAACTAAATGCAAAAAAAAAAAAAAAGGTGTCTTGTTTTCAATTGATTTATGAAAGGCTAGTGTTTTGATGTGAAGATGGCTATCTTGGGGCTTTTTAAAAGCTTTATCCTTTGTTACTGTATTAACCAAACCCACTTATTAGTGGATAACCCAGTGGAATCATAGCATAGGTCTCAGGAAAACTTGAGCTCACCTTTTTATTCAATACAAGTTTTCTAAAAAACAGGAGATATGTAGATCAAATTTAAATGTACTTGGAGACCTTACTACTTATGGCACTGAGATTTGAGCGCCAGTACATTTGAAGTTTTCATTATATCTATTTCTTATTCCTCTGGGTACAAAATGAGGGCTAAATAACTTTCCTGTGACACAAGTTATTATGGAAATATGGTCAAAGCTACTATAGCCCTTGGATAAGATGATTAAGCTAGCTATAAAGCTTAAATAACTGCCTGGAAATTATCTGAATCGTTTAGATGACTTTTAGTGTGACACAGGGAAAGAGTGACAAAAATTGAATGATAAACATGTTATAGCTATTATTACTAACCAAATTCAATAGCAGAGCCTAAGTTCTGAAGCATAAGCATGAATTTGATTCCAGACCTGTCATCCGTGTCCATCTGCATTTGGCTTAAATAGTCCAATTAATTTGACGCAGAACCCAAACTTTCATGAAAGTCAAAAACGCAGAGATGATATGCTTCCAGAGATATATATATTTTTAACCGTCAATTATTTTTCCTATTTTTTGTAAGTATTAATTTTTTGTCAGTCTTCCTTAATTTCTATCTGAACTACTAAATTCCCATACGCTATAGGACTAGTACAAAAATACGCTTTATTGGACCATCTGTGCTCTCTCGAAACGTATACTACAAGAGATAATCTAAAAAACAGTGTTTTTATACAGTCACACCTGTTTAAAAACAGCAGATTAAAGGAAAAAAAGCTTTACCAACCTGCTGAAACGTATTTTAAAATTGGCATACTAATTTAGATAAGCATAATTTAAGAAGAGTACTCGGGACCTCAAGTTTAGTGATTTTTGTTGCCTGAAAAGCTGATGCTGTTGATTGTGCAAAATTGGTCAAATGAGAATGTTTTTAGACTCCACACTTAAACACGCAAATGAATATGGTGTAGGGATTTACAACATGTCTTTGGAAAGGCTTTTCTGCTTTCCAGTCTTTGTAACTGCATCTCTCATCTCCTTGAACCTCCTCTTCCAAATAGTATGTCAAATAACTCATTGAAGATCACATCACTGTCTCCACTCATGTGTTTTCACAAGCCATACATGATGGGGAGGGGCTTTACAGAAGAAGAAAACTCTTATATTCTGTCTGTACCAGAAATTTTATGGTCTTTTCTTCTTTTGTTTTAATTGCTTTAGCTAATTGCTAGGTGACTGTATTATTCATGTAAAGTGAAAGAATACCAATAGGAGAGAATAAGTAAGGTTTACCCAAACTTTCTTCATATCCTAGTGCTTTCATAGAGGGTAGAGGAGTTTTATGTTCAAGTCTCAGGTCTTCATCTGGCAGAATTAAAAAGGTTTTTCGTCAAAAGACACAAATGAGAACGTTTGGAAGAAGCTTGCTTTTGTCCCAATATAGAATGCAAAACCCTTTGAAATCTTTTAGTCCTACAAACAGAGAACCTATTGCAAACCTACTTTGCAAAGCAAAAGCTTTTACACACAACATAAATTTTGTGGAACTCAGTAGCCTAAATTCTGCTTTGAATCACCTTTGTATGACTTAATTTTCCTTTATTAGTTGCAAATTATAAATCATCTGTTTCAGGTTCAAACTATTTAATGAAAGAGCAATTGGACACTTAAAAGGTAATGATTGTACATGTTCTGTATAATTAGTTTTCTTCTAACCAAATACCTCCAGAATTCTTTTTTTGCCACCTCCCTGCATATTACCAGACTTGAACATGATGACTTTTCTCCCAGTTCACACTTTTTCTATACAAAAAGGCCACAGGGCAGTAGAATGGCTACTCATGTAAAATTTCTGAAGAGGAAATGAATCCACAAACCAAGATTAATTCCAAAGTCATCTCAAAGAATTACATTTCCTGCAGTAAGGACTTATTATAATTTTTTGCACATTCTCAGTAACAGTGGTTTCCTGTTCACTAAGAACAACCAGCCAGAAGCAACACTGAGAATCTGAATACTTCCATCCCCAAACACTCTTCCCTGATGGAGAAAGTGAAGGATATCACAGTGTTTGCAAACAGGATCAAGAATACTGGATTCCATAATTCAGAATACAGAGATAATTATTTTTTCCATAAAATCTACAGTCCATGTTTATGACAGGACACAACAGAAAACATGGGAGGGTATGGTATTGGAGAAAAGAGGAGGAAACAAGGTATATCTGCTGCCCAAAAAAATGCATAGCTCACAACGTTCATAATTGTGTCCAAACATCTCACAAAACACCATCAACATCTTATTTCCCTTTATTTAACAAAGGCTATAGGTAAGCCAGCAAAAAGGCAGTCTCCAACGCCATCTACCAGCTGCTTGTGCCCTTAGGCCTTATTTATTGGACTTCCAGTTACTGTGAGACATCTCCCATCCACAAGTCAAGAGAGTTCGTTCTTCTAGATGGTTCAGTAGTATTGGCTGTCAATGACCACCCAGTTCCTGTCCTAACCGAGGAGAGAGCAGATTGATCATAGACGCTCTGAAACAGGCCAGATCCACTCTTTCAGACTGATGCTTTTTGTAGACAGCTAGATATTTGTATGGATTGTCCATATATCTTGACTTTTTCCATCATAAGTACTTATGAATTTGCGTGATTTGTTGCTATGGAGAAGACCTTTAGATGAAAAATAAATGTGCTGTGACTTTACAAGTTTAGTGGCAGAAGGTAAAGAAATCTAACAAAAAGATCTTCTGAGATACTTAGGAACAATTTAGTATATATTTTCCACAGTGTAAAACTTCTTTGCCTCAACACTGCAATTACAGCAGCTGTTAGTGTCATGAACTGAAACGAAAGCACTTTAGTTAAGATTAGCTTTTATTTTTCTACCAAACATGAAATGACTGAATTACAGAAATTTTCATTTTTTATTTCTTAGTGTATCTATGCTAAACTAAATCTTCTCGGCTGTGCCTTCAAAATCTGTTCAGGAGGAGCCATAATTTCAAATATTGTGTTAGGAATTTTACATATATATATATATATATATGGATATTTTAAGAACATTAGGCTAAAAAAAGTAAATAATAAAATGTATAAACAAATTCTTTATATATTGTGCATTTGTTAAAGCAGAAATATAGTGAAAAACCTAGATCCCAATTCAAAAAGCATGAAACTATCTCCAAACATATGGATAGCTTAATTCAAATAATTGGTAATGGGCATATGTGTATTTTTTTTTTCTTTTGCTTAAATGCCATGCTGAATTGACATCTTAGATAAGACTTACAACCTTTATTTTGTTTTAAGCACCAGACAGATAAAATCTGTGACAGAAATATGTCATACAGCAGTTCTTGTTACCTCCAGATGTCCAGGTAGACATCTACTGCACCTGCTCAATGCAGCACTGATGTGCAAGATGAAATGAAGGGATCATTCCTGCTTACAGCAAAGGTGGAGTCAAACCTTTCACTGATTTAGGAGAAGAGGAGGATTTCAAATATCTTTTTTTGTTCAAGTCACCAGTCGAATCCAGTGACCAGTCTGCAGAAAAATGAGCAGGTGACCATGTGCATGCGACTTAATACCTATGTGCTCCCTAGGAAATGAAACAATCCCACTGTAACTGCACTGTTAATGCACGTGTTTTTAATGTAAGAAATATGCAAAATACAAATTCAGTGCTTAAAATGTTCCTAAACTCTAAGGCTGTCTCATACAATGTTGATGTAATATCTTTGTGATGTCCAGCTCTGAAAGAAGCCTAAAGAGCCTCAGCATTGGTCTGGTTACCAACGAATGCCAGCATTCACTTGCATTTTAAGTTGCAAGCCTGAAGAGTTTTATCAGATACCTCTTGGGAATTAATTTCTCTTTTATTATTTCCATAATTTCCTGTTTTGAGGTTGCTGGGCTCAGGACACTGAGGGAATAGCCATTATTTAAAGGGTGTAAGCACTTCAATATCCATGTGGAGTTTGGAAAACTAGAGAATTTCAGCTATGAAAGATCACAGATAGAAAAATTATCCAAACATTCTGTGATCTTTAAGAAGGGAGCTTGATTCATTTTTATTTTTCATTATTAAAAATTATCCCTGCCCTAACTGATCCTTCCTTATCTAAAGAGAACCTCTGTGACTGTTACATTTATGCAAGTATATTTGCCCACACATTATTGAAATATTTGGGTGGTTATACTAATCCTGAGGGGAACTTAGTAAGAATTTTAAGTGCCCATGTTAGGAGAAAGAGAACTGTAAAATAAAAGAGCACCCTGCCTTTGTGGTGATAATTAGCAGCACTAAACCCTTTCCAGACTTCTTGCTGCAGCAGCCTGAAAAAATTCCCCAAAGATCAGCAGATTTAGAGGCAGGAACAGTATTCTCAATGACTAAGGGCAAAAATTCCAGCTCCTAGGCAGGAGTTTCAGACTGCCCTGCAATATTAACATTAACATTAATCTGCTACACAGACAAGCGTACGTGCACATGTGTGCACACACACCAGGATATACATATCTATCTCATGTCTCTGATATGGTCTATATTCTCCGTAGATGATGAAGCTAATATTCTCTAATTTTATATAATCACTGTTGTTACTGGGCAGCAAGAAATTTAGTTTATTGGAGACAATGCATATATACTAATGAATATAATGTCCATCGAAAGGCAGAATACCATATTACAGTTATTATCTTCTGTATGTGATCAAAACTCATATGATTTTTATTCATATATTGATGAGAGTATGATTTTTGCAGTGAAAGTAATAAAGAAATCTTATGAAGGGTTTGGAAGCAGTGGAAAATTTTCACTATGATTGGTCTAATAAACCTATGCCAACAGCTCCCTCTATGTACCATAAAAAGGATGTTAGTAAATGCATTGCCTGGAAAAAGTATTCCAGAGGAAGATACTACTATGGAAAACAAATCTTTTAGAACCTTTTTTTTTTTTTTTTTTTTTTTTGCGCATGTGTATGTTGTTTAGTCTGTCTGCACTGAGGATTAAGAAAGTTTCGATAAAAAGCATAAATTGGTAGTACCTACCTAATTACAGTGATGCATTTTCCTGTTTAAAATTTCCTGGTTATTTACTGTTTGACTCCAGTTGATTTAATTTCCTTCTTAATCCCATTTTATTTGCCTAGACACCTAGATTATTTAATGTAGATAGTTCTCCAACTATACAAAAAGGAAGAAGGCAATAAAGGATGATAACTAACGTTCGCTGTATGAAGCTGGGAAATAGAAGGTGAGGATCATCTCTAATGAGAGCTGTATGTCTGCAAGAGAAAGAGCACTCTACTATTAAGAGGAGAGCAGCAGCATCTGGTGGAGATGGCGCTGCCAGGGGAGTCGAGAGATTCCTTCTTCCAGCCCCCTACTCTTCATTTCCGGGAGTTTTGCCTCCCTCTGCACCTCTTTTCATGCAGGGTGATATGAGCTTGCATTTTGTACACGTTAAAGTCTGCCTATGGTTCTGGTGCTCAGGTGAGGCACAGGCGAGCTGTTAAGCTGCAGAAATTCACCTGCAAATCTACCCATGGGTGGTGCCCGCAGCACCCATGGCCAAAATTATCTTGATAGATGCTTTGAGCCAACAGCTCCTTAAAGCTAACAACAGAATTCCTGCACGCTCGTTGGCCTGAATTCAGATCAATTCCGCTCAGTACTTTTTACTTAACTAAGAGAAGCTGATTTGCTTGCAAATCAGGGAGGAGAGAAATGAAACTGCACAGAGTAAAAAAAAAAAAGAAAAAAAAAAACGCACAACTTTTTCTCCTTCCCTTCCGCTTCCCTTCCTCCTTCCCTTCCCTTCCCTTCCTCTCCCTTCCCTTCCCTTCCCTTCCCTTCCTTTCCCTTCCCTTTCCTTTCCTTCTAGAGATTTGCAGTTGTTTATCGAGCTTTGAGCATGTCTGCTTGCCAAAGTGTTTAAAAAGTACATTAAGGAGTCAGAACATGACAGAATCACCCTGTGGAAGTACATGTGGCAGAATGAGTCAGAAATATGCACTTCTAGTATTCAGCTGAAGTTTAAATTAAACCTCATTGGGAAAGAGGAAGAGGAAGGGGAAGAGGAAAGGAAAGGAAAGGAAAGGAAAGGAAAGGAAAGGAAAGGAAAGGAAAGGAAAGGAAAGGAAAGGAAAGGGAAAGGAGAAGGAAAGGAAAGGAAAGGAAAGAAAGGAAAGGAAAGGAAAGGAAAGGAAAGGAGGAAAGGAAAGGAAAGGAAAGGAAAGGAAAGGAAAGGAAAGGAAAGGAAAGGAAAGGGGATGATGAAGAAAACAGAAAGGATAGGAAGGAAGGGAAGACAAATCTGATTCATATTCTTTTTTGTTTCTGAACTGTTTCTGAGAATATGCTTGCAATTCAATCAAGAAAAATGTGATTGTGTTCACAGGCAGCACAGAAATCTCTTCAGTATCAGAGATTAAGATGGGTGTAAAAGGTCAGATGGGTCAAACTCAGAGAATTCTCTACAACTCCCATTTCCACCTTTGCTCTTTACTTTTTTATGGGTGTGTTCTTTCCTTGGGACTTTACTGCAAAGCTGCATCAGACATGTCCCTTTTGTCCTTTCCCTTCATTTTCTCTGCAAAAGATCAGGAATTCAAAGCTGTTACTCTATAATGATCATGGCTTTCAATTAGTAGCACCTTGACGCTGCAGTGGAAAACTTTTTAAATTCTCTCCAGTGAAAACACTTTTTTTTTTTAACTTCCCCTTGTTTAAAACCAGCAGTTTTACGGGCTGGGTCTACAGTGAGATGAAATGTTGGGGTTCCCATAGCTGAAGCATCACCAGAGCCCTGACCAGCACAGTCCTGTGCTGCCAACGCTGGCTCCACGTACTCGCTGAGACTACAACATGTCCCACTGACTTAAACCTGCGGGGCCTAAAGCCCTCCATCCATCCATCCTGTCCACACCTCTAATTGATTCCTTCCTAATCCCTTGCTGGCTTCTATTCAATGGAAATAGTGCCCTCCATGTCACATACTCCCCAAAATACCTTCTGTGCGGTTTCTTTCAGACCACAAATGCAAAGCTCTTGGATAGCCCCCTATTTACTTGCTTTGGAGCTGCACTTACAGGGCCCACTGCCTAAAACACTGCAATCAAGCTGACAACACAACCAATCAAGGTCTGACCTGCAGTCGTTTCCTAGGAAACCCAAGCCACTGCCACAGAAACAGATTGTACACAGTGGAAGGAAACATACATTTTTTGGGGAAAAAAAAAAAGAAACAAAATACAGCATTTCAGATTTTTTCCCGTACTGTTGAGTTATTACAAAACACTTCTAAAATAATAGTAATGAAAAATACTCTTGTTAAGAACGATTGAGTGATGATGGTCATGTAAGTACTTAAAGCCAGACAGAGAGCCTCTGAGAAAGACCATGAACTGAGGCTGCTTGAGTGCTTGTTCCTGTTTTGCTATTGAGTCACTTCATAGCCCTTGCCAAGTCATTGCAAAAAAGATTTCCAAGTCGTTAAGCCCGTAGCACCAACAGAAAAGAAGTTCAAATAAAAAGAGTTTGGGTACCTGAAAAAGAAAAGGAGGAAGAAAGCAAGAAAATTATCATGGCCATTCTGGAAGCACTGAGAAAATCAATAAAAGGCAAGGCCTCCTATCCTGCTTGAGGAAACACCACCACCACCACACTTTGCATTGATGAGTTTACTTAGCAGATATAGTTACCACTTGAAAAAAAAAAAAAAAAAAACTTTAAGTTAAGCATTATTAGTGAAACACTTTATTATATGCTGCAGTTTGCAATTTACTTGTATTGTCTGTAAATCAAATTCTAGTTACTTGAACATAGGGTGCATATAGGAATAATGATATATTCTGTAAAATGTCTGGGCAGTGTTGCAAAAATGTAGTGTAAGCTAGGACTTTTCATTTTTAATACAGGTGTCAGAATGGAGTGAGGAAAAATTCCCAGGATGGTGTTCACTGAAGTCTAGATATCTAACATGATGAAAGAGTCCCCTAGACCTTACTGCCTTGGGTATTATTACTCACTTAAAGGACAAGACTCATTTTGCCTTAAAGTAGATTTCAAATTAATCATGTTTTAAGAACACCTCTGTATCTCCACTGGTCATTAAGGGATCCGAGGGTGACTAGCTCAGGTGGATGTCTAGTTGTCCACATTTAGTGAACGCTGACTAAAAAGTGCTGACTAAAAGCAAGTGAAGGTGGGGAGAATGCTGTGAGCATACATAAGTAAAGAACAAACTCTTTCAGATAAGTTTTGGGGAGCATGATGAAGAAGGAGTTTGGGAGATAAGCAGCATGGTTGGAGAATAAAACTCTCCTACTATACTGTTCTGCTCCACAAAAACTACCATGAAAGATGCAGGAAGCTTCCTGGCTTTTGCTGCTGGTTGTAAAGAAGAAATCCAAGAGACAGAAGGGAACGGAAGGTGAAGACTTCTTCCTGTGTTCAGTGTGATTTCATGCTGAGTCTGTAAAGAATACCGCTTCATCTCATACATTCGTAAGTTAACCGCAATTTCAGTGCTTTATTGTGACCCTGAGAAGACCATGTGAGAGATACAAAGTCATAAAAGCACAAACAAGTTTCCTGGTGCAATCAAATATTGATGCTCATAGCCAATGACCAACCTGTCGGTCCTGGGAAGAGGCTAATGACTGATCCCTTGCCATCCATAGGGACCTGAGTGCTTTCTCCTACCTATCCCACCTTTGTGGTGACTTTTCATGGTTTGGAGTCCTAGGCAATTGCTTCTGCTTTACACTTAGAAAGAACCAGAAACGAATATGAAAAGGCAGAGTGGAGCATTTGGAGCAAAACTGAACTACAGCAACTGGCTATTTTCACTGTGTTGTTGGAAGAAGGGGAAATAGGAATTCTGGTTTGTCCAACAGTGCTCATCCAAAACTTGCTTCAAATATGATGAAAAATTGAAAGAGTCCTTTCTCAGTAGTCTTTGCTGGAAGGTAGTCCTCAGTCAGTCTTTGGGCAGGAAAGGAGATGGGAAAGGGCTGCTCTCCCATGAGAACAGCACACACTCTACTGTAAGGTAGGTTCATATTGCTCCTTCCTCAGTTCAGGTCTCCCTTTCTGCTCAAATTTCATTTTCCGCTCAAATTTCTCCCTACCTTCTGGTGTTGTCTCTTCACAGTCCCCTTCTACCCTGTAATGTGATTCTAGTGCTTTATGTGTTGATTAATCAGAACTGTGAAGTAAACCTTCCAGCTATGATGAGACTTCTGTGAAACAGCAAATAGATTAATTAACAGAGAAGATTTTGGAGTGCGAGGAGCTGCTCACACCCTAATGCTAATACAAAGTTAATTTTAACAGGAACATTCCTGAGTTTGTCTTAGGAAGAGCTCTTCCTAAGCCTGTTAATATGCCAGTTGCCTTTTGCAGTGGCCATAAAATACATCGAATGGGTCTAGGAAAATAAGATCAATTCTGAGCTTTCAGTCATTCACTCACTCCCATTTCATATTAACTCATGTCCTTCCAAGGCTCTTGCCACCCATAGATCATCTTCAATCTCCAAGACTGTTTTTCTCCTTTTTTGACTTCTTTTCTCAAATGCTTTAGCCCTCTTGGCTTTTTGATGGGATGCTGTGCCTTTTTAAGTCTTTATTTTTAACCCTAGCATCAACAGTACTCCATCATACATAGCTCCATCTCAAACAGAAGACTTCATGCTCTGAATCTCAAGCAATGAAAATTCATTATTCTCCTTACATTGAGTATGAAATGGTTTGGAATATAAACTCTCTCCATCCTTATTTTGAAGTCAAGGACATAATTCAGGGACAGAACTGCAAGCGATGCTCTGGCAGTACCTATTGGCTGAGGGGTAAGAAAGGATTCAGCTACTTAGCAACTAGTATTATGGATTTTCTTTTAAATCAAGAGCAAGACACAAGTTGTTGTTTATGGACTGCAAACTACTCAAATTCCAGTTATGTCAAACTCTGTAGTCTTTTTAGAATCCCACAGGTCTAGGAAAAGCGTACCTATGAAGCTACATCATGAGTCAGAACAGGCAATCCTAAGAGACTTCTTCGATCTTATTATCTTGGGTACCCTCTTCCTGGAACATGTTGAAATGCGAGGAACACATATAGGCAGATGCTCTGAACCTCCAGTGGTTCCTGCCTGTCTCAACAGTCCTCAAGACCTTTAAGAAGCATCTTTTATTAGTAGTAGTAATGGCAGCTCATGTGTGAAATGATGGAGGATTTAGTGCTCATTTCTGTGTCTTGACAGCTGAGGTTCAGGTCTTCTTTCTTTGTCTCCCATTGATACTTAGAAGATGTTTAAAAATGGTGATGTTACCATGTACATCACAATTGGGAAGGTAACATTTCCTACCAGAAAGTTGAGTAATACAGCACTAAGTAGATGTCTTAGACCTGGAAATTTTCAAGACCCCCAAGTTAGACACTAGTCATCACCATACCTGGATGGCATTTGCATACTAGGCCAGCCCAACAGGCAGGGATATAGCAAATGTAGAACTGATTGGACTGGGTAGTTCACCAAAGTTACAGCTACTTCATTTTTAAATGCAGTCTGCATGTTAGAGCACTTTGTGACTCTGCTTGGAAAGCAATGCAGAAAATAAGGGCCAAGGAACACACAAAAAGAGTAGGTCTTTGTACGTTGATTAAGATATTTACCTGGCAGGAAGAGTCCTGAGTTTGTGTTTTTGTGTTAGTCCTGTTTATCAGTTTGAAGAGCATTGGATGAAAATGGAAACAGCTGTGGGAGCAGGTGGTTCAAACCAGGTGTTTTGTTTTTATAGGACTATGCCACAAAACCATGCAGTGCCATAAACACACATGTTACCTTCCTGTCCTAGACAGGGTTGCAGACTTAGGAGGAGGGATGGGGATAGATCTCAGCTACCTCAGTATCTGTGTGCTTTACAAAGTGCACCAAGTGCAAGTGCAAGATGCCAATGAGCTCTAGGAATGGGAGCCTGTTAGAAGCCTCTTGCATTCTAAAGGTATTTCTACTTTGAGAAGTATTTCTCTTCCCTATCTTTAATTTCAGCTTTCTCCTTGGTTTTATCTTTCCGGGAGGGACACCTTATCTAGCCAGACAAAACAATGAACATGAATCATAGCTGAAGTTCAGCTTCCAGATACGTTTCAAAAGAGAAACAAGAACAGATTTGGCCAAATTCACATAAGAAAAAGAAGAAACAAGAACTGTTTACACCATCAGCTCACTTCACTGCCAGCACCGGTGCTCTACCCACTGGACAACACTCTCTTTTCTTAAAACAAAAGCAAACAAACAACAACAAAGCACTTATTTGAATAGAGCGTCCTTTTTTCTTTGTTGAAATACATTGCTTAGAATTGCTCCCAGGATATTTACTGTTATTATGCCCTTATCCATTTTTTTTGGCTCTTTCGCTGTTTCTCTAGTTGATAACCCTGTTATTCCCCTATGCTTAATCCTCCCCTGGACTCTGCTCCTTGATTGCATGGGGGTGTTATCACTGCTGATTGACGGCCAGGTCTTTTATTCCTTTGCTGCTTGCGTGGGTGGGGGGTTAAATCATTGAAAAGAAGGATTAGCTGCAGGTTTGTGGCTAGTAACTCAGCACTTAGATGGCTGATGTCATACTAATTATATATTTGCAAGTTCTAAGTAATACCATTGCATGGTTATCATAACAATTTAAAACCTAAATGTGTTCTTTGCCTACTGTAGCTGTTTGCAGAGGATCTTTTTTTCTTTCTCAATTCTCCTGTCTGAGTTCAAAATTTCTCTCCCTACTTGGAAACACAAACAATAGATACGAGTCTCCATCTATGGTTGATTGTGTCCTAGTTGCTGGTTTGCTCGGTATTAGGCTTATTTCTTTTTTTTTTCTATAGTGATAAATTCCCGTATATGCTGCCTGTCCTGCTTAAAAAAAATCACATTACCCGCAGACTGTCTTGGCTACCTTGACACTAGACAACTATTGCCATGATTTTCAGGAATAGTTATTCACACACAGACCTTAACAGCCTGGCACCTGCAAATCTATATAACTTTTCTGTTCATTTTTACTCTGTGTTTGTGCATTGCCTTAGGTCAATACACAAACTGCCGCTATCTATTGTCTCCCTTTGACTAGTATCTGTAGGGTATAAAGACGAATCACAGATACAGTCCGAAGGTCAGGAAAATTCAGTAAAAAAATAAAATAAAATAATCCTTCAGTTCCTAGGCACCAATCCAGCAAGGATATTTAATTACATGCTGGTCTTTGCTCACAACCTCTTAGTGAGGAATGTGTTATGAACTTTTTGGCAGATTGGAATCAAATACTGTTTAAATTCAGTCTGCAAGAGAAAAAGAAAGACTTACGAGATGAGATTTTGGAAATGATTGTGGAAATAGGGACTCGGGAAGATAGCAGCCATTTTAAGCACAACTATCTAATGAGTTCGGCTTTCCTTTATAAATGGACAGAGCCAGTTTGTATCTAGCAGTGACTTATGAATGTTTCTCTGTCATTTGGAATAGGGCATCTGTGCACACAGATTTGCCCACGTACACAGGTTGAGGCTACTCCTCAACATTTAAAATACAATTACATTTTTATCATGAGATTGCCTAGGAGGTACTGGCAGGTTTTTGCAGATATTATCTCTACTGAATAAAGTGTGTATGAAGAACCGGATGGGCAAACCCAGCAAAATTGTGCAGTGCTTAAAAAAAACAAAAACAAAAACAAAACCCTCTTCGCAGAAGATCTCTGGTGGCCATTCTGCTACCCACCTTTTCTATTTGTCTGGGACTTTACCATTCTGTAGATACTTGCAATGCTTGTCTCCAGGATATGCCCTTTGTACAAAATGAGAATCAGTGCAAAGAGCACAGAAACAACAGAAAACACCTCAGGCTAATGCAGCCTTTGAGTCAAACGTAGCTTACCAGTGCATGCGGTGTTCAGCTCTGCCTTGAAAGGTCTCAGTTCTTTCACTCAAGATGGAAATATCTATTTTTTTTTGCTGAAGTTCCTCAACTTAATGCACAATGGATTTGGGGGTGACTGTGTCAGATGGGGATATCTGGAGCAGACTTGAATGACTGCAAAGTGAAAGCCATAATATACAATTGAAATAGCTCATTTATTAAAAGAGATTAAGGACTGAAATGCTTATGATCAGCCACACTGACTTCTAGCATGGGACAGGCTTTGACGGTTCCTAGCTTTCAGGCTGAAATTGTCCCTGGGTTGCAGTATATTTTTCAGAGGTACGCAATCCTAATTTAATGATAGGCATAGATAAAATCTCCTTGACATCTCTATGTGAACTTAGTTTTCTTTCCTTTTCCTTTTTTTCTTATTCTTCTTTTTTTTTCCCTAGAGTAAACTTTTCTATATTACCTTTCTCACAGGCAGTGGATGAGTTTCCTTTGTAATATGCCTTGAAGTTTGATAGTGTCCAGCAACTGCTGAGACTCTACATTTCCAAACATTGAAATGGTCACCTTCAGATTAACTTATCCTTTAAAAATCTGAATACATTAAGCATTATTTCAGGCTTTCAACAGGCCTATGTTACTTCTGTCAACACAAGAGCACTACCAGAAAGCAATGTTATTAATGCTTACAAGAAATAGGGCATGGCTGTTCTCATTTTTGATGGCATAAATCTCTTCAGCTCCTCCAAAAGCATCTGTATCTACTTCAGCAGATGATTTTGACAGTGTTGCACATTCTGATATTATGGCACATTTCCAGCTGGTGCCAGTTTAGAATATAATATTCATACATAGTACACTTTTAACATCTTTCTGTTTCTAGGAAGATAACTCTTTTGTCACTTAGTTTTGACCCAAGAAATTTGTTTGATATTGAAACAAAAGGATTCATCCCTACTAGAACCATGAATTCCCTGAAAAAAAAAGTTGGAAATGCATAAACTACTATTTATTTGTTCTTTTTTATTTTGTTCTTCCAGTCAGGTCTGGAAAGAGGTTGTCTGATACCCACTACATGTCAGAAGATAAGTTTAATGATGTCAATACATTATCTTCAGCTTTTCTGGGCTTAAATTCTGCAGAAAGTTCTATTAGAAGAAGTGCAAGAAGGAACAAAAAATAATGAGGAAGATGAATATTTCTTCTTGGTATGAGCAATGTTTCCTACGGACAATTTTTTTTTCCGCTTTTCACTAAGATAAGAAACTTGCCAGAATTATCTGAGAAAAATGAAGATATTTCAGATGAGTGTCCCTGTCACAAAAGTTGCCTCTCTGGATCTCTGGGGCTGCTCCTGCGATTGCTGCTGGGTGGACTCTTCCCTTGCTGGGTGCTCCGTGACCTGAGTGCAATGAATTCAGCACCCACCAGCAATTACTGTGCAGACAGCTCTCTCCATTATATCATGCCATATTAACCTTTTGGATCACCTTTGACACCTGGGAGGGAATATGCACAGGTTAACTTAAGATTCCACTGCAAGTTTCCTTCCAGGTGTATTAGTAGGCAATGATCAGCAACCAGAAGTAAGCTTGCATTGCTACTCCTCATGCCCTATCTGCACTCAGGATGGCAAAGTCTTGGATACATAGTGGTTTTATCTGTTCTATTAAATTCGGTCATTCTCTGGCACTGAGACCACCCAGCATGTAATGACTCGCATTTATGCTATTAACCCCCTTCCCCTCAAAGGCAGCACAGTTCCCTTCCAGTTGCCTATTGGAAAACATCCCTGGGATGTGCTGAATCTTGTCCCTGTGGCACAGATAAATATTCATAAAAATACCTTTTGGAGGACATAATCGGATTATAATGTCCCAAAATTTTACATAAAATTATTATAATACTTACATCCATGAAATGCATCTTTTCTATGCTGAGTGCTGAAGAAATAATCAGCAATGGTTTTGAGCTACAGGAGCAGTTCATTTGGAGGAAGCAAGCAGAAATATTTCAGTCAAATGAACTAGATGTCTAAGTTAAGATGTATAAATTCAGAAATAAAGTGTTCAGGCATGTTTTAACTGAGATTCCACATTTTGTATAGTTGTGTATTTTCTAATCTAGATTTTTCTTCCTGAAGGAATGTATGATGGTCAGAGAAGGTGGCCTCGAGGTCTCTAGAAGATGGTTAGAGGTCACTTGCAGTTTCCCCATCTTCCTCTTTATTAGGTAAATCTAATTTTGGGGAATTGAGGAAGCAGCAGTGATCACAGCTGCCAGTTTTTGTACACATATAAATTTGAAAGTGCTATTCTGTTTGTGAAATTCATGTAAAAATGCAGATAGGATTACAATGGGAAGAATATCAGAAATAAAAGAGTACAAAATGCTTAAGTAGGGATAAAAGCTCCTCTGAAGGACATTAATAAGCATTACTGTGTGTTGGCTGGAAGATTCGCTTTCAGTAGGGCACTGACACTAATGCCTTGTTAGGTTAAATTTCTTGCACTTGCATTTGCCTATGTCATACCTATGGCTGTCTCCAGTAATAGACAAGAAACTGAAGTCAAATGAACACTGGATTTCTCTTTTATTGCAGGACAGACAACACATCAGTGTCTGATATGTGTAAAATGGTCATCAGCCTACCTCAGGTAAGAGCTGGAGGATGTTTTCAAAGTTGGCCTATACAACATTTGCCTGTCAACAGGAGAAAAAGATTCCCTGAAGGAGTTCCTGTTTAACAGCAAATGTTTTCCATAATGGGGAACTAAAATCCACCTAATCACACAAAACTACCAGACTGATCAATTAAAAAAAAAAAAAAAGCGTGCTATTTTGCCATTGTATGTAGAGAACCAAATTACCTAGTGTGATGGTTATGATCAGTAGTTAAAAGAGAAACAAAACAAGAAATGGCCAAATTAAATGGCAAAATATAAAAAAAGGTTAAAAAAATCATTTATGAAGCAGACAGATAATTTTAAAAAGCTTTTATACCAGGAATAGGGCACCATTACAATGAGAAAACCTTTAATTATGTTGTAAAGGTCTGATATTCCACTGAAATGTCATTTCAAAATAAACTTCTAACAGTTAATTATCAGTGATATTTAACTTGTGGGAAAATTAAATATCACCACATACTCCTGTGATCATTTTATTGCTTTTGTAGACATTTTAATATTTTAATGGTTTCCAAGTAACAATGAAAAAGGCATGCCACAAAGTATGTTTTCTTGGCTCTCTGTGCATAACCATATAACCTTTTCTCTGTCCTCTTCATACAAAACTGGCCTCTGAGTCAGGGAGGGACAGCATGGAGGGGAAATGTTCTAGGAATAAATAGGGGAATAAACTTTGCTACCATCCCCTTAGCCAGCATGATTCCTGGGAAAGAGATTTTATTAACTGTTATAAATGGGAATATATAATGCTGAGTGAACAAATATTGAAGCCCTCTTAGCATTCAGCTGACAAATCGGATGTAAGTGCAGCGTTCCAGTTAGTGACCTATGCATTATCCAAAGCCTATAAAATGTACCATGCAATTGGATGTAAGGATGCATGCAGTGACCCCCATCACACACAGACAGGGGAACTGAAACAGGAAACCTGTGGTGTGGTATAAATCAATACCATACAAGCTAAAGGACCGAGGCTCTTGGAAAAGGTAGAATTTTAAAAACTGGGAAGAACTATGGTGTTAATGACTATTCAACCAGCTATTCTGGCTCAATGGGCTGCAGAAATGGATGGGTCCAATAGGTAGTGACTGGCTTCGTATTATGCATCCTTCTCCAGGATGAGACAAAGCAGGCATGGCTCAATTAAGGGTATTTGGCTCAAGGATGTGGATTTGTCTCACAGGGCAGCACTTAATTGTCTACATCTAGCAGTTGCTTTCAATTCCCAGTTAGGGTCCTAATACAGTGCCAGAAAAAAAAAAATCCAAAATAGATAGCAGCATATTTAAAAAATATTAAATCATCCCAAAATAAGCACTATAAAAAATGTAAAAAATATTGAGCTTCCTAAATTTTGTGAGCGTAAGAGACACATAGATCTTATTGCTGGTTTTAATATTAACTGAAGTTCTCAGCAAATCCCCAATCTCCAGGAGCAGGAGCTTTACTTAAAGATAAAATATTTTGTGAAACATGATAAAAATACAGGAAGCAGGAGATACTGGAGCTTATCAAAGGCAAAGCAAACTTTTTTGGGGGGGGGGCATGTAATCACAAAATTGATGTTTTTGCTTGCTTCTGTAAATCTACATCCTCTGAGATCTCCAATATCTTCAGAGATATTGAGAAGCTGCCTCTCTTCATGGTAGCAGGAAATCCAGTCAATATTTCTTCAACATAAAATGAAAGTAAAAATGTCCCTAAGCTAGAGCTTAGCGCTTGGTTGACTTTTTTTTTTTTTTTTTTTTTGTACCACAGGTCTCTGCATCATTCAGCAAGCAGCTTAGTCTTCTAAGACCACGCTGTTTAATTGCTTAAATGCCTCTTAAATTCTGTGCCTTATTTCTTGTTGCGTAAGCCAACCAATGCCCAGCAGAGGCATATCATGATAAGTGCGGTAAAAACCTGGGGTGTTCCTACACACAAGGTGCATGAGGCTGACCGAAAAAACAGCAACTTTGATGTAAAATAATGCAACCAATGGGATTTGTATACATCTCGCATGCATAAAATAAAGTTTTACAGAAGACAAGAGATATTGCTTTAGTAAGTGCTTTATTTTCCTTGGTGCTTCCTGGTAGTAAACCTTCTTTATGTTCTTATGTTTCCAGTCTGTCTTCCTAGTGTAAAATCTGCTCCCATCAAAACAACTGAGGTGAGTCAGATCATGTCTCTTGCACACACAAAGAGTCATCAGCCTGTTGATGGATTATTTGAAATTCTGCCTATTAAATGAATAGCTAACTAGGCTAAAGAAATTGCCAGAGTACTTTTTCTTTGCTTTGGCAAAGAGC
Source organism: Tinamus guttatus (assembly GCF_059628265.1). Lineage (NCBI taxonomy): Eukaryota > Metazoa > Chordata > Aves > Tinamiformes > Tinamidae > Tinamus > Tinamus guttatus. The sequence goes on from NW_028288779.1 coordinate 1,622,859, forward strand.
TCCTGATGATAATGTCTGGAGGTCTGCTAGGATTATTACAGCCTTTTCTGCCTCTTCTGCTCAGATACAGGCCTGCTTCCAGCGGGAGATTAAGGATCCGAGTACCATAGGAGTTCATTGGTTTGGGCAGTTTCCAGAGCCCAAAAAAAAAAAAAAAAAAAAAAAAAAAAAAAAACCCTCCCCCCCAAAAAGCAACAACAACAACAAAAAGAAAAACAAACAAACAAAAAAACACCAAAACACTTTTTTCCTTAAATCTACCTGCCAAGATTTAGTACTAATCCAGATATTGATGTGGTACAAACTGGAGTTAATGGATCTATATGGATTTTCCTCTGCTAAAGATTTGTTTTAGAGTTATTTATCCAACAGAGCCGCTGTGTTTTGTGTCTGGTGTGAAACAGTCTGCAGTGCAGGTGAGGATGATATTATTGTCTACATTGTATTGTCTTCAACACCTGTACTGTGCTGTTACTTTAGCAAAAAATGGCATTCTACATCCAGCTTTACAAAGGAATATATGACTATGCAAAGTTTTGATTATCAAAAATTATAAATTTACCTCTACCACTTCTTTTTTTTAAAAAAAAAAATCTTTTACCTTTGCAAGAGGTTTGAGTCAGTTATCACTCCAAATTATTACAGATTCATATCTCATGCTTTCAGTTCTTCAGCTCCCCGGATAAAATTCTGTTGCAAATATAATGAGCACCACAATTAGATATGAAAGACAGGGGAGAACCAGGCACTTACTAATGCAGGGAGATGTTTCTGAGAGTTTTGAACTAACTTGCTCTATCAAGGTCAAACACTTTAAATTTACAAAGAAAATGGATTTGGAAAAAAAAATCAACATTTCATTTCCATCCATTTTGAAATAGTCTTTTCCCAGGTCCTGAAAAACAACAGAATGACATTTCTTGTGAATTTAATATTAAAAAAAGGAATTAAACAAAACTCAAATTAATATAAATGATTGTCTATATTCTAATGTAAAAACTGAGTTATTCATATAGAACATATTTCTAGCATTCATTTGATTTTTAAGGGGAAATAATACTGTCTGTGAGTTGTTCAACATGTAACAAATGGTCACACAAACACCAGGACAATTCCGAAATATTAAAGATTATATGTTGGTGAAAACTCTGAAGCATGGGGGCTGGTGAAAGAAGAAATAAAAAGTTGAACCCAAATACAGTCAGAATCATCTTCCCTAATCTTCCAAGAGTTTGAGCGTGTGGTAAGGAATGAGTCAAATCATAATATTCTAATAGTAGATGAACAGTAACTATGCTGGGAGAGACTCTCAGCTGGCTGAAGTCTTTGAAAGTTCTTCTGTCACCCTGAGAATACTTAAATTCAGAAAAACAGCAATGGTTTTAGGAGTTTTATGTATACAATTACCAGCTCTGCCGCTATTGTTGCCATCTCTGGAGTGAAATTTGCAGGAAATACTGGAAAGGAAATGCACATAGTAGATTGGTAGAGAAACTGCTAGATGAAAATGTTTGGCATGCGGGGAGCAGGACAGACATCATGATTTTGCGGACCCATTCTATATTTAAAATCTTAGGCCTGAATCAAGATTTGGTTGTGGTCCTTTTCACCGTGTGAAATTTTGTCTTCAGGCTGATACTTATGCTTTTTTATATTATATTAAGGAGCACAATGGAAATCCTTCAGAATTTAGTAGAGGATTGAGAAGGTGAGATGATTTATTTCACAGTAGTATAAGTAGTACAACTTAATCCTTTTTTGTCCAGTTTCTCTTATTTTGCCATAGTTTCCCATTTTTTTATGAAACCTGAAATAGCAGATGTAACCAGAATTGCTGCTTTTATGTGACGTTAAAAACGAAAATGAAGGAATGTGTCTGCTGTCACGGAAAACTGTACGGGAATTCAACTGATGACTAAAATGTACAGGAATCACTGGAAAGCATGCACTGACATGTACATGTGCATGCATGCATGTGCACACACACACACATATATAGGGTCAGTGGACCTCCATCAAATTATACCAATCATGAATTTCTCTGCTGTATCAGGATCCAGAAATGCTGCCTTACATTGCTCTCATTAATTCCCTCAGTAGCAGAGACCATGATTTTACTTAAGAAATACCTTCAATTGATATAGAAAAAATACCAAAGAGAACAAAGTGGACTGATTGGAGCTTTTTTTTTCAAAGCTTGTCAAATGAAAGATTGAAGTAAAAGAAGCAGCTGGTTGCTCAAGGAACTTGGGCAGCACTTTGGCTAGGCATGAATTATGCTGAAAAAAATATCCAGTTAAAAACAGATGAAGCTAATGAAAACGATATTGGGAAAGGGCTAGCAAGGGTTTGGAAGCAGAAAGCACTGCAAGGTACAACTACAAGACTCAAAGGGCATGAAAGAACTGATATGACTTTCCATTCTCCATCTGCCACTCTGAACTCGTATGTATAATATAGGTTGCCACTTCCAGCATAGGTTTTGTGGTTCTAACCTTCTGGCAAACGCATTTAAAAAATCCATTTAAAGTGAGAGCCAAACTCCTGTCAACAACCCAAGGAGAAGGATATAGCTCTGGTTTCTATAATTTTGCATACAACCCAGATGGAAGTAGAAGTACTTCTATGCTGAAGTGCCAAATAACTCTCCCAAGGCTTATATTATCTTTTCTTCGTCTTGCTTCAGAACAACTTCCATGCTTCTGGGGACTCCGCAGCTGTGTGCACTCTAGTGAAAGACTGTGCATGGCAAGCCAAATCCTGTGAATTTGCTTTCCAGCTTCTGTAATGAGGCTTCCCCTCCCTTCCAGTCCCATCAGGGATTGTTCCAACCAGGAAATGCAGCTGCAGAATCTTCACAGTTTCTTTAGCATATTTTTAAAGGAAAACTCCCTCATTTGCTTGAAGCAAGTTGTATTGAAAATGAAGGCATAGCAAAGCAGTGATGCCATAACTACCTAGGAGAAAGGTGAGGAAAACAATATGGAGAGGTTGCAAAAGGGAAATTGGAATTCAGCAGAGTTGATAGCTTTTAAACAAAGATCTGCACTTTAATTATAGTTTTAACCTTATGACTGGCTTCCTTTGTTTTGAAGAACGTGAAGCTTGAGTTTCATGTTCCTGTAAGTCAGAGGATTAAGACACATAAGTGTAATATGGAATGATTCCTACCCCAAAACTATCAATGTCAAATATAATCAAGGCTAGAAACAGCATTTCATTAAATGCAGTTTAAGTGATATTGGCCAATATTATCCTTTACTTCCTCATACAACTGAACACTGCTCTGAGAAGAGAGGTGACCTGCAAGTAAGGCCTATGTCAACTTAATCTATTTTATTTTAGTGTCAGGATATGCCCTTTTCCTCCTCTGGAATAAATGTATTCCTTCCTAATTTGACAACATGATAACTGAGCTGGTAGTATTCAAGGGACTCAGAAAAGCAATCATAGATTACAGAGGCACTGATAGAACAGGTAGCTGTAATAAGAGTCTTGTTTGTAAGTGAATCTGTAATAAGAGATTCCTGCTATATTGGTTGGTTTTATGTATTGGGCTGTGTGGGCATTTGTCTTTCTGCATTCAAATTCAGATTCTGGAAATCTGTGTCTCCTTCAGATGAATTATATCTGGATAAAACTTCTTTTTGCCTTCAAATATTGCAGAATTGCAGGTAGCAGAGGAAAGGATAATCAATAATATTTATGAGCTCTTTGGTACTGTATAGCTTACCCCTTTTCCTCCTAGTGTTTTTGAGACTAAAATATACAGTTTCTACACCATCTATCTCTGTTTGTTTTGGGATATCTCTGTAGAGATTCCTATGATGAAAAGACTTAGTGATAGGGAACTCTTCACACCAGAGTTTGGACCAGCCTGGGATCTACAGATACCTCATTTTGCTCATTACCTCATTTTGCTCATTACCTCATTTTTTTTTTCATATCGAAGCAGACAACCTGGGCTTTTCCTTGCAGATTGGGCTGTAGTTCTTCCTAAAAGAGTCTGACATTACTTTTTTATATGAGATTTATAGTCAGCCTCCATTGCCTCCATTCCATCTGAGCCTGAGCTTTAGAAAAAAAGATGCTTATGGATTACAGCTCAGACCATGGAGAATGCCTCGAATTCAGAGAATAACTAAGATCGCTTTCCAGTATTACGCTGTAGATCTAACTATAGTGACCCTAAACATAAAATCAATAGCCTAGTCTACCATAAATTTCTTCCATTCCCTTACACACAAGTTCCATAGCCTCTTTATACTTAGGGGTACATGTTAAGCTAGGGATGAAAGAATATGTCCTTTTTTTTTTTTTTCCTTAGAAAACTAGTAAGAATAAATTAATAAAAACTGTAAAGTTCTCATATACCAGTCTAGGTTATTGCCAAGGCAGACAACTATACAGAAGATATTTCATTTATGTTTGCGTGGGGTTGATTTTGAGCAGCTTGCTTTGATAATCATTGACTGCACTCATTTGCACTGATGCACTTTTAGATATATGTGGGATTTAATTTTGTGTGATTTAAGTTAGGTCAACCTACCCTGAAGAGTTGTTAATTTGAAATGTGATATATTAATCTAAACAAGGTTTCCTTAATGATGCATGAAGGTCTTAGGGTTAAATTACACAATTGAAAATAATTATTTATAAAGGAAATACAGAAAAAAAACCCACCCTGCTTCATTCTAGCGTGGTTGCATTTCTATGCTGGGTTCTGTCACTTGTTCCTGTCTCTAGAAGTTGTAGAGTCATTTTCAGGTCACTAGATGTGAGTTGTGGGCACATCAGATCAGAATCACTGTGCCGCCTCCCTCCCACTCTCCTGCCTATTTTATGCAGAAGTACAACCTTTTTTTGAAGAGCATGAGTGACAGCTCTACAGCTTCCTGCACTCAGTAATCACCTTTCCCTATGCACAGATTTTAACATCTAAACATTAATTCTTATTTGAAAGTGTCCTACTGGTCATTGCTATAAGAGATGCTTTCAGTGCATCTCATCATTCATATGCAACTTCTGCCCTTCCATTCAGTGCACGCCTATGGGCTGCTATGACTTACTGCTAATTGAATACAGGACTCAAGACTGGAGGGAACCAAAGGAATCAAACTGAAACCTCCAAAAGAAATAAACTCTTTTACCATCTGATGGATGACAGTAATCATGCACATACAATTGGGAGTATCATTTCACCCTGTTGAGGTCACTGAACATGTAAAATTGTACTTTGAGCTGAGGCAGGAAGAAGAGAAGAGTTTTGTATACAACAGCTAACAAATAAACAAGTCAAAGGAAAAAAGGTATCTTAGAATATCAGTAACTAATACATATCATATTCCAGACCCCGGTGATCGTTAAAGATCAGTGGATTCAATTAGATAAAGTTCAATGAAAAATAGTGAGAATGATCAGAAGATACTTACAAAAATACATAATCTACAGGGACTGAATGAACCAGGCATAAAAAATAAAGCAGTTGGAGGTGGGTACCTGATAGTTACTAAAAGTTACATATTCACTGCAAATTTAGAGGGAACAGTTTTTTTCTTCCTATAAATGGCAGTCAGTACAAGGGGTAGTGGGCATTTAAGAAAGATTTAAATTAAACATTAAGAGGCTCTTTCTAATAATGAGTCTAATGAAGCACAAAATACAATTTCTGAATTGGTTACAGAGTTTTCATTGACCTGCATAAAAAGTCTTAAAAACAAGCTAGCCAGGCAGTTGTCAGAAATGACATAAATATTCATTTTACCCAGAAAAATTGATTATCTAGAAAGATTCTTGAGATGCTCTCTGGACTGAATAGTCCATGACTGCATATGTAGCAAAACCAGAACTCATGCCATACTACATAGGGAGCACTAATTGCCACAGCAACCATGAATCCTCTGACAATTTATCAGCTGAACTTCACTAATCCAACATGTATATTACTCGTGTTGTTGGACATACTCCAACTCCTTCCAGCAAATGGCTTGGAAGACAAAAATATGGGATCTGAAGGAGATTGAGAAAAATTTCATGACCCAATTGTCTTAACTATAATAGTGGTAGTGTTGTAGCCTTGACAATCAAATAAGATTGTCAGGCTCATTTATAGGAAGAAGGTTTATAGGAAGAAGTAGTGATTTCAGTTGTGCTAGCTGAAGGTGAAGGAAAGGACATAAGTTTCCGGGCAGGGAAGGACAACAGCGAATATGAGCCTACTATATCTTTTTTCTTCTTCTTCTCTAAAATATCTGGGCTAATTAAAAGTATTGTCTCTTGCTATAAACCTTATTCTCTTTGCAAACATTGACATCACACAGACATTCGTGCTGGTAAAAAAAATAAGAGTATTGATTTTTTAAGGAGTTTGCTTAGTCACATTGAATCTACTTAGCTGAAACATTTAACTGCAGCATTAATTAGGAAATTGAGACAACTTTTGTTTCTAGGCTGCATTAATGATACAAATTACATACACTTAAACAAGGTGGGAGATCAAATAATGGAATAGTTGCCCAGAGGAGTTATGGAATCTCTAGGCCACATATTTAAAATGTGACTGGGCATGGTCCTGGGCAAACTGCTGTGCGTGGCATCTTTGAGCAAGGGGATTGGCTGAGATGATCTCCAGAGGTCCCTCCCAACCTCAAGTATGATGTGATTCTGTGGGTCTGTGATTAACAGAAAAAGACAAACAGCTTCAGAGGATATTGGAGTTGTGTGATTGGTTTTCCTAAAACAAAAAAAATCAAAGAATCTGAGGTAGCTACATTCCTAATCTTGATGTTTCAGCAAAGTACCCAAATTTAGTTTAAATTAGTCCAAGTGCAGAGAAAGACTTAAACCCATAAGCTACTGAGATAACTACTAATGCACATCCATAAAACATATGTGCATTACCCCTTATCATGGGGTTTATAAAAGAAAGATATGAGGAAAACTGGATTCCTTCCAGCAAATAGCTGGAATTTCCAATGGTTGACATCTGCTAATCTTAACATAGACAGTGTTAAAATCCAAGCAACAAGAGTCAAATAACATCTTCAACTTTTCATTTGCTGAGACTTACTTATAGCAGCCCCAAAGCATGTCAGTAACTCCCCCAAAAACAATTTGAGAGAAAACAGATGGCATCTTGAACAAAAGGAAAATGAGATTAATGAGGGGGTCAGCACTCTGAAGCTCTGTCAAACACATTACCTGTGTCTGAAGCTGCTAATCAGTCAGCACAGATGAGCCCGGAACAATCTGACATTAGTCCCAGTACTGACTGTGCCGTCCTCTGAAAGACAATATATAATCAAAGTTTTCCCACTTTTTACCTCAGCCAGTTTTGGGTATCAACACCAGTTTTATTATGATTTTTACTTACCAAAGTTAGTTGCAAGCAATATTGCAGACTTTCTTGCAGCATGAAGATCAGAGGCTAAAATTGCCCCAAATGCTCGGTTCTGCGTGCAAGACGTGCTCCTTTGTCTTCTCTTTCTTTGATCTTCTCCAGGTGAGACAAGAAGCGAGTTCACTGGAGTCCAGCTTGCTGAGTGAGAATCATTCAATGCTCCTAACCACATAAAATGCCTCCCGGTTCTCTCTCCTGAGTTGGTCACAAACTACCAGTGACTTTTTCCATTTCTGTTCCCTTCAGTTCTTTTATGTTTGTCATGAACTCTATAGGAAGATTTGGATCACTCCCAGCTGCTGCTCAGTATTTTAAAGTCTAGACAAGTGCTTTTAGAAAAAAAGAGATTTGTGGATAGTTTGGGGCAACGCAGTGAGCTCTCAGAGGTGATAACTTCTTAAAGGAATATATATGGTTGAATTTTCAGCATCTGTGCAAAACAAAGTACACATTCTAAATCAGAAAGTTCAGGAATTCTTGGAAATATTAACGTCTTATTTAATATTTTGGATGATGGCATGAGAAGAGCAAAAGGGAGTAGATACCATCATAAGGGAGCAGTTTATTTTAGTTAAAACAGGCTGGGGGATTGATCCCATGTTACTCCTGATTTAAAGTTGCAATCAGCAACTCTGGCACTGACCTTTGTAGAAAGGCTTTTGTTTGGTCTGCTCTGTGCAAGAAGGGAGGGGACAGGCTCTAAAAGCACCCTGCAAAAATGCTTGGCACTGTCCCCCATGTGGTGACAAGAGCTGGTCCCAGATGGTGCTCAGTTACCGACAGATGAAATAGTCTGTGCCTAACCAATATACTACACCTATAAGGCTGCTATTCTTCCCCATACTTACATAGTCTTTTTTTTTTTTTTTTTCCAAATCTTACTAAATGATACCTCAATTATTTCCTACGGCAGTGGTCTCCTGACTGGAGGGTTAATCATCCATTGCACAAATACATATATACTACTACCCATTTGAAGGTTGTTGCTCTTAATTTTACCTCGGGTAGAGATGGAGAGAGTTGAGTCTCCCAAGACAGCTCATCAGTGCTGAAGATTTATTTTTTAAAAAATAAAATGGGACTCTATTTTCTGAGGCCTTTTTTTCACTGTCATAATTATGAAGAGAACTTGCAAGTGAAGCCTGTTGTGATTCTGCTTTCTGATGGGGGAAAGCCTTCCGCTACAGCAGAGGAAATGTTGCACTTGGCATTTTCTGCTATCAAGATGTCTCTATACCAGCCCAGACACAACCATCAGCACTCAAAACCAGCGGCAGCAAAAAGTGCTGTAGAGTACATTCCGTTTTGGAGGTGGGAGTCTGACTGACAGGAAAATAGTTGATAGTGTTGACCTCTAGGTTTTCATCATTAGTCTTGAGAATTTATGAGACATTTACAACGAATAAAGGACTGCTCTAGATGTCCATGTTCTCATCCTACATCAGATTTTTGAGATATGCAGTACCAGACCTCCACCCACAGACCACACTGACTTCAGGCATTTTTGACATCGCAGAGACCAAGTCAGTTTAGACAACTGAATTTTTCCATACAGGGATCAGTCCATAGCTGATGGTGTTTGTGACAAACTTGCTGTTCGTTGTCCTGGCTGATGGATCAGGTTCATAAGAGGAAAAAAAAATCTTAATTTCAGATCAAGTGATTCTTATTCCTCACTGAAAGGTGACGAATTTGGCACAGCTGAATCAGTACCTAAAAGACAGGGTAATTGCAAGAGAGCTCGCCTGAGGACAGCAGTGTCAGCTTTTTCTTCAAAAAATGACATCTGTACCATGCAAGTAGCACTCTTTCTGCTACATACGGAAGTGATGTCCAGGATTCATGGCTCAGTATTTCTTGCTAGGGTAGGAAAGACTGAATTTTGAAAACTTAGGAGAAAGAACTGGGCCATAAAACATGGAAAAACAGAAGGAAAAGGTACAACTAAAGAAAATAGCTCAGGGAAAAAACAAAAGATACATGACCTGCTGATGGGAAGAATAGAAACAGAAAGTTTTCCTGCTGCAGGTTCAACACACTAAACCCAAAAGCGGTTATCATCCTAGGTGTGCTGAATCTCCCTCCAGTGCCACCAGCAGCAGGATTTGACCTGATTTTCCAGGACAGTAGAAATGAGAAGGAAAGCAGCGGAGCTAAGGGAGATTTGCAGCAGGTCTGTTGCTTTAGGCACATTTTTTCTTCCTTATCCCTAGAGCCACTCTTGGAATCCACTCTACAAAATTATGGTAGCCTCTATGATACTAGATGTTCTTTTTTTCCAGCAAGCAAACTGTTTTAATGACATCTAACATACATAGGCAATGTAGCTGTCTAAATGCACCCAAATGCCAGGAAACATCAAGGGAGACAAGAGGGGATTTTGAGTTAAGGCACTGGGATCATACACCTGGGATCAGAACAAAACAAAGCATTTTCTGGAAAAATGTGCTCATTTTTTAATGTTAAGAACATTGCTTAGTTTCTACAATTAAAAAAGGGAAGGCTGGTTTGTTTCTTTGAAAGATAGTTCTTAGGGGAAGAGGTGACTTGCATGTCAAAATGACTGCCTTTATAGATGATATTTTTTTTCTTTTAATATTCAAATTTGTATGTCTCAGAAAATATATTGGTACAAATCTGAATGCCAAAATACAACCCTCGTCTTTCTGCCTACACCTCTGCCAATTCAAATTTCTCAATCTGAAATGGAATAAGGAAAAAAGCACTTAAAGAAGCTCCAGGTTAATCTTTGCTCTGCTATTACTATATATATGTATATTTTTAATTATGAACAGCTCTCCTGCTAGCCTTATATCCAAACTTAATCAGGTGTATTCTAATAATTCACTTTCATAGAATCCCTTCTCCCCAACACCTATGATTCTCATCATTTTCACTGCCCTTGTCATGACCTTTTTATTTCTTTTACTTACTTTTAGGACCATATTGAATGCAGTATACACGGTGAGTGAATGCAAGTGATTGCTATAATAGCCTTAACGTTTTGTAAATGAAATTCTTCATTTGCCTCTTAATTTAGCCTTCAATCTCACTACCTTTTTTTTTTTTTTGAATCACAGCTAAACACAGAGAATTCATGTTTTACTGAATGCCCTAGGAATTAAGGCACTAAGTTTTGTATGGGATTTGATACATTTCCACAAAATGTGTTTTTGTCAGAAACTCTGATTCATTTAAACCAGAACTCTTAAGAAGAAGCATGCCACTTTTGACAAGAGGTAAATCTTAACCAGAAGTTGACTAGGGACTAGCTTAGGCCATGGTAAATCCACACTCTGCCTAAACCAGGTTAGAGACCTTAGACACCCAGCTATCCTCTGTTCCTCTGTCACCAAACTGAATGGCTACATATCAAGATTTCCTAAACTGTTAATTATGTTCCTATGCAGACTGTAAAAGTTGTAATTGTAAAATTTTCAGATAAGAAAACCACGCTCTGACTAGCTTTACTAATACTTTAATCTCAGAGCTGTTATTTTTTCTGTGTAAGTGGAAGGAATAACTTACAGAAAACCTATATTATCATTTCTTGTATATACAGACTAAACAGATGCTGCTAATACCATTTGGCTTCATATTAAACTTTTCTCCATTGAACTGTATTTCAAATGTAGTTAGTTATAGGTGATTAAAATATGCTGCTCTACAAGAAAAAGAAGCAAAAAACAAAGCCAAGAACATATTATGATTTACTTTCATGGGTTGCTGCACAGACTTTTCTTTACACAAATACCTTTTCACCTTGTAAAAGCATTATACATGTTTGTGTATTGGACTACATCTGCTTGCTGAACAAAACAAAGTGTTTTGTGAATCCTTTTGAACCTGTTAAGCAGAGACCCACGTGCTAACAACATTCCCAACACACTTGACCTTCCATGAAGAAGATTGAGGAGACAGCTTCTTCCTCTAACAGAAAAGGTGACCCTGTTAAATGTGTAACAACATTTACCAACAACCCTACATGACTACAGCTGCGAGAAAATTGTGCAATAATGCAGATGATTATATGATAAACTTTATGTCAATAAAAGTGGAAGATGCTCTTCATTTTGCCTCTGTTTTTTTAGGAATAGATTATGGACTGAAATTATAGTGCACAAAGATTGCACGTCCTTGCACTAGAGGCAGCCTCAATTTATGTTTTTGAAGCACACAATGATTCCAGTTCCTTCTATTTCCTGAATTACACATAGGGGCAGAAATCCTCTCACTAGTGTCCCTTCTATGGGTTGGATGTGTCTTCCTTTTGGCCTTGGCTGACTTGCGACGGAAAGACGAACATGAAAGTCATCCCTATTTTCTGGCTGTCCTGGAATTTTCCTCTGGAGCAAACTAGAAGTAAAGTGGCATATGACAGTACTTCTATGTCTTATTGGCCATTCTTTCTGGAAATCTGTCTGAAGACACTACTACTACTGGGTTCTTCTGCACCCAGTCACTTTCTTAAAAAAATGTGTAGGAATTTAGCATCCTTATGCCTCCATCCCTTCATACAGATGATGAAAATAACACCCAGCCTATGCAAAATTAAGAAGCTGGCCAGACACATTCCTGTATTGCTTTATCACATTGGTCTTTTTATCCATTGGAAGCTACGGTGAAAAAAGTATGGGACAGCTATTGTAAGTCGGAATTGTTTATCTGCGCTGTGGAGAACTGAGTTCACAAACCCTTAACAAAAATCTATGCATTACTTGTAAATTGAAATTGTACTCTATGCATGTAGCTAGAAAAGGGAATAAGGGCACATTAGCAAACAATGGTGAACTGAAAGATTGTCATTCACCTGGTTGGACACAAAATCAAGTGCATTATGAACTCTTTGAGGTTCAGATGCTGAGCTGGAATAGATCAATATTGCTTTATCTAACTATTTGGTATTGTAGCTCATCATCTGCAAATGCATTTTTGCTTGTTTTTTCTACGTCGAAACAACTCACACTTTAGTGTGAGCTGATCTCAACTGATTTATTGAAGAAAGAGAATGATTTCAAAATTATGAAGCTTGATAACAAATTAAGTTTCAAGACGACACTTAGGTCCTGCATGATTTGGGGAACTGAAGGATTTGACTTCTAAGAGTCCTGATTTCATCTTCATTTCATATTGTTCCCCTTAGAGGGATAACTTATTCTGCTTTATGTATACATAAATGTCCTTTAGGGCTTTGTTTATTTCTTTCTCTAGCCATATAGAAAATAATGAGGTCCCCTAAGAAAGCCTTAAGGGTCTTCTAAATAAGCAGGGAGGAAAAACTCACCGTCTTATGAGCCCTTCTGAAAATAACAATTTGTTAATTAATCATGGAAGTAAAGCTTCATCACTGGAGAATTAAACTAGCCTTAGTCCATAGATAACAACAGGAGCACCTTCAACATGAAAGAAACATTAATCATGCCAAGCCTGTAAATGCCATATAATGGCACAGCATTAACCCTTTCTCTTTTTATTTCATGAAGATCTTGCTTACTTCAGGAATTACAGCTGATCCAATGTCTTTGATCCAATATCAAAAAAACAGGGGGAAAAGTGGCACCCTGTGAATTTAGTGATCATGAAATGTACATTTAATACATTTCTACTAGCTAGCATAGTGTATGACTTTTTAAAGTGGGCATGGATATTTCCTCTTATTATTAGCATCATCTGAAATTGCTTTACAGCCCTGGAAGATGTGTAAAACATAATTCTGTTTTATGTGAGATGGAGTCAAACAACACTGGAGCTTATTTAAAAAGAAGCAAGTTGTTCAAAGTTGAGCCCACAGTCAAAAAAACAAGTGTATTAATGGCCATAGTTAGCAGCTTCTTATCACCAGTCCCCCAGTCATACATCTGGCTTTTGCAGGGCTACATTTTTGCAAGAATAGTTGCTTCAACCTACTCCGTCAGCAGGACTGTCCATGCAGGAAGAAAGGAAGGACTGTATCACTTGGGATTCAGCTAAATTCAGGATAGGCTGCTGCACACTTAGCATAAATTGTGCAAGTCCTAGTAATATGAAACAGATTTTTATATCACTGAGCTGAAAATTATCATTTAGAGTATATTCTGGCTTTTAAATAGTGCCCTCAGTGTGAGATAACCATGTTGGATCTCATTATGATGAATAAAGATGAATTCCTGGCTAGCACTTTAGCACTAGTGTTTACTGTGATAGCCTTTACTTGACAGGAGAAAATGCAGGCAGCCACAGTTATATAGATACTCTTTCCCTATGTATACATGTGTACTACATAGTCATACTACATATAAACTTAAAATACAAAAGTAAAATTAATGAAACAGGAAATTGAAAAAAATGAATATATGCTGTGTCATCTTTAAACTAAGAGGCATAAAGCCTCTTCACAGATGTGCTCAACAGCAACATTAAAAAAAAAAAGGATCAGTTTTCAAGTTGCAAGAAGGGAAAGTCTCACCCAAGAGAGGAAAGAGCTTCAGAGTGAGGCATCCAGGAGGTGCAACAGGGGCTGTGACAGGCTATGGGATGTCTGTCTCTGAAGATTTTTAAAATGGTGCTGGACAAGACACGGTGCAACCTGATCTAAATTGGAAGTTAGCCCTAGTTTGAGAAGGAGGATGGGCTAAACACCTGCAGAGGTCCCATCTACTCTTAAATATTCTATGAGTCTATAATGCCACAAACAAAAACCAAGCCTCCCTCCCCCCTAGAAAAAAAAAAAAGATTTAAATTTTCCCCTATTTTGGTGACAAAATGAAGGTAACATTTAGGATAGTATTAAGAAAAATCTCCCAAGAAATATCTATAAAAGTTACATATAGGGGGAAAAAATATATAGAGAGAGAGAGATTCATGTCTGGATGGTGTATATCCAATGAGAAAGACATAAAACCAGTTTTTTTGGTATGAAATAGTTGCTAGATTAGAAGGTAAAGCAGAACATGACATTTCAGAAAAGGGGAGAAATTTTTATTAAAATTTTCTCTTCTTCAGTTGTTTGTATGATGAAATCATACTAATCAAGATAAAATAATTTTTAGTCCACTAGAAAACAACATTTTAAAAATCAATGAATGAGGATGTCAGGAATCTATGAAGATTCTCAGTACACTGACATAGGTTGTTAAACAAATTTGGAAAATATTCAGGCAAGTTCAAAAGACTTGAGCAATACTTACATTGCACTGATATGTCATGAAATGTTCAGTAAAATTATAGGCATGTCACCATCACATCAACACAGGATAAAATAATTAAAGAATAAAAAAGAGTGCATCCAAATGAGAAAGAAAAATGAGAAAGAACTGAGGACAGCAATAAGAGGAATGCCAGCCCCGAGAAAAAATGATCAGTATTTTTGTTTTTCATCTTGTACAAAGCAAAATTAGAGTGTACCTGCCAGGCAAACTCAAGGTAAAAAAAAAAAAAAAAAAAAAAAAAAAACCTTGAAAATTGATATTCAGTTTTATATGCCTCTAGTACCAATTTTTCCATTTCCTCCCCTTCACTCCTACTTCCAGACACTTTGAGCATTGTAAATAAGCATAGGAGAATCATGCAGAGCCTTGTTTTTTTCTTACTCTGAATACACAATTCAAAAAGAAATGGATTTTTAAGCAGCCAGGTAGCAGCACACTGGTCACAGGCTGAGAAACAGGCCTATCCGATTGATTAAGGGACTTTGTCCTGGACAGCAGTAAATGTGAAAGATTCCCATGCCATAATAGCCAAGTGATTTGCCCTGAGCCCCCATGGTGATACTGCGGTAACAAGATTAATGCAATCTTTATGAGGACAAATTCAGCCCTGCAAAGCAGTAAAAGGGAGGTGAGTCGACTTGCTAGTGAGTCTGATTCTGCAGCACTGTTCCCATTTTAATGTTCACAGCTCAGAAAAGGGCAGGTGGTGCAGAAAAAAAACGATACAGAAAGCATTCACGTGCTAGGAAAAATGTGCAACAGGTAGAGACTCAAGCAGCTCAAGAGACATCTTGAGCTCAATCTCTCATCCGTAGGACTGGGACCAGGATAAAACTGCTGGTAGAAAACAGATTGGATAAGACACTATATTTATTTGTTTATTTATTTGAGAGTGAGTGATTAATCTTTGGATTATATTGAAGCAAGAAATAGAAGACTATGTAGAAGCAAATAATAGCAAATAACATCATCCTTTAGTTAAACTACCATCTGGTCAGCCAACTCAAGGAGTAACAGTGTTAGATAAGAGCAATGGACTAGAAAGTAAGTCTGCCTTTTAAAGAAAAGAGTAGTTTGCCTTTTCTGAGGCGACAGCAGAAATTATAGTACTTATTCCCCTTGGCATAAATTCCTGTGTTTGAAAGAGAGGAGCACCAGGAAGTCAAGGTAGACAAGGGACTACCAGTCATTTGTGTGCCCAGTTCTGCTGTGGGTACCTCAATGGGTAAGAGACACTTTGCTTTTACTCAGCAATGCCCAGGAGTGCTTAGAGTAGGATGATGTTATCCCTTTTTCTGTGGTCATTTTTTTTATGCCAGTACTAGATTCCTACCTCTTTTCCTAACTTTTCTCCAAAGAAAGAACTGTATTTTTGTGCCTCATTATTATTACTATTCTTTGACTAGCATGATGATCTCTCTCAATTCATCTACCTAGTAAAAGCCCTTTCTGAGTTTTCACCTCTTACTTACCTTTTAAAGGGTAGGCTTATTTTGTTTTTTCCACATGTATTCCAGGTTTATAATGTCCAAACTTCAAAGATTGCTTTCAAAGCAATGTCCTATCTCACTGCCAGCTGTGTGCTCCATTTCACATGGAACATGGAAACGTTTAACTGCTATTATCAAGATTCATCTTTCTTTCCAAAAATCAATAAAGCAAAACTAGTAGAAATACTTGCCATGAAATGAGAAGTGCTAGGAAACGACTGAAGTATTCTGGGCTCACAGAAAACTTTGGAATACATTCAATTTGGAAACAATTCTGCTAAGCGCAGACTTGAGCTGACAGTCTGCTTTAGGAGCCCAAAACTTTTGCAGCCAAAATTGCACCAAAATATTTATTTTCAAAAAAAGCTAGTTTTGTTTTGTTACTGTCCAACCAGCAGAAAAGTACATGCCAAAATGTGTGGAAAACTTAGGCAGTGGTCTTCACAGAAACCACAGTTGCACAAGTTACCTTCCTCTCACATCATTGTTAATAGTTTTGAAAGAACAGGTTGCACACTCAGTAGCTAACCACATTTCCTTCCTATCACAATATAAATTATATGAATATAGCAGTAGTTTGGAATAAGGGAGTTGTTAGTATGCTGCATAGACTCTGGCTTCCTTTTCATGCTTAGGCTTTCATGTTCCCTTCAGGTCCTATTTTTTTGCTTGCCTTCATGGTGTGGATGAAATGCTGAGCAATGGAACATTTTGTTGGGAATATGACACCTATACTGCTGAATTTCTCGACTTGAATTATATTCATGCAGCACACAAATGCAAGTTAGAATTTCTAATCTCAATCTTAATTGAATGTTGTATGGATGTTGTTGTGCCCGGCATGAATTACAAATTTGACTCACAGTCAGTTGTTCCCTTCACCACATCATGGGGAAAAAAAAAAGACACACTAATTTTTGATTTCACACGAAGTAGTTTTGTGCTACCTCAATTTATACACATTAGTCTGAACAAGAACAGAGTCAGGACACTGATTTAAACCACAACCTGTTGTTTAACTAGATTTTTTTTTGTTGTCATAATTTGTAACAGGTTTTATTCATCTTTATCAATGGGGAAGACATGCTTCATCCCATCTTCTTTACAGAATTATTCTCTATATGATTGAAATGAGCTCTCTCCTCTTATTTTCTTCAGTTTAAATAGATGCATATTTTATCACAATTGCTTACTCAATCACTCTTATCTGAAATGTTTAGACCATTTCTATTACCGTGTTTTGAACCTGTTGAACTATAATTCTGAGATGTAGGTGGATCACAATCATCTTCACCTGATTTGCAAAGTTTTATTGTTTTGAGCACATTTCTAATGTAACACCAGCACTTCAGTTACATGGGACATAATTTTTTCACTGCTGTGTTCTCTAGCAAAAGAATATTTGTATAGCAATTTTTATGAAATATGCACTGACATTTGAAAACAGAAATAGGAATTTAAAACCAGTTCTTTATCTCGTTAGCTCACAGTTAAGTCAGTGCTATAAATTCCATATAAACACTGAAGGAGGAGGAAAAAGAAGGCCTAGCAATGCAGCAGGACAGAAATTTCTATTGACTGTAACAGGCCTCAGGTAAAGTCTATAGACAAAATATAGGATACCAGATTTGAACAATAAAACATTTCATTAGCAGGTCACTCCTTCGTAATTGAGATGAAATAAAAATCAGTCTGATTCTATTACTTTCGATCTTGATAGTGCAGGAACTGACAATCATGACTTACACTGAATCTTGAGATAACTGCTGTTTTATTTACAGCCCTGACTGCTAGACACAACTAATCTCATATTCCATATATATAATTTATAATAGAAGAAAACTACTTCAAAAAAATCTGACTTAAATGAACCCCAACATCTTAAAAGCAGACTAAAAAGAATGGCTTAGATCATGGTTTAAAAGTAGTTTTGTTAGATTGTGCATCCCTCCCCACACGGGGGGGAACAAAGCATGATTTAGGTTTCTTTTAGTATTTTGCATTTATAATATTGAATAAAAGATCACTTGAGGAAAGAAAAAGAAAAGAAAAAAAAAAGAAGAAGAAGATTGCATATTTTCCTCATCCCTATAAAGACCTAGATGAAACCCTGGCCTAAAGAAGAAAATCACAGTTCTGCACTGATTTATACAAGTGCTAGATTTCACTCTGGGTATGATTGTACACCATTACTCTGAAGTATTATTATGTGTGCCACCTCAATTTTTGCATTTTATGGGAGGAAGGTTTGAGTGATATATTACAGGATGTTATACAGCAACAAGGTGAAAATATTCAGCAAGATATATAGGATTGCCAGTAGGAAAAAAAAATAAAAAAAGACTTTTGTTCTTTTATAGAATGAACTTGTTTCTTACTATTGAGTGTGTTCCTTCTTCATGACAAACAGGAAAGACTGGCAGGTTCAAGCTAGGGGTTAAACAAAAGGTAGCTAAGAAGAACAAGAATCAGCTACCTCTGTTTAAAAACAGAATTAAAATGAAGCTAGCAACCTGAGGGAATTGACACGAGGCAGATTATAAGGAAATTGGAAGGAATAAAAAAAAAAAGTGTCTGCTTTACAAGATTCCAGTTCTGCTTTCAGCCAAGGAGAAAAGCTAGTGGTATCAAAGCAGTTTAGATTAAAATGAAACTTGAAGGCAAACGGAGATTGTCCGTCCCATGATCTCCTTTTTGTGTGTGCACCTTATAGTAATGCAAATGTGCAAGCTTTATGGGATGCACTCCTTCCCTGAAAGATGGGATGGCCGATTAAAAAGGTTAATGTGCATTAGAATTTTAGAATCAAAGGAGAAACTAAGTAGTGTTTTCATTGCAATTAACTTTAAGAGTTTGATTATTATTCAAATTAGTCTCTCTGGCACAACTTCCCTTTTTCATTTGCAAACCTCTTTTGATTGAATACTGATGTCAGAAGAGAGTGCCTTTCAAGTACTAACGAGGAGGAGAAATACACGGATCCTTCAGGAAGAGAGGAGGGAATTTCGCAGAGCACTGGACGCAGTTCCAGCTGCTGCTCAACTTGTTCACTACATGGCTTGCATATTCTGATTAGTTCTGGTATCAGTAATGACCACTTGGGTTCCACGGTGAGGACCACAGTTGATTGCAAATAATCCTATTCATTGTGACTCAATTAGGAAATTATCTTTCAAAATCAGTAATTTATAGAGAGTCAAGCAACAGAAGACTTTCCTGGGGAAAATAATCTTTCTGATGAAAAACCTGAAGTTTTAGCTGTCTGACAAAAATTGAACGTTGGAGGAGACGAGACACTGTAGGCATGCGTTTAATGAAAATGCAATTTTCTGTCTAAAACAGTTAAAAGAAAATACTTGGCAGGTCCTAATGCTTTCTTGTCTCTTGTCTAACTTTTCCTTCTTCTGAGGTTTTACTGAGAAAGTAGTAAAAAGATAGAATCAAGAGTATTCTGGCTCGCTGAATCACCATTGGCTG
Source organism: Tinamus guttatus (assembly GCF_059628265.1). Taxonomy (NCBI): domain Eukaryota; kingdom Metazoa; phylum Chordata; class Aves; order Tinamiformes; family Tinamidae; genus Tinamus; species Tinamus guttatus. The sequence continues at coordinate 1,642,412 of NW_028288779.1, forward strand.
GATGTAGCAGTAGGTGCAGCACATGCAGTTCATAGCATCTAGGAATATATAACAGATGGCCGAAAATGATTCTTTTCTCTTAAAGACATATGGGGCCTCCTTTAACATTGGTAACTTTCAGGACCTGAGACACATTACAGCATGGTTTCTCATGTCCCGAGATACTAAATGATGATGAAGATGATGATGAAGATCTACAGTTCTTTATTCAGTAAATGGGAGTTTGGGAAGGGTTTCTTGTAGCAGTCTACAGGGTTGCTTTTGATGGACAGACAGATCCACAGCTACGATGTTTTAAGCTGGTAGTTATCACTGCTATAGTGACACTAAGTAGCTCGTTTTTTCTCTGCATGGATGAGGTTGGTATGTAGATACAAAATTCAGATGGCTGGTGGCTTCATTAGAAAAAGCAGTCTGATTTGTGTGCACAATTCTTCCTCATCAGTTTGCATGTAATTTGTCGTTGGTCTGTTGAGAATCTAGAAACTGCTAATTGCAATTTATACTTACTTACTTATAACCATTTGCTCCTGGTCTAGACATTACAATTTATAATGATCTTTGGCATAAAACACCTTAATGCACTAGTTCTGGGGCAGTCTGATAATCACTCAAAAATTGCAGAGATCTGTGCCCTGTTAAATATCTATATTTGTTATCTGATGAGTTTATTGTTTTCCTACTTTATTCTGTGTGTAGATCAGAATACCAGTATTGGCCAGTAGGAAAGAAAAATAAAGTGCATCAAGTTTAATGACACCATAACTTCTCATATAAACCGCTGGTTATAAACTCAGTATAAATTCAAAGTCCATCATACCAGCAATAAACAAGATGAACTGTTGACACCCTGTTAGAATGATATACTAGGAATAATTACACTATAATTAGACTGATAAACTTGGTCAAATGATGCCTTATTTTGCCAAACTAAATTAATTTAGCTTTTGAAGAATCCAGAATATTTGTCTTTTTGTGCCAATGGCCTTCTGCAAAAGTAGAAGTTTTTGTGGGCACTTCAAAAAGGAAAAAAAAACCCACATACCTTCTTGTACTCAGTCTAAATATAGAGGCAAAATAGTCATTTCAGAACAGATGTCAGAAGGAGCTTGACTAGAAGGACTCAAGATGCAGTACATGTTTTATCTCTATTCTCCTAATAAAAAATTTCAAAGAGGTTATCCATCAAATGAGCCAAATTCTACTTTTTCAGTGCTAAAGCACCACTTGCAATGACATCAACGTGAAATACATGAAAATATCTAACAAGCAGATAAGGAATGTTTTATGCTTGTATAAAATGTACGTGTTCTGCCAGACAAAGACTGCTGCGATAATAGCTAAAAGCAAAGATGAGCACGTATTAAAATATGTTTCAACTCCATGTCCCTTCATATCCATCTTCACTGTAATAAAAGACTATACTTCTGGTTGCACTGTCTGGCAGATGGTGCTGCATCAACCCCTGCTTCCCTCTTAAGAGAAGGACGAACTTTAGCTGTGTAATGATATTAATCTAAGGAAGATGATCAAAACTTTCCCTATGGTTCTTCCTCTATATACAGTTAAACATGTGGCATCCCAAAAGTCATTAATGCCCCATATATGATAATAGAATCTAAGGGGCAATAACTCTCTATAAAATGAAGTGTAAGTCCACTAAGTTATTGAGGAGCAAATGTTCAATGTAAGTCCCCAGGCACTTAAGTTTTCCTTCTATGGAGGAATACTAAATCAAATACTAATGAACAAAATTCATGAGCAATTTAATTTCCCTTATTTAATTGCTGCACTTCTAGGGGGGAGGAGAAATAAAAAAATAATAAAAAAAAACACTGTTGTGAGAAAGATTAACCAGTTAGACCTCACATCTGAAATACAGATGATATTTAAGCCTGAAACCTGACTTGAATTGGACACCTAAATTCAAGGGCTGCCACTTTCCTATTCTCCTGTTTCATGCATAGAGAGGAGTGAATATAGACTAATCTAAATTGTAATTTCGTAAGTTGCTTATGCTGTATAAATAAGGTACAGCAGGTGTTTGAAAGGCAAATTGAACTAAAAGGTCTCTGTATTGAATTCTAAAGTATTTATATTCATTTTTTACACCGTGTTTTGTTTCCAGAATCATTGGTGAATCTGTTGAATCACTGGTGTATTTGTGAAAGTTAAAAGAAACTGTAATACTGCATGAATACTAGCCATCCTTACAGTCCTTCCTCCTTTCTACATATTTGTGGCTAAATACAAAACCTTTGACACAGCTATCTTTACTGAACCAAAACAAACTGCAATGAATTCTTGTTTAAACTCCATCAGTTATGACGTTTATACTATATTTGTAATGAAGCAAGGCCATTTAATAACACTGCAAGGACACATTTCATCGTGTGTAATAGTTTTCACTGTATATATGATTTCACATGTCATTAGCCAGGCTTTTCAAATGGGTTTCAAGTAGCTTATAGGAAAAACACTAACATGCTGAAACGAGATTATTAGCAAAATCAATATCACTGAATGGGCAATTATTTCTTCCTACTTGCTATTGGTAACTACTCTAGCAAGGCCAGAACAATATAATCCTAATATACTGCCCTGGATGTTTGTAGAGCTGAATAAGAAAATTCCAACCATCATCAGAGGTATTGGTTATGTAATGTTTGGGTTCAAGTGAAGTTTCTTTGTGGCTTCTGGGTGCAGTAATTCTCTTTGCTCTTTCACTGGTGTGAAATAATGAGAAGAAATGATTTCATTAGTGAGATCTGAACTGCAGGATGTTCCCCTTTAAGGAAGGTGTCTAATTCATTAAGCTCATGCCAGGTTCATCTTATTTTGCCTTCTTTCCAGCCCCACAACTTGTGCTTCTGGCTGAATTCAAGCACACTAGACATTTAGCTTAAATGTTGTGAACAACTCCCTTTTTTTTGGTTATCCCCTTCCACTGTATATTTTACACCCCTAACTGCCCATCTGCCTTGCTTCAGCAACAGATGGACAGTGCCCAATTCCTCTTCTCTCTCCATATCTTTTCTAGCTTCCTGGGCAAGGCTTTTGACTGGAAGGAATCATCTGAAAACCAGAAATCTGAGCATGGCTTAACTCCTCATTGCTTATGTCTGTGTGAGGGTTTTATCTGTCAGAATACGGGTCAATAGGAGGACTGGGATGCTTTGTAGAAAGGAGAGGTGGTACTGATGAGCAACTGGAAGCTGGGAGTCTGCAACTTCTCATTCTCATGGCAGAAAAGCTATGGGAAGGAAATAAAATCAGGGGGACTTTTTAGACAGAATTTCCTACCCCAGAGAAACACTTCACATCTCTCTTTGAGGAAAGCAGAATTGAATTTTGAGAGTTTATGGAGGTGATTGGTAGGAAAAAGGTTGGTAAGTAATTGTTTTGGTGATCTGCAGTAAGATTAAGAAAATCTGGGAGACCTGGGACAAGCAGCACAAGTAAAGCTGTGTTTCTGCCTTCCAGTAACTATTGTGGTAACACCAAGATCTGTGAGAAGACTGAGACATATACCTTTAACTGCTCATAGCTATTTGTCTGGTAAGGTTCCTGATAAGGAATCTTATTAGAAATGCTGAATTTAGTATTCTCTGAAACTTATCTTTGAACATTGATTTTTCTGAGTATTTTTGATTTGAGACAATGCTAATATATTTTGCCTTTGGGTGGTTTTTCAATATTCTTATTTAGCCATTATTTATGATAAATCACTGTTGACTGCTTAAGACATCCTGTAAGTCACTTACTTACTTAAATCATTTAGTTTTTTACTTTAGTTTCAGAAGATCTAGAAAGGCACAAAAGAGTTTTATTGTCCTCTGTCTTTAGTAACTTCCTCAGGTAGTAGAAGGAAGGCTAACCAGGCGTTAGAGAAACTTGGACTGAAAATTGGACTGGCAAAAAATTATGAATAAGTTCAAATTCCTACATGTTTGCAATCCCTTTTTATGCCCACAGATATGAAGCAGAATTAAGATTATATGTTGCTATTTGTAAAACTGGATGGTTGGAAAAAAAAAGGTGGTGAACTGAGAAAAATAAAGAAAGAAACGAAAAAATGCAGTGGGAGATTATCATCTTTACACACATTTTATCTGAAAGAATTGCTTGAAAAATTGGAAACTTTAACAAGAAGCAAATGAGTTGCTCTTTCAGTTTTCTGCAAGACTAACACCATGAACCTCTCTTGAGATAAAACGACTATCTCACTGAGCAAAAGTTTGAAAGCTTGATCAGCTTTGCTCTGCTACGAAGTGTGAGACTTCTCTCTACTAGAATAATTATCAAAAGAAAAATACATAGTGTTTGAATGTTGACACTCTATAAAAAAAAAAGGAGTAGAAAGAATTCTAATATAGCCATTTAGGTTTTATTTAATTATAGATATTTATTTCACTTTTAGTCTTTATTCTTTCTTTAGGATTGATTCATCTCACTCAGGAGGCGTGTCAACTCTCCACAGATTACTCCAAAATCTTTTAATATGCAGAGAAATAAACAACTTTAAAGTGCAATTCAGTCTATTCTGAAGCAGATATTTAAAGTGGACTGGAGGAGTCACTCCCTAAAAGTTTCTATTTCTTTATCACGACCGCAGAGGAAGTTTGGAAATGAGTTGTCAAGGGGCATACTGTACATGTGCTGATGCTGTTTCTGGATCTTGAATAGTCAGGTAATAATCAAAGCTCACACTCCTATGACTGTAAAGGCACAGATCTTTTATTTGGCTCGTCTGGTCATATTTACAATGTAATGACCTGTATGCTACTTACTGCAAAACAGTACTTTGTTTTGCTTTTGTTTTTACTGTATCAGGGTTCAGCATTTTTCCACAGGTTCTATCATTTTTTATTTCAGTTCTTCATTTGCATCTCTGACATGGTTAAAGCAAAGAGTAGAATTTCTTTGGGTTAGAGCTGCCCACACAAATGTCCAGGACTTGACTCAGCTTCCTGAGTATAAGTCTTTTGAAATGTCCTAGGGTATTCTGCTTGTCCTCTAGATGCTACTACAGAAGACCATTACTTTTTGTAGGTTCTGTTGTATTTGTCAACCATGTGCAGATAGATTAGATACCTTAAGATACTTCAGATAGTGTTTGGCCACTGGATCAAGTCTTAAGTGAATCATATTTGTAAGTGTCTAGATATAGACTTTTGACTGTTTTGATTAGATCTTCATTATGTAGATTCATTATGAACTTGGATACATGAGATCTGATCATGTAGTTCATGCAAAACTCTCTAGTGCTCTTTGGTTGCTCTAGCCTGTCTGAGACATCCTCATGGGACCAGCAAACACCACACAGTCCCCCATTAAACCTGCACCTGTCTAGCACGTCAAGAAGAGGCTTCTTAAACTCCCTAAAGAGCTTCTGTATACACTGAATTAAGCTGACAGGCAGATGCCTAGATTTAGACAGCCTAATCTAGGACTGAATTCCACTCCAAAATTTTTATTTTGTAATATTTCAAGAAGCTTCCAAGAGAAGAAACTTGAAGAGAAGAAGGGGAAAATAAAAAAACTTTATGGGACTCTATATGGTGAGTGACAAGATGCAGCCTCCAGCAACAGACTGGATAGTTGCTGATGTCCAGCCCAACAAGTTGCTGGAGGCTGCATCTTGTCACTATTTGGTTGTTTAACATAAAGTAAACAACCAGTTACCTTGTTGGCACTTAGCAGGAGTCAAGGATGTTTTGAAAAAAATATATGATTAGTCTTAAGTGCAATTCGGTTGTCTAAAGATAAGTATGTAGTTCTACCTGAGACACACTACGATTTCCCAAACAACTACCCTCCTGCTGTGGCAGCTGGATACCAGGTGAGATCCCCGAGGGCATCTCAAATGGCACTGTGTGCTGACATCCAGGCAAATGAATCACACCCCCTAAGTCTTCAAGAAAATAAAGTTACCATTTAGAAACAGGAGCGTTTTTTTGTTCATTCTGTTTATCACTTATTGCTTAAATATAGTTTAACAAGGCAAACAAAGAGAAATGTCTGTATCCCATTATCTTTTTAATACTCTGGAAAAAATAGACAATGCACGAAAAGCGTCTAAAATTGAGCAGCTTGTGGTTATGTTGCTATAGTTACAGGATGATCAGAGGCTTTACTAAGCCAGAAAAAGAAATGAGCAGTTTCAAATAGTTTTTCACCTAGTCACTGCAGATAGTGTTACATTTTCGAGCAGACAGCTTTGGTCTCCTTTGCATTGGTGGAAAGCTAAAAAGCCATTTGTCTCCTGAAATTCCATAAGAGTATCAATCCTTTGCACTGTGCATCTGGGAATTTCCATGCATATTTCAAATAAGAATAGCAGCTCCTATTAATAGAGATGGTCAGAAAATGGTTTTGCTTTGTTTTTCTCAAAATAATTCCTTCTCCCCCTTTCATCACAAAATGAAGGACTGACCATTTTTGTGGATGAAAACCAAACACTTCTGTTTTCCAACCTGTTATCAATATTATTCAATAATGATCAATAATATTTTCTCTTTTAAAAATTATGCTTTACAAGAATAAATACAATCATGTCAAATGATTACCTGAACAAAAATATTTGCCACTAAAAAGAATTTTCATAAGAAAATATGCTAATAAATATTCCCTCTTTTCAGAAACTATTTCAATATAAATGATATGTAAAAATGTTCACTCAGAGATATGTCAGTTTTCAGAAGATTTCTAGGAGCTGAACTGAATTAATGATTAATACAGAAGCTGGTCAGATTTTAGTTTCCTATGTCTAGGTGTCTAGCACCGTATTAGGTGCTCTGTAATAACTTATCATACCTCCCAACTGCTGGTTCAGAAAGTGTGGATTACTCTTGGGTCATATTTGACAGTCCTTTATAAGCATATGGGAAACATTAGAATACCTGAAACAGCACAAAGTGCCTATGTTAAGAAGCTAAATCCTGCTTCAGATCTCCAATGACTACTTACAGCTTAATCCCTTGTGAAAACCAACTTTGTATATCTAGTGGTAGATATCTTCACCCCACAACCTACCTTTGATAGTTACAAAGTCAATGTGAAGTTAATGATCTTTTGTTAACAGTCGATAAAGATCTAATGCAATTTTTAAGGTGATCATTTCATCTCATGGTAGACATCTAAAAAAGATGAGAAGAATCATTCCATGGTAGTGATGCAGTTTCCCTCATGTGGGCATCTAATGCCATTGGAGATGTCCCAGGGAAATCCATGTGGTCTCCAGCTACTTCTGAAGAAAGCTACTGGTGAGTGCTATGTGCCATATGTGGCATATGTAGCCATATGCAAACGCCTCTGATGCTCTAGGTATTTGGCATAATTCTAGGTGTCCCTGCTGAAGCAAGGGAGTTGGACTAGATGATCTCTAGAGGTCCCTTCCAACCTTAACCATTTGGTGATTCTGTAATTCTGTAATTTGGTTGCCTAAATACTGGTCCCTTCCTTGCCCAACCCTGAATTTCATTAGAGATAAAACATAGATGTTAAAACACAGGGAAAAGTGTTCAGTTTTAGTCTGAAGTATGTCCAAGGCTGCTAAAGATGTTGATGGACAGATAGATCGAAATGACAAGACTAGCTGATGAGATCTCAGAGAAAATGTACAGTGGTTTGCAGGTAGAATAATCACTTATCCCATACTGTTCTTACACTTTCTAAAGATCTTTACTGAATGGAAAACTGATGCTATTCATTATGCATGCATTGCAGATTTACCATTAGGTCAGTAATTTTTCTAGCATAGAAAAATACCACCAAGGAATTCATATTTCAAAGAGATATAAGAAACCCTGCAAGAATCATCAGTGGGATAATGTGCCCTTAGGGAGAGGAGGGAGAGAAATATCTATCTGTCGTCTTAAGGATAGAGGTTGTTTTTTTCCATGTAGCCTGCATGTTTCAAGATATTTGTACTGATATCTTAGCACGAAGTGAGTTAACTTTGATATTTGAAAAAGATAGGATTTTTGTCATACAAATGTTTTTTATGCTTGAAAAATAATTTAATTTCTTTGGTATACTTTTTCTTCTTTCCGAGAAAAACTAGAGGAGCTGAAATGGAAGAGTCACATCCTGCCAATACTAAATCAGCATGTACAGCACTAGGTTTGTTATAGTCACTGCACTTTTTTCTCAAGATAACTTTTTAGCCTAATCAAAGATTATATTAAAATACCACAATAATAATTTTGAAATAAAAAATGTGTGTCATCCAAAGTGATGCCCAAATTGTTCTGTTGGACTGTAATTTCTTAGCAGCAGTTCTCCCACTCTTCAAACCTGTTATTTATAAGTGAATTAAACTGCATCATCAGATGACTTAACAGAGTCAGAAATTGTCTGAGGAAAAAAGCCAGAGTGAAGCACTAGACTACCAATTGAAACATTACTGTAACAATGTCTGAGACAATTGGAGAACAAAAATGCTCCATGCTTCTTCTCAAAACTATCAATTAGGGAAAATAGATTATTCATTAACATGAACAAATATCTCTACTTGAAACTGGACTTTTTTGTTGTTGTCATGACAGGTGCAAGTTGTTAGATTGTCATTGTCATACTTCTCCTTTCTTTATTTCTATTCCTTTTTCTTAGGTGCTCCTCATAATATTGTTTCACTAAGGAATGAGTTTACAATGGTGTTTTGGTTCCTAACTCCTTTAGATATGTAAGATGTCCAATGTGCTGCACACTCCATTTCTAGAAGCTCAAGTCTGCTATTAGTTCTGAGTAACATTAACTATAGTGCAGTGAGATAGCCCAAGACCAAAAATAAAACCCATGTATTGATGCTTTGAGCAAGACTATGCTTCATAATTAAGAACAGAGAGCAACAGTGCAGGTATATAATATCTTGTTGATGAAGGCATGGGTTTCCAATACACCCTTTGTCATATCCTGTGTCATTTTGGGGTAAATGTTTCCAACAACCCAGGATAAGATTAAACCTTTACTTAGGTATCTGAACTGAACCTCAAGTGTCTTAGAATAATAATGCCTTTATTACAGAGATGTTTTTGGTAATATCAAGATAGACAACTGTCTTTGGCTACAATGTCTGGCACAGAAAACAACCAAGGCTGGCAGCTGTTGCTGCTGTTAAGGAGGTGTGAGGGCTTTTGGAGTGATGTCTACCAGCAGCTGAAGACCTTTATCAATACCTTGGTAGCAGCATGTAGCAAACCTTGATTAATCTCCTCACCTCTCATCTGCTCTCTTCCCCCCTATCATTCATTTTGTCAGAAGTTATCCAGCCCTGGCCTCTCACCCCTGCGATAAAACACGCAGGCAAAATAAAACAAAATTCCACAAAACCCCAAATCTATATTTCTGCAACTTCATGAGCTGACTCTGCTCTGTTACAGTGTAATGACAAAATAACTCTGTTGGATTCTCTAACAAAATGTACCCTACACTAGCGTAAAATCGACAACCTAAGATGCATTTATGACATCTAATACTATAAAATCTGGACACTTCACATGCTTTATGATATCCCAAAGAGGTAAAGAAGGAAGAATTATTTTACAGCTGGGAGTAAGAGGCACAGAAAGGCGAAGTGACTTATCTAGGATAACATATAACATCTGTGACAGAGGGAAACTAAACACAGGTCCTTTAATTTCTAGGCTTATGTTCTAGCTCTGGATAATGCTTCCTACTCCAGTCTTGCAATCTTGGTGTTCTCATCAATTCTACATTTTTTTCAATGTAAGATTTTTAGAGATTTTCAGCTTTAATGCTGGCTCAATGCTCTCTCCATCAAAATGAAAATGAGCTTTATCAGTGGAAACATCATTAAACCAAAAGGAAGGCCTTCACTAATTTACCCTGAACTAAGGAAAAGCTCAACCTCATATTTCCTCCTGCACCAGAAAGGCAGGACTCCAAGAAAGTCTACTGAAATGTTTGTGTTTTTGAGAACATTTTACAGGCATTTTCCAGCATGATTACTGCAGGGCTCAGTTAGCAGCAAGCTATTGATTATACTCACTGTTTATAAAAAACACAGCAGTAGGAGCTTGAGCTGCCTTTGCATAGAGGTATAGTATTGGCTGACCTTTAACAGCCAGTCCAGTATTGCACTAGCCACCACCTGTCAGCCTGATATGGCTGTATAGGGTCATTTCAAACATATTAGAGCCCATCTGGGTTCTTGACCAAGCCTTCAGTCTATTCTCATGGTTCAGTGACCAAAAGAAAGGGCAAAAGAATCCCAAGAGCCCCTAGAGAAGCAGGCTTCAAGTAGCATCTTTGAGTTAGACCCTTGGATTTGGTTTGTACCACTGAGAAGAGTCTGGTTCCATCTTTACTCTATCCCATACACATTGATAAGAGCTACAAGCCTACACTAGTGCATGGGGTTATTCCTCCCCAGATGCAGGCCTTTCTTTTGCCAAACTTGATGATTTTCCCGTCAGTATATTTCTCCAGCCTGTCCAGATCCCTCTAGATGGCAACACAACCACAGCTCCACTTTTGTATCACCTGAAAACTTGCTGAGGATTTGCTCTGTCCCATCATCCAGGTCCTTAATGGAGATGTTAACCAGTACTGGCCTCAATATCTATTCCAAGGGTATGCCACCAGTGGCCATCTTCATTCCATTTTTCATGTTCAATTTTTAAATGAGCCTTCAAGTGAGACTTAGATGTTATCTGACCTAAGTCTATCCCTCTAAAAGTTATCTTTCTTATCAAGCAAGTGTTCTAAGTTCAACCTAAAGCCAAAGAAGAGAGTCACTATCTGCGTAGGAGTTGTGTTTTCATAAAAGGTAGGTACCTGTCCCATGAAGATATTTCTCTCCATTAACTCTATGTTCAACCTTGATTACTATGATTAGACAGATGTTTTTTAGGTAATTGGTTAGATGAATCTCAGCCTTCTTTAAAGAATTAAGTGAGAACTAAGTGGACAGATTGAGAGAGGTTCCACATTACAATATCCTGGTGGCATAAGCACCCATCAAGATATTACTCTGATTTGAAGTGTGCTATAATCAAAGCCTAGGAATTCCACATTGACCTTAACAAAACTTCCTAACAAAGTGGTTTTTTTTTTGAAAGGAACATGTTTCTCTACTATTTGGAAAAAAAAAAAAAAAAGAACTTGCTGACAAAAATCATCAATTCCTTGGAAAAAATGCATGCAGCACATTCTGATAGTCAAACCAGCGTATTCTGCAGAAAATATGAATAATAATATGAAATGTACATTATACAACTTGATTTTTAGTTGTGTCCTGGCTGTACCACAACCCAAGAGTAAACATTTTAAGTGACCCACAGACTATTATCCATTGATGGTCCTACATGTGGGAGGAGAAGAAGGGCAACATGCAGCCTGAGGTCAATCAAAAGGGACACTAGGGAATTGGGGCAGATGATCAGGAACTCAGGCAAGCAATTCATATTCTCTTCCATTCTCCCCAGTGCTGGCAGCAATATAGAAAGAAACAGGAGGATACAGACCATCAACACATGGCTCAATGGCTGGTGTCTTCGCCACAACTTTCGTTTGTTTGGCAACAGGAAGCCTTACATGGCACCAGGCATGATGACATCTAATGGGATCCATCTTTCTCAACGGGGGAAGAGTGCCCTGGGTCACATCTGGAGTATTATGTCCAGTTCTGGGCCCAACAGTACAAGAGGGTTGCGGAGCTGCTAGGGAGAGTCCAGTGCAGGGCTACAAGGATGATCAGGGACCTGGAACATCTGCCCTGTGAGGAGAGACTGAGGGAGCTGGGCCTGTTCAGCCTGGAGAAGAGAAGGCTGAGAGGGATCTAATCAGTGTCTCTAAGTACCTCGAGGGAGGCAGTGAGGAGGATGGTGCTGGCCTCTTTTCAGTAGTGGCCATCAACAGAACTAGAGGTAATGACCAGAAAGTGAAGCATCAAAAGTTCCACAGGAACTTAAGGAAAAACTTAACAGACAGAACCCTGGAACAGGTTGCCAAGAGAGGTTGTGGAGTCTCCTTCTCTGGAGATGTTCAAAACCCGCTTGGACGCAGTCCTGTGCCACGTGCTCTAGGTGACCCTGAGTGTGCAGGGGGGGGTTGGACTAGATGACCTCTAGAGGTCCCTTCCAACCTTGAGCATTCTATGTTTCTGTGAGCTAGCAGGACTCATCGAGAGGGCTTTAAATTAGATTCAAGGAGGGAGGAGGGTATCATTGCTGAAGCAGGCAACAAGGTAGGCAATAACCTGTCATGCCACCCCCAGAAGCCTAACTCCAGAGCCTGTGAAGGGCACACTAAGGCAGAGGAGGCTAAATGGCAAAGTATGAGAACTTCTGAAGGCCCACATAGTCAAGCTGCAGCTGCCCCAGCTAGAATGAGAGGCACATTGGGAGCCTCTGTCTCAAATACCTCTATGTAAACACACGCAGCATGGGCAATAAACAGGGGGAATTGGAGATGCGTGTGTGATTGCAGGGTCATGATCTCATTGCAGTTGCTGAGACACGGTTGGACTGATCTCATGGCTGGAACATGGCCATGGATGGCTTTAGGCTTTTCAGGAAGGACAGGCCAGGAAGGCAAGGTGATGGAGTTGCTCTTTACATGAGTAAGCAACTGGAATGTATGGACCTCTGCTGATGGGAGAACGAACTGTGAGTTGAGAGCCTGTGGGTGAGGATTAAAGGGCAGGCCAACATGGGCAACACTGCCGTGGGAGTTTACTACAGGCCTCCTGACTAGGGAGAAGAAGTGGATGAGGTCTTCTACAGGCAGCTGCAAGAAGCCTCATGATCCCAGGCCCTGGTTCTTTTCACGGACTTCAACTATCCTGATGTCTGCTGAGATAATCACACAGCTAGGAACAGTCCAGGAGGTTCCTGCAGAACACTGCAGATAACTTCTTGATGCAAGTGGTTGATGGGCCAACAAGGAGAGGGGCACTGCTAGACCTGATACTAACAATCTAGTGGGAAATGTGAGGGCTGGGGTCAGTCTTGGCTGCAGTGACCATGAGATGTTGGAATTCATGAACCTGCAAGGAGAAATCTGAGCAAGAAGTAGGACTGCAAGCCTAGACTTCAAGAGAGCTAACTTTGACTTCTTCAAGGAACTCCTTGGGGGAATCTCCTGGGTCAGGGTCCTAGAGAGAGAGGGGATCCAGGAGAGTTGGCTAATATTCAAACACCATTTTCTCCAAGCACAGGATTGGTGCATTCCTACAAGAAAGAAGTTGAGCAAGGCAAGCAGGAGAACTACATGGATGGGCAAGGAGCTGTTGGGTAAACTTAATGAGAAAAAGTGCACATAATGCAGAAGAAGGGCCAGGCCACATGGGAAGAATATAGGAACACTGTCAGAGAATGCAGGGATGCAATGAGGAAGGCCAAGGCCCGTTTGAAATTAGAGGTAGTGAGGGATGTCAGGGACAACACGAAGGGTTTCTGTAAATACATCAGCAGTAAGGGGAAGACTAGGGAAAACACTGGTCGGCTGCTGAACAGGGAGGGTGCCTTGCTGACAGAGGATGCAGAGAAGGCAGAGTTACTAAATGCCTTCTTTGCTTCTGCCTTTACTGCTAAGGCTAGTCCTCATGAACTACAGAACCTGGAGACAAGAGAGAGAACTGGGAGAGAGAACGAATTTCCTCTGGTCAGGGACGATTGGGTTAGAGATTATTTAGGCAAACTGGACACCCATAAGTCTATGGGCCCGGATGGGATGCACTCAAGAGTGCTGAGGGAACTGGCGGGAGTTATTGCTCAGCCACTCTGCATCATCTTTGAGAGGTCATGGAGAGTAGGGGAGGTGCCGGAGGACTAGAAGAAAGTCAACGTCACACCAGTCTTCAAAAAGGTCAAGAGGGAGGAGCTGGGAAACTACAGGCTGGTCAGCCTCACCTCTGTTCCCAGAAAGGTGATCGAGCAGCTTATCCTAGAGACCATCTCTAGGTATGTGAAAGAAAAGGTGATCAGGAGTAGTCAGCATGGATTCACCAAGGGGAAGTCATGTTTGATGAACCTGGTAGCCTTCTACAGTGGGATTACTGGCTGGATAGATAATGGGAGAGCCATGGATGTTGTCCACCTTGACTTCAGCAAGGCTTTTGACACAGTCTCCCATAACTTCCTCATAGGACAGTTCTGGAAGTGTGGACTGGGTGAATGGACAGTGAGGTGGATTGAGAACAGGCTGGATGGCAGATTTCAAGCACTTTGTAAACTGTTTCCTGACCACCAGATTTCAAGCACTAGTTAGAGGCAGAACTCAGAGGATAGTGATAAATGGGGCAGAGTCTAGTTGGAGGCCTGTGGCCAGTGGTGTCCCGCAGGGGTCAGTCCTGGGCCCAGTGCTGTTCAACTTGTTCATCAGTGACTTGGACGAGGGCACAGAGGGCACCCGCAGCAAGTTTGCGGATGATACCAAACTGGGTACGGTAGCCGAGACTCCAGAGGGCTGTGCTGCCATTCAGAGGGACCTAGACAGGTTGGAGAGTTGGGCAGAGAGGAACCCTATGAGATTCAAGGAGACAAAGTGCAGGGTCCTGCACCTGGGAGGAATAACCCCAGGCACCAGTACAGATTAGGGGTTGACCTGCTGGAAAGCAGCTCCGTAGAGAGGAATTTGGGAGTCCTGGTTGCCAAGAAGTTAACCATGAGGCAGCAATGTGCCCTTCTGGCCAAGGCAGCCAGTGAGATCCTGGCCTGCACTGGGAGGAGCGTTGCCAGCAGGTCAAGAGAGGGGATCCTGCCCCTCTGCTCAGCTCTGGTGAGGCCACACCTGGAGTACTGGGTGCAGTTCTGGGCTCTGCAGCACAAGAGGGATGTGGAGCTTCTAGAGAGGGTCCAGTGTAGAGCCACAAAGATGATTAAGGGACTGGAGCATGTATTACATGAGGAAAGGCTAAGCGAGCTGAGACCTTTTGACCTGGACAAGAGTAGACTGAGAGGAGATCTGATCAATATGTGTAAGTACCCGAGGGGAGAATGTAGGGAGGATGGGACCAAACTCTTCTTGGTGGTGACCAGTGACAGGGTATGGAGTAATGGGTACAAGTTGAAACACAGGAAGTCCCATCTGCATGTGAATAAGAACTTCTTTCCTGTGAGGGTGCCAGAGCCCTGGCACAGGCTGCCCAGAGAGGCTGTGGAGTCTCCTTCTCTGGAGATCTTCCAAACCCGCCTGGATGCCACCCTGTGCCACGTGCTCCGGGTGTCCCTGCTGGAGCAGGGGGTTGGACTGGGTGATCTCCGGAGGTCACTTCCAACCTCAGCCATTCTGTATGTTCTTAATCCCCTGTGAGCGATCACTAGATGGGTGCTAATAAGGATTGTGACCAGCAAAGAACAGATTTTTTTTGTCAGTTCTCAAATGTACTGCCTGACAGATTAAAACTGAAGGGAAAAGTACAGCAAAAACCTACATGTGCCTTGCACCATGCACAGTTTCATCACTTGATAAATAAGCCAAAAATAAAACAAAATGAAAAGCAAAGTCCTACCAAAATGGAATTTGAGAACATCCCAAATATATACTCTATGGAAAGTTGGATGTATTTGAGATAAACAGCAGATGGCATTCTCAGGTGGTGGGAAAGACAGAAACGTGAATTTAGAAATGTTAAGAGTTTTGCAACTGCTGGAAAAAAAAGTGTAACTGGTGGAATTCAGCAACAGATAGTCAAAAAGCCTGTTTGCAGCTTTGGGGAGCACAGCTGCTTTGCATCTTGCATCATCTCGGTGGAAATCTAAAAGCATCTTGGATTCTGTAAACCAAATACAAGCATCTGCTGGTCAGAATAGCCTCAAACATCCCCAGCCACCCATCGTTAGATTAAAGCATCGGTAAAGGCTATATTTTTTTCCATATCATAAATAGGATTGCACTGGATTACCTTCACGTGGAATTATCTTAGAATAAAGCAGTGAAAGAGCAAAGTTAAGGTGTCCTCTAAGAGACCTACATTGTGCTTGTCTCTGTGAGTGCTTATTTTTTCTCAACAGGAAGGTCCTGGAGGTTTAAAGGTGTGGTGTAAAGAAAACAAAGCTGTACGTGTTTCACAGCTGGCACTCAGTTTTGTCTCTGGCTTTAAATGAATCTCATGCTACGTATTACTTCATCATGTTCAGTCTGAGGAGAAAAAAAGATTGATGTTGAGACAGCTATCTATGAGCAGGGTTATGCTGCAGATCAAAAGCTGAATAGATATTGCTTGGAAGAAAAAAATATATTTTTGAGTCTCTCACTTTTTTTTTTTTTAATAAATAAATAAATCTGATTACTCCTATCCCTTTGCTTAGAAAATCTCTGAGCAGAAGAATAAAGTATTCAGTGCTAATGATTAGTCATGAAAAGCAGTCTGTTGTTCAGTGTTAAAGAAAGAAGAAGAGAAGAACAAAAGAAGAACAAAAGATATATATATATATTTGCAAATTCAAAAGAAGTCGATGTGGTCAAACTGTTTGAAAATAGTAGAATAAGTGCAGATATTATGCAGTCTTTCAAGTTAGCACAAGCCATCATGGTCTAAGTGAGTCAGGCTGTGAGGTCTGTCTCTACAGAGGTTAACAGAAGTGCTGTGCTGAAGGCAGACAAGGGCGAGCAAGGAAAAAGCTAAGTCTGAAACCTGTTTTGTGCAAGGAAACTGAAAAGAAAGAGGGGGAATTCAGAGAAAGATACGGGTTGGTGTTATTACCAGGCAAATGGAAGTTTACAAATGACAACATATTTTGATTTATTTTTATTATCAGGATAGCGGTATTTAAAAGAACAACAATAACAACAACAAAAAATCTCTCAGTCTGCCAGAATTAAGCAATGCAAAAATCTGGACAGAACCCTGAGTGTCCAAATATTAAAGCTTGATAACTCTCAGGTGTCTTTGAGGAAAAACAAATACACAAAAGAAAGTCACAGAGGATTTGTCTGCCTATGCGTGTTAATGTTTAACAGATGCTAATACTTACAGGAGTGCTATGAGAATTAATTAACGTATGTTGCTAAAAGTAATTTGAAGAAGCATTTTTTTTGTGTGTACAATGAACATATTAGAAAAGTTGCACTTTCGCCTTTTTTAACTTTTGGCTAATTAAAACATAATCTTGGGTAGAAAGGCAAGCAAAAGTGTTATATGTGCAATTGCAATAAAACCGGAATACAAGTTAGTCAGAATTGTGATTTCAATGTGTGTTACGTAAATGTAAAATAGCTGTGTTTTTTTATTTATTTCCACATGTATATGACAAAATATTATGACAATTTAAGAGTAATATGCACATGCTAATTTATATTATTTTTTCATATGCTTCTCCATTTTGATTGTTCTGTGATTCAAACCCTGCTTTTGGTAATAGGAATAGTATCACTATTGATACCAGTCTCCTTGTCTCTTTCTGTCCATGCAGGTGATCCTGTTTCTTTAGTCAAAAGTATCAGGCTCCAGGGACTGAGAATAATATTAAGCATCAATACTGACTTGGGATTCAGACGGGTGATTGGACCAGCCTGCAACAAACTGAGGCTATAGTCCGAATTTGGAGTGTCTGTTTAGTGGAGCAATTAGCAGTAACTTATTTGTTGCATAGATGAATGCTTGGACTCTGAGGAACAGTTGCTGTAATTGTTTTTGAATATTCTTCATTTCCCTTTTTCATTTCCGCACTAATTCTTTGTGAAGTCCCTGGGATGATGTACAGCTCTAAGGAAACTTGCCAGTTTTGGAATTCAATCGAATCAGTAGTTAATTGTTACTATTGCAGGGAGATTTCTTTTGAGATGGGATGTGATATATTTATAAATACATGAAATTATTCTTCCCAGTAGTGTTATAGCATGACATTTTAACCATCTTTCCAGGTGGTAAATATTCTCCTCATTATTAATGAGTAACAAGAGTTGCTAAAACCTTCCATGCAGTGACTTTTAGCTCTTGCTGGAAAGCCAATCTCTTCAGGAAACCCTGATTTATTTAGCTGCCTGTGACCCTTTGACACTGCTTGCTGCCTTTAGATCTCTAATGGTACCATTAGAGGTGGTTCAGAACTGAAACTTCTGTTGGAAAGGAAATTCTGGTATTTCAAGTGGAATCAAAAGAACTATAAAAAGTGTGTGATTAAGACGTACTCTTACATGTGCATTATAATAAGAAGTGAATATTACAAAATCATGAGAAATGAAACAAAAACAAAAGACTAAGGCAAGTCTTATTACTTCCTTAGTCCTCACGTAAGTTTAGTATCATCTGTCCATTCTCACAGATTCTTTTTTTTTCTGATTTGATTTTAGAAACCTCTTGCTGTTGATACTCCACAATCTTCTCAAGTAAGCTATTTCAGTGCTTTCTTAGCCTTCCTAACGTTAAACTCTTCCATTTGCCTAACCTGAATTTCCCCTACTTTATAATAAACCTAGCACTTCTTAGAGCATCCATCAACATTCTTGAAGTATCCATCAAAAATTAATACAAAATAAAATCTATTCTTTTTCCCTTTTTTTAGCAATCTTTTTACTTTTTACATATCTGAAGACATTATGCTAATTAAGTTCTATTCTTTCAGTATTTTCTCATATATTATATTTTTTAGACTACTAATCTGCTTTGTTCTTTTCCACCTGAGAACCTCCAAAAGATCTTCTCTTTCCTGAAATCTAATGCTCTGGGCTGCAAACAGTGCTCCATCTGAAAACCCATAAGAAATAAGAGATCAATTACATGATAAGAGATCACAGAAGTGATAAGATTTAGAGCGACCAAGATGATTTTAGTGTGACAAAGATGATTAAAGGACTGGAGCATCTATCTTATGAGGAAAGGCTAAGCAAGCTGGTCCAGTTTAGTCTGGAGAAGAGAAGACTGAGAGGAGATCTCATCAATATGTGTAAGTACCTGAGGGGAGAATGTAGGGAGGATGGGGCCAAACTCTTCTCAGTGGTAACCAGTGACAGGACAAGGGGTCATGGGTGCAAGTTGAAACTCAGGAAGTTCCACCTCCATGTGAGGAAGAACTTCTTTCCTGTGAGAGTGCCAGAGCCCTGGCACAGGCTGCCCAGAGAGGCTGCGGAGTCTCCTTCTCTGGAGATCTTCCAAACCCTCCTGGATGCCACCCTGTGCCACGTGCTCTGGGGGTTGGACTAGATGATCTCCAGAGGTCCCTTCCAACCTTAATCATTCTGTGATTCTGTGATTCTTTGATAAGTAAAATGGGTGCATTATTTCTCCTTTAAATAAAACACAATCAAAAATATGTTGTAATTGGTGATTTAGTGTAGTGAAAATCCAAATGTGAAGGAAAGAATCAAATGTTTTCTTTTGATGAGATTAAAAAACTCAGTTTCCGCTTCCTTTCTAAGCACTATTTTTTTGAAAGAGGCTGTTAGGAGAATTGTTTTGAATTTGAGAAGTCACTATTTTCAAGACTCAAGTCACAAGGAAAATTATCTCAGAAAATGCTACATTGGGTCAAATTGAGCAAATTGATTGACCAAATTCAGGAACTTAAATGAATAAATTGATGAAGCATATATATATATAAAAGGAAGAAATGGGAATATAAGCCTGCTAAGAATTACCCCAAGAAAGTTTGACTCCAAAGTGAAAGATTTGTTGACTCCATGATATCCATTACTATTTTGCTTCTGTTTTAGAGTTTTTGAGTAAAGGATTCAGCAGCTGAGCTCTTGGGCAGCTATGTAAAACAGTGAAAGAGAACAACGTTTCTCACTGCAGTTGTCCTATATCTCTGCTGACTGTATTTTCATTTAGCAGGCCAACTTTCATACGAAAACATTACGGGTTGCAATGATTTACCATTATTTCCTGCCACATTTAGAACTTATTGTTCAAATTCCCTACTGTCTTACAATAGTGCGCTTTTATTTATCTAAAAGCACTACCTAGGGGCCCAAATAACAATTAAATTGCTTGAACGTAAAGAGAAATGTGGTACTTGCCCAGAAGAGTTTACAATATGTTAGTCAATACTGTTTTCTGTTGAGCTGAGGTACTTTAATAGCAATGTTGCACCAGATAAATCATCCTCAAGGACAAGAAAAGGCATAAAGGGCCTTTGGATTTTGAAGATGAGCCCATATAATTGATTTTCCCCTTCCATTAGTCAGTCAGTTGAATATTTCCTTTAACCTCTGCTAATGTTGTGTGTCTTGTATTATCTGGTCTTTAAGCAGACTATTTTTGCAGGGAATTTGTAGGCAATTCGAGCAGGAAGCTTAAAGAATTTTTGTAAGCCTGCAGACCCCAATAAAATATTAAGAAACAAGGAAGAATAGTGTTAACAACCATAACAATGCTCATTCCTGCTACAGTAAAAGGACTATCCCTGAGTTTGCAATGGTCAATGAAGCAACTAGTAACATTAGCTATTCTGGTAAAGTACCTCTGAAGAGCGAAATCCTGTGCCTAGCATAATAATAAAGAAGCAAGTAATCAGGATGGGGAGAAAGTACAAGGATGCTGAACATCACTTCTCTGTAGAATGTCACTTGTTTATTATATCTTTTCTCCCACCGTTACTCAGACTAAGCTCTTTAGGGGATGTGTGCTGTACTTAAATAACACCTATTGCAACAGAGGCTTTATGTTTTGGTCAGTAACCGCCTCTATAATAAGCATATTTGAAAATAGAACAGGGAGCTTGGTTTAGTGGATGAATAAAGCAAACATGAAAGTAAAAGAGAGGCAAGGGGAAAAAGGGGATTTTTTTTTCAGGATAAGGAATATGCATTTTGAAAAGGTGTACAAAATCATACATGACCCAAAATGATTTTTACTGGAATTCTTTAACCCCTTTTCTGCTCAATTTTTATTTGATATGTTTTTAACACACAGATACGTTCATCCTTTTCTTTTTTGTTCGTCTGCAACTATAGCCTGATTCCACTTGTAGGGACAGATATTTTCTGTCATCTTAAAACTCCATTTTCCACTGAGTCTTCTCTTAGTAGAAAAATGCTGTTTAATTCAAATAAAGATTTAAAATTGTCGTTGCTATTCCCATAGTCTTAGGAGTTATGATCTTATGCTCATAAGTCCCATGGTCTCAATCAATGCGGAAGAATTGGATAACAGGGGTGTTCCCATTGCCTTCTGCACATGCTAGAAGGACTTGTGTGTGCTACCCTAGTGCCCATGGAAATCTCCTGTATATTCAGTATATTCAATATGATGAAGAAACTTGGATTTATTTTACCCTCTTCTTCCACCCCTAACTTCCAAGAATTTCTCTTCCTGGTAACAAAATGACATCCAAAATTCACATTAAATCGTTGCATATATCTGCAGCCAGCCTCTGTCTGCAATGGATTGATTGACCCAAGAATGTCATTCCAATTCAGTAAAATACATGCAGTTTACACTTCCTATTGATTTTTTTTGATTATTTTTCCTTTTAACTAAAAAGGAAAAAGGCTTGTCAAACTGCCAGCAAGAGCCTTTGTTTCTATGGTGTAGAAGAGCTCTCTAGAATACGGGGTAGACTGACAGTTATCATTGCCTTTCCCTGCAGACGGAGCTGATAATATTTCCTAGCATTGCTTGGTGTTAGAGTGATAAGAAAAATCATAGCCAACTATTGATATAGGAAAAAAAAAACAAAAAAGGAAAAGAAAGGAAAAAGGGAAGGGAAGGGAAGGGAAGGGAAGGGAAGGGAAGGGAAGGGAAGGGAAGGGAAGGGAAGGGAAGGGAAGGGAAGGGAAGGGAAGGGAAGGGAAGGGAAGGGAAGGGAAGGGAAGGGGGCCTGAGATTTAAGGAAGTCCTATGAGTTATGATAATTTAAATGGGGGACGCAGCAAAGCAACAGATTAATCTTCAGAATGCTGGCAAGGTGCGCAGATACGATGGAGGAGTCTGACCATCTTGAAAGGGTGAACGGGGGCAGATCTGCTAACAAAGGCAGCAAGATCTAGATCTCATTGTTCCCTGCATTATCCACATGACACAGTGGATAAAATAATAACACTCTTGCTGTTTTGTACCGACTGATCACCAACAACCGCTTAGCACCGCTACAAGCCTGATTGCTGCCCTTATCCTCTTTTTTCACAGATCAAGTGAGATCTTTGTGGTAGGTTGCCTTTAATCTCAGTTCTGTTCTGAAGCATACTCTGTCAACTGCCTTTGGAGATTAGCTCTAGCAAAAGGCAACCTATTTGCCCACTTGCACTATCAACAGTAGCTTTTGGCACTTGATTCGAGCATAGGGTGCATGAAAACATAAATCAAACTTCCCTTTTTTTTCCCAGCTTTTGGCTGTATGTTCATATTGAAGCCAACTTTTGCCAATCTGACTGAGCAAAGAGGTCTGGCAGAGACTGCAGTTGTTTCCTCGAGTCTGCTCTGAACAAGCCCTGAAGTCACTTCTGAATTGTCTCACGTTTATTATGCAGTGTGGGGGATGTTGCAGAGAAATCACATTTGTCCCCATTTAGCAACTAGTGTGCATCTGTGTTTTGAAAATTGAGTCCCTCAGGGCCACTTACCAGCTGAAGCATGTTGCAAATAGCACTCGCTCGTAGGCCAGGTTTCACATGCAATATGTGGAGTTATATTTCCCCTCTCTCTTTTCTTCCCATTTCACTCGAATGTGAGATACCAAAGTTTAAACCTAGCTGGCTGAGATGGTTTGAGCTCACATATTCCATGTTTGAAGGAGAGCTGTCCGATTTCTGATGTTGGACTGTGTGCAGCTCTCAGTGCATTCTCCCACTGGCTTTTATCTTGGAACTGGCAGAGGTTTATGCTGAAGAGTCATCTGAACCCCTGAACCTGAGCTGTGAGAGGAGGCAAGTCAGCCTGTGCTTCCTGGACTAACGAGTTTCCTGCAATCCGGTGGCTGCACTGATATTTTCTCAAAGCTCTACTGCTAAGGCGTGAGAAATTCATGCTGGCAGAAATACAAATTCAAGGGAAATTTGCTCAGCCTGTGGGTGGCAAACCTGGCCATCTGGAGGATGACTAGACATGGAGAACATGGGCTGTAGGACTATACTGCACATGCCCAGCACCATCATGTCCCATGTATGCAGATGCAGCTGATACACAAGCAGCTAATGCCACAGACTCTCCAAAAATGCAGAATTTTACAGAAATAGGCTGCTTTTGCCACTGCTGATCAAGTCTGCTCATGAATTACTCCAGGAAAGATGCAACAAGGAGATGGCTGTGATCTGGGTTAACTTACCTGCTGTGCTCACTGTAAGCTGCAAGAGGTTAAACTCCTGTAGCCCATGAGAAAACCTGCCTAGGAGAGGAAATGTCAAGACCTCGATAGGGTAAAGCAAATTATATCACATATAGATGTCGGCAAGGGGCAGAATTTGCTGTGGTCACTGTGTGGCCTCAGTTTAATATAAGACATATCCCCCTTGGAAGACTATATCGTTTCCACGAAGGGAAAGTGGACTTGCTGATCTAACAGATCTTCTCCATCTCAAAATATTATGATTCTGTAATAACACTGGCAGCACCTCCTGTCCACAAAATAATTCATCTCAGAAGAGGATTTATGGCTCCGTACAGTGCAAAAGGGAGGAAAAACGCACTTTAAAAGAGCAGCAATATTTGGATTGATGTGCTTGTTAAAACTCAGGGATCATAAACTATGATGGATGCAAATTAGGTACCTTAATATTTATTTATTTCATCCACTTGTGCATGGAAGAAGTGGTTGAATAGATTTTTTTTTCTGAAAGGATGCCCAGTTGTTCTGTAGCTTCCTTTAAGTACTGCTTTATTCTTTGTAAAATCCCGTTTCGGGTAATTTCCTCTCAGCAACAGCACAGCAGTGAATCATAAAAGAACGAAGCAGTGACAGCTGCTGCAGTGTTAAGGATGAAGCTTACTTTCCAGCTTAATCTTTGTTTTAGATACGTCTCTCCTTCAAGAGTCTCTGTAGTTTACTTTTTAGGCAATTCATTTCATGTCTCTGTCTGCTTTTCCTCTCCATCAGCTGACTCCCACTTTTCAGCAGTGGATCGACTTGTTTAAATGGACTGTAGTCAGTAATGCCCTGCCATACTGCAAGAGCATTATCAAATAGGTTTGTGCTAGCGACGCTTTTCAAAGACGATTTGGATGATAGAATTGTAAATTCCTTTATAACTGTTGGGAAGGGGAAAAGCAGAGGTTTTTGAGCCCTGCAGAGACCAGGATTAGAGCAATTTACACAAAAAGCATTTTGAGAAATATTCTGAATGGTCTGTGGAATATTTTAGCATTAATAAAAACAAGTACAGCGTGGTACATTGCTAAAGGATAAATCAAAGTATAAAAGGGAAAGTGAGGATAAAAGGAAAATAACTTGCTAAACAGTAGTGTGGGAAATAAAAGATTGGAAGTAGTTGAAATCTTACTAAGATGAAGGCAAATGCTGTAATCCTGCAGCAAAAAGAACTGTGTTTCCTTCTGAGAAGTACTGGTGGTATTTCTGTATTTAAGCACTGGGTGACAATTTGCTGGTATGCTCAGTGAGGTCAGAGAATCAGCTGCAATTCTTGGACACTGCAAATAAAAGGAAATGAAAACCATCAAGATTTACGCTTCTAACACAGCAGTCTCCATACCTAGGAAGG
The DNA here is from genome assembly GCF_059628265.1 of Tinamus guttatus. Classification (NCBI taxonomy): domain Eukaryota; kingdom Metazoa; phylum Chordata; class Aves; order Tinamiformes; family Tinamidae; genus Tinamus; species Tinamus guttatus. The sequence continues at coordinate 1,666,973 of NW_028288779.1, forward strand.
CTGGCTCTCAGCTTTTCAAGAGGCACACATCTGGTTCAGGTAGAATATGGACAATAAGACCAATGTTGCTAAGAGCAATGAGTGGTCTTCTACATTACATTGCTTTTGCAGAAGTGTGATTGGAAGTTCATGCAGATCTTCATCAGAAAAAAAAAATAAAAAATGGTCTTCATCAGAAAAAGAAAATGAGGTTCTTAATTTCATTAGATTAAGGCCATTGCTTTGTCCTTCTTTTACGGATATACAATGTACAGGACTGAATTTGTTGTGCAGCTATAGCTCTTGGGGAAAAAAATCATCTAACATTTTTTAGAAACTTTATCTGAAAGTTATCTTTATTCTCTGTCCTCATGTGCCTTTTAAACAGTGGATTGAGACTTAAATTGTGGCTATAGATAGATTACTGCATCTATCTTGCTTCAGTTACAAGTTACTGTTTCTCTACCACAATTTATTGCTCCATCCTTTCCGAAAAGTTATCTGAACTACTCTTGCTGGTGCCTTCTGTTTACCAAAATAACCTAGATTTAGAAAGTGGTATAAACTACCACACCTGCAGCGATACCAGAAGCAGAGAGGTGCCTGAGGTGGGCAGAGTTAACAGCATCAGTTTGAGGTGAGAAAGGAGAAACTATGACTTACTATAAAAATGAAAAAATGGCTAATGGATCAGTGGGATGGGTGCTACCCCTGTTTTCTGAAGTCCCTGTTTTCACAGCCTATCTGATAACAATAAATAGCATAAAACAGTGAGAACACCAAAAATCACCACACAAGGATGTTCCTGTTTTCATTCAGGCAGTGAGGAGCACTGTGACTAAGATGTTCTTGGAGAAGAAGCTATACTTTTGCCATACACCTCCCAGAAATGTTGTTTCTTGGCAGCTGTGTAAGATGTGAGAATATCAGTATTAATTAGTCTTGCTTTTTTATTGGTGAAGATTCTTTTTGAATTATTTTTTACGTTCTAAGAAAAAAAACTTTCTTCTGCTGTGAGAGGATTTGAGAAAATGGAAAAATAACTGATCACCTACTTTCCTACAAACTGTTAAAATCTAGCAGAGCAAAGCAGAAGAGGAACACAGGAGAAAAGAGCGAAGGATTCTGAGCTGTCGTTCCTTGTGTCTAGAGATGCAGAGAGGATTCAACACTTGGTCAATTCTTTCTCATGAGTTCAGTGTTGAGGTGCTGCAGTTATTGTGAAGGGCTGGAAAGGGCTTGAAGACACACTATGTGGGATGAGTTTCTTGTGACTACAGAAAGCAGATATTTGTGGACCTCATTTTTATTTTATGTTTTTAAACTAGAGAACTTTGAAAAGCTGTGCTTTAGCCATGGGATGAAAGGTTCAAGAAGGGGGCAAAAGATCAAGATCTACTCAGATTCCTCTGGGACTACTTAAAGTCATTTTTTTCTCCAAAGCAGTCTACTGCCATGACTTTTTTCCATCTTGTGTGACTCATTAAAAAAAAGAGAGAAAATGTTCATGACACTGGAGATGTATGAGGTCCAGCCTTCTCTGAGGGAGACATCTCCAAGAAAAGCTTGGCATCATTGTGGTCTTGGGATTGCGGATTGTGGATGTGGATGTGGTCTTTGGTTTATGTATGCTCAGAAACTACTGTTATGGCTTCAGGTCATGGACTGAGGACTGGTATAAGGTGTAGATGAATGTTGCTGGATGATATTATGAATAAGGACACCAGTTATGTCAGTTTTGCAAAGGTGAGAGTCAGGTTTGGGAATGTAATGAGGAGAAAGTGAGAAGCATGGACTTGAAACAATTTACTGAAGAAAGAGAGAAGGAGGAGGTATGAGAGAAAAAAGGAGGAAAGAGATGGAGATATGAAAGGAGGTGGGGAAAAGTGGGGGAGTTTTGATTTGGTGAGGTGTACTGTGCGTAGACAAGAAGGATTTTGAAAGATGGCTTGTGGGGGTCAAACAAAATCGGTGAGAGGTAAAAACAAAAATGAGTGAAATAATTATATGGTGACCCAGAATTTTGCTTTTGCAGTGAAGGACAGCCAGTAAGCATGACTATAAGTAAAATTACCAATTACTTGACTATTCACAAGTTTTTCTTGATTGACTGATGCTCACTTTCCTTTTGCAATGCTTACAGTTTTGTAAGCTACTCCACAAAGCAAATGAAGACTTGTATCCTCAGCTCAGAATGCAAACTGCAATCAGTGTGATACAACATGGATGAGAGTCTGTCCAAAACACTTAAATTCAGCTGTCTGGCTGCAGGTACATACAGGTACCTATGTAAGAAGCTCTACCATATGTTTAAGCAACTTGGAGACAAGCTTAGTGGCGCTTGAAATGCCCTGTGTTACCTTCTGTCTCAATTTACAGCCACTGCTGCAGAAAGAGATGATGTACCATAGGCCCCATGTCATCTCTCAGATGCAATGTTGTTTTGGATGCTTTGTGGTGGCTCCAGTGGTACTAGTCATTTGAATCCAGCCTTAAGTGTCCATCTTAAAATGAGATGAATTATTTTCTAAGCTTTGTCTACTGCCTTGATCACATCTCTATCAATTACCAAAACAAAAAACTAACAAACAAAAAAGCCTCTAGATGCCTACATTGGACACCAAAACATGTCTTGATCTCCAACTGGCAGGTCATGGGCCTCCCAGAGCTCCTGTACTATATCTGCCAGCCTTGCAAAGACTTCTTGGCTCCCTCACAGTATTTCAAATGCTACTGAGTGCAGCTAAATTGATCCATAAGTGTCTAAACAGTGGAGTGGTTATTTATTTATTTATTTTTAATTAGGAGGATTATTATTATTATCAGCTGGCGTATATGATATTTGCACAATGAAAGAAAGGATTGGAAACTGATGCTGAGTATTTTGCCTATTAGTAAGAGAATGACATTCCAGAAACCCTAACAACTTGCTGGAATAGCTCTTCAGGTAAGCACCTCTCCAGCAGATGGATGCTCCATATCCGTAGGATTTGTCTGTTTGTTTTTTTAATGTAAATTATCACTACTATGTAGGGGAATTCCTTACAAGGATAGGAGAAGATGGATGGGTAGATATGGTTTGTGATGGAGTTCTTTGAAAGTGGAGGAACATTTCTTTGAAGGATACTTTTCCCAGGAAGTCTGCCTTTGCCAAAGTCACGATGAAGCATGAGAATTATTTCTCTACCCAAAGCGATAAAGGAAGCTAATCTGTCACATCACACATTCACCTGTCCTCAGAGTAGGAGCTTTCTGAATGACTAATAATGAATCAAATCCACCTTATAATGAACAGCTCATTTACTCTTCACCAAGTCTGTTTCTCCACCCCGATACCACTGAGTAAGCTTTCACAGTAACAACTCACACAGAGAATGGCTTTCAATCAAAGCTGGAGACTAGCGCAGATTTTTATTGATCCAGGAGCTGCATGTGAGGCTGTATGTCATGTAAGAGTTTTGATGAAAATATCAGGACTGCTGTCACTCTGACTAACACCAAAGGCTGCTTTGCTGGTCTCTAATCAAAGGTTTTAGGTATGCTTCAATGACAAGGCCAGTAATTCAGAGGGAAAGTTCTCCACCGGGACCAATGCCATATCAATCTTATTTAACATCTACTTAAATGCTATTCCTGCTATGTACAGTCAGTACACAAGTTCAGCTATGCAGACAGACTACATCCTTCACCTTTTAACTCCTAGATCGTGTCCGTGCATTCCTATTGTCATTTTTGTCGGCCTTTTTTCCTTGCCCTTATTCTTATCCATCTTTAGACATTTACTGTGCCAAGCTGAGTTTAGTCTGAATTCCAATTCTGAAAGACAAAAATGTGAGCTTGCTTCATGAAATGCCTTGTGCAGTTTCAGGAGGTAGAACAAAAAGATCAGCATTTGCTTTTTGAGGATGATGGGTCTGTATGATGACAACACAGCATTCGCATTCACTCCCTATCCTTCCCTTTATGCTTCACATGAAAAGTGAGACTTCATGACAAATTTTGTCAGCAGGGAGCTGACTTTATAAGTGCATTTTTGGAGAGTGTTTTTCCAAGTATGAAGATTAACATAGATTAACATGAAGCATGGAGTAGTTTACTAGAGGAGGGAACTCTGTTGGCAGTACTATCCAGAATGATAGTAAAGTATGGGAACTTTTTGGGACAAGTAAAGGCAAGAAAATTATCTTAGCTGTGTGGCAGCTAACTGAAAGTGAACCTTCAAAATATCTCAAATTAAATGATTTTAAAATTAACTGGATTATTTGAATTTGCTGTTTTAACTTGGGCAGAAGGAAAAAAAATGTTCTTTCTTCTCCTTTTCCAGAGAAGATACTTCTCTTAAGAAAACACAATTTACAAATATTTTAAGTTCTATTTTTTCAGTGCTTTTAAAAGAGTGTTATAGTCTACCATAAAATTAATCAAAAAAAGTCAAAATCAACAAAATCATAACTTTTATTTTACTATCTAACGCAAGCAATTTAGAGTTACTGTCAGATTTTGCACAGAATATATTGGTCCTCATCAAAATTTTGAATTCAGGTAAATTTGCAGTTACAGGTTTGCAGACAATATGTTTAAGCTACATTTATGTTCAAAAATTTTATTTTTAGAATTCTGTCAATTCAGAAGTATTGTTCCATATTAGTCACTTCATGTGCGATTCATCTTGGTAATTTTAGAAACCTAACAATTAAATAGCTAAATCTTATCTGGTCACTCTGAGATCTCTCAGTACTCAATAATGAAAAATAAGCATCTTCTTCAGAGGGTGATTCACAAAATATGTCTCATCACCAATTTTGGAATGTAAGAACAACCTTCAATATTTCATCTTTTTCTTAATTTCCATCTTTTCTTTCCTTATAGGAGAGAAGATCAGATATAAAACAGCTTTTTAAGAAGTCTCAGTTATGGCAGATATATCCCAACTCTCAGTGATTTGTAAAAGTTATTGTAAAGTTTGCATATTCATAACCTAAAGTTGTAGCAGTAGGATCTTAAACAGGGTCTCCAAAACCTATGTTTAAACAGTAAAATAAAATAATAATGCATAAAGGAATAATGTTTAATGTTACCTGCTTTAAACTTGGATTTCTGGGAGGAAAATAAAGGCTAGCAGAAGAATTTTCGTTTCCTTTGTTGTGGAAGCCTTCCAAGAGAGAACATAAGAATTATGTCATATAAAGAATATGTGATTTGTGTACCATTCTTGTGTTTGAATCCATGTTGTTTATACAGTGAGGATTCTAACAAGGCCTGGAATTTACCTTTTATTGTTAGAAGCTAATAAAGGAGTGAACATTTCACAGCCATAAACACATAAATAAATAGTCTCTGTATTTAAAAATTCAATGAAAATTAGGAAAGTAGTTTAAGAACCAGGCTGTAATCATCTACTTGAGCAATTTAAAACTAAGAATGAGATGAAAGCCAAGACTAAGCTGATCTGTAATTTATATTAAGCCAATAAAAGGAATAATTTATTTAAATGCTGTTGTTTTCATTAAAAACAGTTCAAATTCAAGTGCCCAATTAATTTCAGATTCTCACAGATGTAGAACTTTGGGCTGAGACTTTAAAATGTATTAGTATTTATTACAAAATCAGGAGCAGCAGTAGAGCAGAGTTCTCTTTGTCTGAGAAAATGGTACCTTTCTCAGTTTTAAAAAGATCATCCTGCCTGAAAGAACTAAAAATCTCAGTGTAAAAGGTGAGGCAGAGGTAGAACAAGTAGGTAAAAACAAGCCAGCAATACCTGGAGTGATATTAGCATCTCCAAAGCAGCACAACTGTTAAGTATTTTAGGCACTGGAGAAAGCAAACTTCTATTTAAAAAACATTATCGCCTTCCATAAAATCTTGCAGCAATTTTTATTGTACTAATTTGTACATAGAGAGGTTGCAAAAGACCTTGAATGGAAGATGCAGTCAACAAGGACTCGCAATAGGAACTGTAGGCTCAAGTCAGTGAAGCTATGTACCAACATTCCTCGATTGAAGAATCACATCTGCACTAGCTTCTCCAAAATTTACCCCAGCTCTCAGGGGTAAATATCTGCATGCAGATGCAGAATTAATTCTTCTACAAATATATATATATATATATATAAATGTTATGCACACTGGGAGGGCTGTGAAACACCTTGTCTCTTTGGCAAGCAGTCACATTAAGTTTGAATTTATTTTGGCATATGCATTGGCCTTCTGTACCATCTTTTTGCCCACATTCACAAAATTTCTGTTTTGACAGCAGAAAGGTTTGAAAAATGTCACCTGAATATTCTTTGAAAAGCGAAACTCTCACTCATGCCAAAATAGCAGTACTGAGTTGTGTTTTTTAGTATCCTATCCAGCAAAGAGTCATTCCTAAAGCTTCACTGATTTTGGAAGCTACAGTTAAGCAATCATAGCTCTTGCCTTGAGACTGGAAATGCTGTTTTTTTAAATACGACATTGACACTTTATATGTTCTGGAGTTTTCCTTTGGAGTATCTGTAGCCTGGGCTAATGGACTGAATATGCTTTATCAGCTGGTGTGCATGATCTGCTTGATTTCATCTAAAAGGAATTTGGTTTGTGTGCTCTGAAACCAATCTATACTGCAAATCAAAGCGTAGTAAGATCTTTGTACCTTATTAGAGATCCACTTTAAAAACATACTCATGTGAAATGAAATGCTAATATGGATGGATGTGCAATGGCTCTGTACTATACACAAGGTCATCTGCTTTTCTCTAGCTTTTGCTGTGATTCAGTTTAACTCTGCCTTCACAGACCATCCATCATAAACAGCCCAGAATTCTGTTTTTTTCTGTCCTCCCACATTTCTTTTTCACTGTATGTTTTGTCTTTACACTCTCATTTAACCCAGCCTGGTGACCACATGGATAGAGAATCTGGAGAGCTACCTAACAAGTCTATACAAGAAAATGAAAACTAAATAACAAAGCTATTTCTGAAAACCTCATTTTAATTATTATGCCCTGGTTTTGCACTTGCAACCTAATTAGAAAAAATATAACACATAATCATACATTTTTTTTCTGAATTATTCTAATCACATTAAAATATTTTGAGTGCTTTTACGTAAGAGTCTTCAGTGATCTGCAGCAGCAGCATCTCCAATTTAGCAACCGGCACTGTAAATATATTGAGGAGCTAACACAATCTATTCCAGCATTTTAAATAAAAATAGCTGTTTTCTTCCTAAGTAAACACTAGGAAGTGTTTTCTTCCTAAGAAATTTCCATGGAGAAAGGAATCTTTATTTCACAAAATGCTGGTATGGCATGTTGGATCCGAGAAGTGGAGAAAGGATGCACATCTCATTTCTTTCAGTTTTTCATGGCTAGGCCACTGTGACTGAACATGATGATATAAAATCTTTTGATCTTCTGCAAACATACCAGAGTGCATTAATGGTTTGCAGGGTACTGCTGCTTTTAAAAACATGTGTTTTTAAGAACTAGTTTAGGAAAAATTTTAAAAATGCATATATTTATGTATTTCTCCTCATGTCTACCACTTAACACATAATTTGATATCTCTTGGGTTTTTGTTGTTGTTTTTTCTCTCATGGAGAGAGCAGAGCATTATTAAATAATTAAATTCTATTCTGCCTTACAAAATTCTAGCTTTATGTAGTAGAACATAATCACTAAGAAATGACTAAGAAATTCTACTGAAGTTTACGTGTTTGGAATATTTTTCTCTATTTGCAGCTCTCACTTTATCTGCACATGATAGTTTCTTGCATTTTTAAACTGTATAAAGTGGTAGGAATGGCTTTCTTTAGTTTTTGAGCAGTTTGGTTATACTGACAGCTATCATTTCAGTGAAATACATTCTTCAATTAGGTGGGTTCTACTGAGAGATAGTTATTTGAGTATCAACACTGACCTGTATAAAAGCAAGTAGAAAGTGTCTTTCTGGAAGCCTCACACAGAATATTCAAGGTCTAATTAAGGCAAATAGACAGGATTGGTTGCTGAAGGTAGTGGAAAGGCAAGTTACAGGGTCAAAACAACACTTCAAAGTTTGAAGTGAAAGCTAGGCCGAATTTTATTATTGAAATTCAAAAGAACAGCATAAAACTCTATTCGACTTGTTAAGAAAACATGATTAGATGTTTCTAATTTCTTTCTCTGTGTGCATTCAGAGGAACAACTCTCACATGGTGGTGTATTTTAGGTATTTCTGTTTGTCACATAGAATCATTTGTGATTCAGTTGCCCAAACTTACTCTACTGGAGCCAGCCGAGATGCCATAAATTCTCTGAAAAATCTGCATTGTTCTCAGGATAGGACACATAAACTGGCGAGAAACCCACACACTTCTAGAGCTGCCCCTGGAGATCAGGCTGAAAGTACTAGAGATACCTGTGCTGAAGCAGCTGAATTCTACTCATGTCTTTGAGAAGATTCAATCCAATATATGTATCATCTTGATGAATCTTGATGACTAATCAAGTCTGGCTTGCAACACCAGTGAAGCTATTTCTTGGGCAATAACAATAGGAAAAGTCCAGAAAAAGAAGGATTCTTGAATTCAAGGTCCTCCTCAAGATGATTTGCTCCATCTCAGGAATGACTAGGGAGATTGCTAAGCCTTTCCTGCTGAACCGTGCTGCTATGAATACAAAAAAAGAGACTTTAATGGGAACAGACCTCTCCAAGGAAAGGTTGTCAAAACAGTTGTGTATTTTGGGATTAAGTACAGTATATTCAAGACCCTACTCTGTGGAGGTGACTGGAATTTCATATTAAAAAAAATGGAAAGGAAGAGTTGGGGTATGGAGGGAGGAAGAATGAAACAGAGGGAAGGAAAGAAGCAAATAATAATAATTTTAAAAAAGAATACAAAAATAGGGAGGGCAACACATCAGGTCTGCCTAGACACCAGAATTTATAAAGCATCGGCTATTTGACTGAGACATTTTGATGGAGCATTTCTGCCTGTGCTGAGCAAAAAGTACCTCTGCTCTTTTTTACTTTTACCATGATTATTCTTGTTTTTCTAGCATGTCTTATTGCAAGCTATTTTGATGTTTATTTTATCTACTTTTTTGTATCTGTTCCTGTGTTGTAGCCAGTTTTGGCTTGTTTCTTCCCTTCTGCTCTCCAGTGCCTATTTGTGTTTGTCTAGCCTGAAAGTCATATTTCTGCCCATCATACCTCTGACTCCATTGGGTCCCTTTTCATAATGTCTCTGTGCTCACAGAAGCTGGTAGCACCTCCCGGTTCCATATAAGTGGTGAATATCTTCAGTATATTCTTTATCTCTCCACCTGATCATTACTGAAAAAGTTAAGTAAGGCCAAGTCTTGTATACATCCCAGTTAAAATCCTTCCTGATGCTGCTATTTATTGTTAATACCTTTGTCACTTTTCTTGTGGAAATCACATGCTCTATGTTGAAATAATATAGAAAATCGCTCCATCTCTAACTTACATGACTGTTGATTCACTTGGAGTATTTACCTAATGTGGTTGTATAGATGGAAGTGGTCGTAGTCATTTGGGTAGTTTCCACTGAGACCTTCCGATAGCTGCCAGAATAAATTGTGAGGATGGAGTGAGTCTTAGGTCTACCAGGGTTTGATCCACAACACACTGGAGCCTTTGGGACCATTTCCATTATGCTAGAAACAAACTGTGCAATGACATCCGAGGCCAGATTAGTTTAATTTAAATGAGAAATCAGAAGCTTCTGGGAACAGGACTATATTCTCTTTACAATTGTAGAGCACGCTTCCATTTTTTCTTCAATCTATTTACATTAAAGCTGAAATAGCTAAAATTTGCAAGGCTTTTATTATTCCTGTTTAATCACTCTTGACAATAGGAACTGTCAAAGGTCTCATCTGAATTTGAGTTGATACTTAGGTTATTTTCTAGCTGCCACACTTAGTGTTTCGAAAATGGGTATAATCTACTGTAGGACTTCTGGTAATATCTTGACCTATGAGAAAATACTTGATAGTACCTTTTATTTATATATGAACATACTGGTTATCACACCAGTCCCACTGGAAGAATAAGAATTTTCAGGCTCATTCCTCACTCACTTTGTACAGTTATAGGTTTACACAGGAATTTGTGGTGGTATTTGAAGAGGGTCCTATGGAACTTGATCCTGGTAACACTATGTGAGGACCTGATGCTGCAGTGCTGAACCCAGGGGAAGCTTTAGTTTTCACTTCCAAACCTTTCTGCATAACTTCAGTCTGTCTCAGCAAGCAAGAGTTTTGGACTGTTTGCTAATTCCCAGCTGAAATCTGATTCAAAGACCAACAAATTCATCATTTCCCCTGAGGAGCTATCAGTCCAAAGTTAGGTATCATGAAATGCCTTTAAGCAGATTCATGTTGAAAGCATTGGTACAGTATTCTTTGAGGAGAACAATTAAAAGGAAACAAGTGTTTTAAAAAGTGTTTAAAACAATCCTAGAAACACTTTTTACTTAATTCCTGACATCTGGATAGATTTTTTTTTTCCTAGATTGTTAGAATAGTTGCTTCTCATCTACTATAATATTTTCTATAACTTTCTGCATCATCTTTCACTGTGATGCTTCCATCATATAAAACAGTTTGAGTGATTTACTGGCTCATTATGTTAAAAACTTTAAGAAAAGTAGGTTGCTTTGATATCAGGGATCCAGGAAGACATAATGGAATTCTGCAGACAAGCCACATCTCAAAAGAAAACACAGAAAGCTGAAACTTGCCTTAATTTTATACATATATATATATATATATATATATACACACACACATATGTGTGTATATATGTCTTTTAAGTACAGCAAACAAAGATGGGAACAGAAATGAAAGCAGATTCCCAGCAAAGGCTGAAATCCTATTCTCAGCATTCAGAAGCTGGAAGCATGTCCTAGAAGTGGATTACGATGCCCTGAATGTAACTCTGTATTACAGGATGTCTCACAGGGAGTTATGGCTCAAAATTTTCGCCTCAGAAGTGACACTGGATAGCTTTGGCCTGGACAGCCTGACCTTTCTATTATTGGTGTGATTAGATGTGTTATTAGTTTGGCTTGTAAAAATAATCTTGACTCATCGATGCATTTTGGAACTTAAAACTTTGTTGAGGCTAGAGGAGTCCCATAGGCCCAGCAGCTGGGAGGTGAAAGGGATGCAGGGAGAGTCTTGTCCTCTTCCAAGCAATGCATTTATTTATTTATTTATTCTCAGAAAATAATAGGGGTGGGCAGTGAAATGTCTTTGTGTTTTGCATAGTGAAGTCTGGACTCCAGCTCTGCTGAGCTCATCACCTTGGTGTTGAAAGCTCATGTTGTTTTAAGAGCTCTTTTGAACCAGAAAAATAAAACAAAACAAAACCAAAAAACACCTGGTATGTGCTAATGGGAGACACTTTGATCTGTTAGTGAAATAGATGTGTTTATATTTTACCATTATTTTCTTGTTGCTACTGTGGTTGTGAGCAGGCTTTCATGTTTAAGGGAAAGATTTATTTAGAATCAAGGCTATCAGTGTTACACTATGGTGCTATAAGGACAGAAGACAAGTGCCTGTCTTCCAGATATTGCTGGTATAAAATGACTGTTCACCATCTCCATATCAAAGTAACAAATCAAATAAATAGGACAAAAAAAATGGAGCAGTTCAGCATTTCACAGAGTGAGGGCATGAGGGACCCACCACAATCATGGAGTTCACTGCTACTAATTCTTAAAGGGCATCACACAGTCTAAATCCATTTAGCCTTGGTATTTCTCTGAATTCAGCAGGCATCTACTGAGTCAAACCATTCAAACTCTGGATGAGCGACTGCCTGATCCAGCATCTATGCTGTGATGGAAAGTGAGAGAGAGAAAAGCTTGTTTAACATCCCAGAGAAGGGCCAGCAGTGCAGATGAAGCAGAAAACTGGGGCTATGAAGGAGCCTGTCCTTCCCACTATGGCAGTCTCATCCTTCCACTTCTGTCTCCTTCCTGTGACTCTGAACGAGCGACCTTGTTTCTTGCTTCTGCATTAAACCATCCTGGCACTGACTCTCCACTTTATTTTCCTACACTGCAGCACCAGCTTAGTGTTTAATTTGGTTTCATTAGAAGAAAATTTTATTTTAATTATATTTCATTATTTCTCTTAATATTTCCATGGCTGGGGCTGGCAGCAGCTTAAGAGAACCCAATCCCTTTTTCATTAGAGAGCATCTCTCTGCATTCCCCTCACATCTACATTGCAGGCTGGCACATGCCTCGTGCACAGCAGTAGTGACCTGGGTAGGCACTCTCATAAATATCCCACTCATCTCCACAGCAGTGCCGTAATTGAGGATAAACACAAATCAGTGATATTTGACCATTTCTAATGTGGGCATCGCGGGTCTTTCCCACTTCTGCTGTTATGTGCTGGGTGACTTTTCCTTGCTTACTGCCAAACTGCTACTCTTAGGAGAGGAAGAAGCTTGCTGAAATCATGTCTCCCTTGCAGACAGTTTGCCGGCAGTTCCTCTATCCTCTGTCCAAATCCAGCTGTCCTGGAAGGTACCAAGGATTTGTTGTCTCAACCAATATGTCACCCACACTTTCAAAAGATAGGGAATCTACCTGAGCACTCAGGTGCTTTTGAGTCTTTTATGCTAATAGAATGAGATTTGCTGTGATATTGCGTTTTCTAGGGTTTCTGAAGAATTCTAGTGTCTCACTCAATTTCATGCAGGTCACAAGGAAGACCATGTCCTTATCTTCTTTTGACCCTATCCTGGTCATCTGTGGATTTCAACCTTTTTGCTATGTTGTACATGCCACAAAAACTTTTGCTCTTCACACCCTCAACTCTTTCTCACATCTTTTTTTTTTTTTTTTTTTTTTTTTTTTTTGCCGCATAACTTTAAATGATGAATGCTGTCATGATGGCAGTGTCTGACTCCCATCTTTTTTTTAAAAAAAAATTTCTTTTTTTTTTCATCATAAAGCAGTGCAGTTTTCTAAATTTAAGTGTTGAAATGAGAACTTTTTTGCCAAGTGAAATAGCTCCAATATCTGTAAAAGATGCCAAATCACTAACTCATAACTCACTGCACAATGTGATATGGTGGTAACTGGCCGCCACATTGCAGCCTTACTCAGAGGAGCAGCCTACCCAGTGAGCAGCCTGACTACGATAAGCAGAATGACTTAAGGACTAGGACAATGTAGCATATTGTCGAGCATTCTTCAATCCAACATATTGCAAATATTAAACCGGATCCTAAAAGCATTGCTTAGCAGAAGAGATGTGCAGAAAAGGAAGGAATAAAAACTCCACTGGATTTTGCCCCATTTTGAATCTCATTTATCCATGACTTGTCTCGTTTTAGGATTCAGGGGATCTTCATGTGTGAAATAATTCAGGGCCCAATTATTCCAATAAATTCATTTTTTTCAATATTTGATGATAAAAGCCTAATGCGTTTTTGAAACTCGGGAGGAGGGGACAATGATCTTAACCGCAGGGGATAGTCAGGCACTGTGTTCAGTGTGGTAAGAACATTATGAAAGAACTTCTTTTCATCAAAGTTGCTGTAATGGCTTTGCAAAGCTTCTCTCCACTTGCAGAAGTATAAGAGCAAATGATACCTTTACTATGAAGTAAATTTTAATTTAGATGTCTAATTTAGCTGTTAATTTAGCTGATAATTTCCACATTGAGAACTGGATTGTGAACTTCTCTATGCATATTGGTGAAGGCATGTGAAAGCATCAAAGGATTCTTGGAACAAAGGAAAACAAAGAAAGAAGTCCCTTTTTTTTTCCCTTTTTCCCTTCACCTCTTCTTATTGAAAGGTAAGAATCGGTGCCCAAAATGCTATGATATTCTCGGTATACAGCTGCAGCAAGGAGGGATGTTTTTTATTTTGATTGCTTGCTCTTTCACAGCAGTGTTCCCTTATTATCCGTGAGGCCAGGAGAAAGCCAATATAAATCTGAGCAATATTAAATTTGCAGTGTGCCATTTTCTCCCTAGATCTCTAGGTAGCTTTGACTAGCTTGACAATAGTTAAACAATAAGTACTGTCAAATTTATTTTAAATAATTATACACCAGAAGAGTTACACAAAGAGGAGAATGCCTATAATTTGTGCTGTGCCAGTAGCTTTCAATTAAATCTCAATTTGATCTCTTGGAGCATCCTGTCCTAAATTCATAGCTAATTCTACCCTGAGCTTCAGAATTTAATCAAGCATTTAAAGGTGAAGAAAAGCATTCCTTAGGTACTATAAGGACCTTGTAATCTTTCACAACACTGAAATATAGCAATGAGAGATATGGGCACAACAATATGTGTGTGTGTACTTGTATGTGTGTGTGCAAGTGTTTGGGTGTGCATATAGGCAAGCAGACCACCATGCATTATATTTGCACTATATATCAGGACCTGTATCGCCGACTGAAAACCCACTGTAAATTCCTAGCTCTTACTCAGAAAGAATCTTACTCAGAAGATATTTTTCACATTCATATCTACCTCATTTAAACATGAGATTTATACGTCTGGACGTTTGAATCATAATGCTGTAGAAAAAGTGCAGAGCTAGAGGGAAAGCATAAATCTAAGGTGTATTTCTATAACCTCTAGATCAGTAACCCAGTTAGAAGAGTCCATGAGCTTTGAAATAATCCCTTCCATGATGTGTTTTGTTGGAGGTTCTGCTGGGTCAGTCTAAGTAACCTTATACATCAAGCACAGGGGTAGATCTTCTGTGGTCTTCAGATAACTCTTCATATTCTTTCAAAATTCATCTTGAATTGGTCTTGCAGTGGTTCACCACATGTTTCCTTTCAAGAAAACTGACAAAAAAATTCTCTCATACTAAGGGACATTTCAGAAATTCATTGATGCTGATGGAGAGCATTTAGTGAAGGTCAGTTAGACACCGAAAGGCAACTACTCTCAGATATGAAGCTCTGTCAGAAAAAAAAATGAGTAAAAAGAAATTGTAGAAAAGTATTTCAAAATTGTGATAGATAATTCTGAATTTGTAGTGCCTTGTGGCATCAATATAGCTCTTTTTCATCTAAACTGAGGATCAATAGAAATCTGAGGCACGCAGGATTTTGGAAGAAAATAATCAAAAGTTACAAAACTCTCACATACTGTCTTACATGGAATCTACTTTCCTTATGCAAAGGGAAAGATTATTACTGTATACTTTATATTTCATTCTGACTAGTGAGGCAATAAAGCAGTCTGAGGTGACCATATGGACTGACAGCATTTGTGTTTATGTGATGTAGATCTGTACTCTTTGCTCATCCTTACGGTATGTGCTTCACACTGACACACAGAACCACGCAACGTTGTACTGCTGAGAACCTCAGCGTGTAACGAATGCATGAGTACTTCTGTTGTCTGTAAAATATGTTAGAAATATCTAAAGAAAATGATATTTGAATATAAAGGGTATTTTAAAGGTTATTTTCTTAATCATCTTTCTGTCGGTTTGGAGGAAGATTGGTGTTAATGGGAATTTTGTGATTTGAGTTTTTCAACTCTTAATAGCTTGTTTCTGTGCCCATTACAAGGCTTAGTCTTATTCCCTTTGACTCTTATGGTTCAGGGTCCTATCGTAATTATATTAGATTATTTGTGGAGTACAGAGACCTGAATAGGAAATTTCTACATGCTGTCTACTAGGCCCTGATTTCCCACCCACCTACATACAGTTCCAAATCCATTTTTCTTGGGAACATGTGTATGCACATAATTCTAAGCTACATTTTTTTCCGAAATATGACACTTCTTACAAGGATTGTAACAATGGCCAAGTTTAAATTAAATTAAATTAAATACTGAGCACACCACTCTTGGGTGTCATTAAGGTAGATTGGAGAAGGATATTTTCCCCACTGGCAGTATATTTATTTCTTTACTCAACTCTTAAGGCATCAAGGTTGTTTATTCAGCAATTATAGTTCTCATCTGTTATGTTTTCTTTTGGCTGCTCTGTCCACGTTGCATAATACCCTCTTTGCACACAGTTCATTGCAAGAAATAGCATGTATTCATCTGTTTCTGATTAAGTCTTTATTCATTGCCAGCTCTTGCTATGCTGAACTCCATATATATATGGTTATCAAGTAAATGCATGATGACCTACAGTCGGCAACAGAAAAATATTCAAGGCTGCAGTATGGACTAGACAGACCACCAAAATGAGTGGGTGGTGGAAGTGGTTTTCCAGTCAAACTGCCTCGTATGGAAGGGGCTTTGAATAAAGCCCTGTGGATAGTTCAGTGGCTATGGGATTCATTTCCTCTATGGATTCATCTTACCCAATAGGTACTATCTAACTAAGCTATGTGTAATCAGGAGACACAGACGATAAAAGTCTTCAGCTCATGCCATTAGCAATTTTAAAGAAGGTGGCTGAATTAAGCTGCAAAATTGCTTCTTTTTCCTAAGGTAGATCTGAAGTTAGACCAGGAGAATTCCATTCCCCACATCTCAGTCCTGTCCCAGCCGAGGATTACTCTAAATAATAGCTATAATAAACAAAACCCTTATTGTAACTGTTTAGATGAAGTGGCTTTGCTTTTTACACAGCATCTTTCATCACTCAAGAAAATACAGTCTTGACCATCTCAAAGCACCTTTCAAATTCATATGTCCTATGTGAAACAATTTATTATTTTTATTATTTATATTTGAGCAGTGATATCCCAGTTCAGGCATCCCTCCAGCTGAAGAAACCTGTATCAGCATATCCTGCAAGCATTAGCTAAAAGAGTGTTTGAAGGAGGGACCTGTTCAGAGCCTCCTGTTGACATTGCTCCATTTTAATAAAATCTTCATACTCCCCTGGAAAATAGGATAGAATGCAGATGTTTGACTTCTCAGGAGAATGTTTTAGCAACCTGATATAAGGATGTTCTGAGGTCACTCTTCCCCCTAGTGCTGTTCTACTTTGCATTAAATTATAAAAGACTTCTGAGACAACAGAGGAGAATGGATCCTTGTTTGGGTAATCAGGACATATGTCCTAGAAGTGGAGCACCTTCTCTTTGTCTTTTTTTTTTTTTTTTCTGTGCCAATGAATATTTAATTCACACATAATAGGACACCACCCATGGCTGAAACCA
Source organism: Tinamus guttatus (assembly GCF_059628265.1). Classification (NCBI taxonomy): domain Eukaryota; kingdom Metazoa; phylum Chordata; class Aves; order Tinamiformes; family Tinamidae; genus Tinamus; species Tinamus guttatus. The sequence continues at coordinate 1,684,065 of NW_028288779.1, forward strand.
AAAAGGAGTAAAATCCTGTTAAGAGTGGACAAATCACGTGAATGAATCACACTCAGTCAATACAACCAAGTTCAATATTTCCTTCACCTGAGAGAATCAGAGCTCACAGCTTCTCTCACCTGGGAGATTGCCCCTGCCAGTGGAATATGGTGAATCTAGACCTCTCTTTGCTTTCCTTTTTTGAATTACTGTTCAGTAGAAGATAATAGCAGAATGCAGCCTTTTCCAAGCCTTCCCCTCTTGTCTACCCTTTCTCAGTTCAACGGCCACAGTAAAATACCAATTATTTGAACAGGACCTAACCATTATGACTAGACCTCAAAATATGGCTAAAGAAGCACTGGAGAATCAGCTTGGACACACCACTGCCACTAAGGAGATGTATTCCATTTTCCTAAGCCTATGTGCATCTTATACAGCTGGGTTTTGTTCTGGTCTGTAAGAATTTAGCCTATAGCAGGTCCTGTGCATTAGTGATTTTTTTTATGAGTTGTCAGAATGTACTCCCTAGCCAGAAAATATAGAAAGGTTAGTATTCTGCATACGCAAAATGTCAAGTTTTGATTGCTAAGGAGACTTTTTATTGTTTATCTATATATTATTTACTGTTTTTCCTCCTCTTTTTCCCCCCTCATTCCTAGCTAGAATGAAAATTATTCAGAAGATAAGAAAAAATGTCAAAGCTTCAGTAGATTTCTGCAGAACTGTTCATTAGCACTTAAAAATACAGCTCCTCAAATACACATTGGGCCTACCAACATAGGTGTATTTATATATATTTATATATATATATAAAATAGACAAATTTTTAGAAAAAGAAGAAAAGAAAATAATCTTACTGACATTTCCCTGAAAATTGAATGTTCTCTTTATACAAACACAGTCAACTGGTTTCATTACTGAGTGCCAGGGGGTCATAAGACAGCAAAAGATTCCGCATGCCACTCAATCTGCCCCTCAACATTTCACCAGTAGGAACTTGCTTTCTATAGGAAGAGGGAAAATAAAAGAACGTACTGGGGTGGATGTGAGGTTAAGTGAATAATGAGCATGCAAAACAGTTGCAAAGGTTCTCTAACACCTTTATTAACTACAGAGACAATGAGATCGGAGTATTCGGGTCAAGGCTTAGGAAAAAAGCAACCCACTGCCACGTTTTTAAAAATCCTTTGGAGCAGTGTTTGCAAAACCACCACAATCTTTCTGTTTCTATTAGTTAATCACAAATGCAACATTATCTCCACTGTAGGTCTGAGACAACACTGCTAGATAAGAGTCCGGTCTAGCTTTATAGCCTCCAGTCTGAGGTTTCAGAGATCAGTCTGATAATGATGCCATTAAGCCCCATTTCTGGGGAAGATTATAATTAAAAGAGAATGATGGATTTGTCTTAAAGGCCACTGGAGGGAACCTTAAAAAATTCAAGTCTAAAATAAGAAAGTAAATGAGAACACTAAAAAAAAAAAAATGGGGGGGGGAAAGAGAGGGTAGAAAAATAAAACAAAACCACATTCTCCTGGTTTTCTTTGTCTCTTTCCCCATTTCTGTTGTTTTGGTTTTGTTTCTGTTTCTGCCCTTAACCTGCTATATGACTTTGATCAACTTCCCAACCTCTGAAATTTTGTTTAAGATCGATTTAATGTTCCTTGTGAACTTCTACAGGGACTTTTGACATCTACATGTGAAAAAGTATTTCGTAAAGCGTAAAAGCGTCGCCTTGCAAGCTCTCTTTTTTGTTACTTTTCCTCCTCGCATCTAACAATGGCCTTTGACACAACGTGACTTGTAATGGACTCAAAAGATTTGTAAATAATTTTCTCAGTTAGTATGTTCATTAAGTGTACTAAGTCACAGACTCGTACGTAGCAGGAGGGTTTTTTTGATGACATAAGTATACATTTGACTCAAACACAGCTTGACTATGTATGAAGCAAAATTCTCCTGTGCTCAGAACCCCAGAAATGTTGGTACCAGCAATGAGTCTGCTCTACACAACTTTTTCCTTCCTTGAAAAGACTAGAAAAATTCTCTGTTCTTTCTGAATGAACCTCAACACTGTCTCCAAAGTCTGCCATTACTCTGTTCCCCAGAAACGGTATTGCTCTGCTGAGGTGTTATTTGTGGGCATTACTCAATCATTCCTCTTAATACTTTCAGTACTCCCATCTTCAGAAGTCTAAGCAGGTTATTTGGAAGTGAACCAAAATGTGTTCAAGGTACATGGCAGAATTTCATTTCCAGACAGGACAGGCTTGAGCCAAAACATGTTTAATGAATAATTTATTTGCCAAAAAAGGGTACTCTGAGTCAGCATGGTTTGCTTCCATATTTGAATTGACCTTGGCAAAGAGTTTCAATCAAAAAAAGAAAAAAAAGACATGTAATAAAAACATGGATTAAGACTGTCCCCAAAATGAAGCCAAATGTTTCATGTTGAATTTCGTGTTTTATTTAGCAGAAACAATTATTTTCTCACACTGCTCACCCTGGGATTTCTGTGACAGAGTCATGCGCCTTCATGGAACCCTGATTTCAAATCAGGCAAGACATTGGACTGTTTTACCAGTATAACCTTGAGAAACACAAAGGAATGGAAACAAATACATCTGAAACAAAGTGAGGTGACACAGGAGTGCTTTAAATAATAATGAATTAGTAGTAAATGGGTTCTGTGTTTGTATACAAATATATATGTATATATATTTGTATATATACAAATATATACGATATATTTTGTATGCAATAGGTTTCTTGAGACTGATATGGAAATCAAAATTCTCCTGGTTCTAGAACAGGTTTACCTGAGTCCTGTCCTAGTGATCGGTGAGGAACAGATCAGATTATGTCATTTTATCTCAGTGAATAGCCTCATTAGCAGCAATTTTCATTTACAATCAAGGGCTTTAGTAGATGCACATTAAAAGGAGCAGTTACACATAAGTGCTTGTTATTATTGCTTCTTCATTACCTTTCAGGTGAACCATTAAGTTTTGAGATAAATTCAGTATTTGCTCACAGGTGGAGATATTTGAACAGCTCCCCTCTCTCATGTGAGATGTTGGTGGGGATGCTTTCTCACAATCCAGCAAGAGCTGTGGTTGTTCAACCTCTCCAAATGTTCTAGATTCTATAATAATGTGACTTATGACATTCCATATGTGATGTGGGGCATTTTGGTTAGAATATTGAGCCTTTCAAAGTCAATGAGAGCTTTTCCTCTACCAACATTTGTATTATGCTTCTAAAGGATGAATTAATGGCAGACTTTCAAATGCGGTCATAATACATTTAAGCACCTGGCTCAAATCTGCCAGGGAACAGGTTTAAAAATCTGGCCCTGGGCCTATGTGAAGCTAGAAAATATGTTCATAATTTCACAAAGCTGTTATGCACACAAGTCTTTATTTTTCCCCTTAAAAATCTTTATGAATGGAATTTGAAGCTACAGCTTGTTGACTACCTCCCTCAAATATGCTGCTATTGTTTTATACATGAGCTTCCCTTTTCTAGTATCAGCAGTATGAACCACTTTGAAATATCACTCGCTGTTTTGGCTGTTCCGCAAGATTGTATAAAGTAGAACAGGCAGAAAGTAGTTGGGTGGGCAAACATAATGGCTAGCAGACAGATGAGTAATCAAAACAAGAGCTTGTGTGTTATGTTAGCCTAATATCACTACTTTGTCTTTCTATTCTATTGGCATTTAGAGTGAAAAAGGAAATTCTAAGCAGTACTAAACTATTCACAATCACAACATAGTTCATGAATACAAAGTGTTTCTGCCAACAAAGCAAAGATTGGAGTTTATACAATGCAAATGAAGAATTGTTACAAAATTCTATTGTTCATGAATCTGAACAGCTTTAGCATATCTGTAGGGAATATCTAACTCTGTGTGGTGTTTTCTTGGGTTTTCCTTCTCTCCTAACACATTTCCTACGAGATGTGTAGGTGAATATGTGATTTACTTGTTTTAGAGTCTGTGTGAAAATAGAATTGTATAAACCCTGACTGTAACCCATAAACTTAAATATAACAACAAAAACAAAAGGAGATTATTTGGTAAAAAAAACATTTCCATATCAGATGCTCCATTGCATGGCACTCATGGATTACTGTGTGAATTGGTTTGTTATGAATTTAGGATCTACATGTGAAATTTAAATCTGATTCTATGTTCAAATGTATTTTAAAGTAAGAATGAGTAACATCAACTGCCTAAGAGTTTTGATTTCCCTCTTGTTGCACTACTTTTTTTGTTGAACTTGAACTCTGTAGTCAGTCTTTATTCAAAAAATAAACAGAATAAGTTAAGAGTGGCAGAATTTCAGAGCATTTTCAAAGCTTGAAAGAGCTTACATAAGATGTTACCAATGTTTAAACTATAATACAAATTATTTCAATTGAAATAGAGAGGAAATGTCAAATTAAATAGGAAGTTCTTCTAATAAAAAAACTTAAAGCCTGTTATTATTTTACCTTTATCTTCTTGTTTTACTGATTTTTTTTAATTTTGGTAAGTAAAATTATTTTCTTCTTAAAGGAACTGGAAACCAAAAGCTTTCATAAATTTTTTTTAATATTTTTTTTTAGTGATGGATTTAATTTAAGGACAGAAGAGCATTAACGTGAATATTCTCCTTTGCTGAAAATAATTATTTTATTTAGAAAGGGAAAATATGCAATCAACCAAATTAAAACTCTTGACTATATAAATGTTCTTCACGATCATCTAGGTACTGACCATGTCAGCTTCCAGAAAACTAAATAAAATACAAAAACATCATAAAAATAGAGTATGTGGTATTCAGTAGAGCCCATCAGGAAGTCACTGCTGCAGTTTCATACCTACCATGAGAGCATATAGGAGAGAGGTTGGCCAGTAAAAGTTTTGTTGGAAAGTTCTAGCTCATCAAAACTAATATCAGCTTCACAGGAACATGCCGATTTCAATTGGGATAAAATCTTATGTACATAATGGATTTATTTTGTTCCATAAATAACATTCTGTCCCTCAAATAACATTTTGTCCCATAAATAACATTCTGTAGCCGCCGGGCTAGGTCATTTATGAGGGGAATTAATCTCATGTTGCTGGAGATAGCTGTTACATAGATGCTTACATACGAGGTAATTCAGCTTCATTGTTAATATAGATAGACAAATATTCACTTTAGAAACCTGATTCACCAGCTCTATTTTAAAAATATACTCTAGGATGAAACGAGTCATCCCCAGGAATTCTGACTTTTCTCTATTGGCTTTACAAGCAGCTTAGACAACTAATTCAAATATTGGCTAGTGTTAAAAGGGACAAAGACCACTTTATGTTTCTCCCATATCCAGAAAGAATCAGGAACTTGGACCAGTTCTTAGTCATTTTGAAATATTCTATTGTACATTTACTGTTAAATATTGTCTTGAGTGACTGGCAAAACAGAAGGTCTGTTGGCACTTGAGATCCATAGGTTTCAATGATTTCCTAACTCTTAGCAAACACCACATTTTTCCTATGTAATTACTCCCAAACAACATAATTCTTGCTTTTGGTAATTATCCACTGACCTTTGTAGGAAAATCTAGATTGAAAAAAAAAAAGAAATGAGGAAAATGTACAGAGCAGGAGTGATGTAAATTCAGATGTGAAAATCTGTAGTAAACAGGGTAGGAAGCTTTGATTTAATGTTGTTCTGCTCGTGAAAATAGTTGCAGTTACCGGAAAAAAAGAGTTTGATGTTTGTATGTGGGACTGGAAAAAATAATCTCCCCTCCTTTTTTTTTTATGTGTAAAATTTAGACAAGGATACTATATTTTGCAGATAAAGTCTACCAAAAAAAAAAAAAAACACTTAATAGCCTATTAAATAAAAGCACAGCTCAGAAAAACTCCTTTATTTACACGATGACAAAGACACCTATGGAATACTGGGCATTCTAATTGTTTTAACTGACCCTTAAACTATTACTCTGTCCTGTGTTGGGTAGCATGTGAGTAGTCACAAAAAAAAAGCAGTATTACCACCTGGTTTTCTAACTCCTTGATGGGTTTGGTGTTTGAAAATCATTTTTTTCTATTGCACAGTCCTCTTCTATAGTCATGTAGACCTAATTGCTGAATCACTGACCAAGTTTTTCCCTTCTCATTTTCCCTTATTATATATTATATTCTTAAAATCATGATCATTTTCAGTGTTATTCAGGACACTAGGTCATTTTATGAGTTGACTGTGCTCAAAGGGAAGTCCTGTCTTTTTTCATGGTGAGTAGGTGGCCCATGAATACTTCATACAAACACAGTTGGTTTCAGTTCCAGATTTGGTCTCAGCCACAATCAAGCATTGCAGAATAAGGGAACTTGGCATGTGTATGAAGTTAGTAATGAGAGGGGTAAACCAAAGGAAATAAAATCAAGACTGAGAGAGCCATAGAGGTGCTTGGATACCATGAATCTAGTCCTCTAACTGCTGAGACAAATAAATAAAATAAAATAAAATAAAATAAAATAAAATAAAATAAAATAATAAAATTCTGTTTAAAAATCTGCAGCACTTTCCAAGGAAGCAACAACAGCGACCAAAAAAAAAAAAAAAATTGTAAAGGGATTCACTGCATTTATCACATTTGCAATAATTCAGTCATGTCTGATCTACAATTGCAGAGAACAGATTTTACATGTATTTTTAAACCTAAATATGTCAAAGCCACTAAAAGTTTTTGGCATCCACCTGATTTTGAGTAGCAACCCTTTAGGGACTTAAAAAACTCTGGCTTCTTAGACATTTTAAAAGTTTCTTAATTTGTACATACAGAGCTATCATTATTTTTAGGAAATTCAAGGCTGAGGTAGTTTTTCATTTAGGAAAATTATATCTAGCTCTATACAGCACTTTAGCTAAATGTCTCAAAGTTACTTATACATAGCAAAATCACAGTTCCCTTTTCAGAGAAAGAAAAATAAAAGAAAAGTGAAGAAATATCTGGGCTATTTTTTTCACTCCTCTGGTTCCTTTTGGTCTGTTTTCTGTATCCTGTGTTTCTTCTGTATTCATGTAAACAGTTGCCTTATCAAGATAATCAAAATACCAACGTATGATAAGCTGCTCTGTAGGAATATATGTGGGTATTTAATACAATTTTAGTACAATTCTAGTACATTTTTCAATAAGATTGTCCTCTATTTTCTGTCCTGCGAGATTCTCCTTTATGTTATATCTATTTAGTATTGTGCAAGTATACTAGACCCAGCCTTGTTAGAGATGTAGGATATATTGGCCCACCTAGAGAATCTGGGACACAGTTAGATTATGGTTCCTTTATAAAACTTCACACTGTGCTTTATAACTTTATAAACATATATATATATATATAACATTATAACATGCTTTATAACATTATAAACATTTATATATGTTTGTATACATTCATATAACGTTACACAAAACTCAGTTTCCTCGATCAAAATAATACTTGCTCCTGTAACAAGAAATATTTGCCATTATTAATAAATCCCAATAATGAGGTACGTTATATAGGTCAGACCAGACAAACAGGTTGTGCCAAAAGAGGCCTAGTAAATAGTGTTCTAGAATGCAATTTTATTGGTCTTGGTTCAGTTTTTAGCTCTAATAAAGCTCTGCAAGGTGACCTTTGCAAGCCATTTCATCTTTTCTATACCTGATTTCTCTATTCATAGTGTAGGAATAATGAAAAAGTCCTGTCTGCAAAGCTCTGTGACACCAACTGAGGAAAAATGCCACAGGAGATATTATTATTAACAACATTGATGTTAATAAAATGGTAAGAAAAACAAATATATTTGGCATTTTTTTTCTCCATGTTACTTGTGCAGTCTCCTTAGTACTGCAAGTAGTCAGTCGTGTCCCAAGGACCATGCCTTTTAAGTGGTTGAGACACATCAGGTGTGCTGCTACAGCTCAGTCACCAATTTAGTTTTTGCCATAAGGAGTCCAGCTCACATGGTCCAACCTCTGCCCAGTGAGAACTGGAGCTTGGAGGGATGAACAGGTGATTTACTTCAAACCTAGCTCCTGATCTGAATTAAAATGGACTTTTAATGCTAAGACTTCAGTTGCTAACTCATGGCGGCGGTTTGACACCTACCTGCAGCCTATATACCTGTAAATCAAATTTAAGCTTCCATGAAAAAGTAGCCACAACATAAAGATATAGCTAATAAGTTGGAAATCTTTGCTGGAAATATCAGAGAGGAAATTCAAGAACCCCCAAAATCATGAAAAATTAATAAACTAGACACCGGTCCAACTTGAAACACATCAAAAATGAGCAGAGCAGATAAACACTGCTATTTCCAGTCCTGAATGTACTGTATGGGTAAGCAGCCTACAACTTTGACATTCCTCCAGTTTTCAAAATCACTACTGCAAGGACACAGGCCATGAATAAAGAGTTATAGCCAGAAACCATATGTGTTGACCAGATGCTGCAAATATATTGGCAGCTGCCATAATTGGAGGTGTTTGCATGCAGAAGTGTGGTATGAGGCTTCCTTGCTCCTCAGGATAAGGAAAATATTGAAAATGGAAACAGAAAATACTAGGGGGGTGGAAGGAAAATTTTCAAAGGAAACAACTAATTTCTAAGGGGCCTATTTAACACCAGTGATACTTAATGGAGTTTCTAAGGGGCTCTAGCTGAAAAAACTCTGAAAGCTTCAACAACATATGTGTCTATTTACAAAAGCAAAGATAGGAAAAAAAAAGACTGACCATGAAAAGTACCTACTGACATTTACTCAAATTAAAAAAATAGTCCTCTCGTTTTCCAACAGATCTTAAAAATATATATTTTCTTTTATCTTATTCAGACCAGTGCGACAGATGACAGAAGTTACGGGATCTAAACCCGTTCAAACAAGAATGCCAAGTACAGCTGCAGAAGCTGCTTTTATCCAGCATACCATTTTCTGAATTTTGGTACATTCAGTGTTGCTTGTACAATACATCCAAGACTGCCATCTAATGCCATGCCGTAAAATTCTTAGTTCAATCTTACACTTTTGACAGAATATAATGCCAGTAGGAAACTACAAGAGCATAACAAGATTCTTAGAAGATAGTTTTCTTTAATCACATAGCAACTCTCCATTTTACTGCTGTTAAATTCCCTGCCAGTTTGGATATTAGACAATAAATAAAAACTGTTTTTAAAACAGTTTTTAAAGTGATATTTGAGTGATGTAAAATCTATTAAGAGAAAATTCTACAAAGCTGAATTATATAATATGATAAATATTGACGTATAAATATTTACTTATGCATTATCTGTTCACTAAAATTTATCAGCAGGCTGAACGTTCATGCCACTTGCAAGTTCTTATCAGAACCTGTTTCTAAATGACTTGTAAAAAACAGCTCCTGTAAATACTACAGTTTGATCTGTAGACATTGTGCTCAACAGGATCAACAATCTGACTGGCTTCAGATAGCTGTGGATCACGTAATAGAAAAATACAACAGTTGCCTTCATTTTACACTATGTTGGTATGCAGTCATTCATTATTAAAAATAACATTTATTTAATCTTGCTGGGCCTGGCTGTTGATTACTGTACAATACAAGGGAAAAATTCTATTACCAGAGTAAATTATACTTCTCATCCCTGAAGGAATACTTTAAGATTTATCAAAATGGTAGATGATAGAGTGGAAAGAAATATAGTTTGTTCTTTTTTTTTCTTTGAGCCATGTTTTAAGGTAGCTACTTGATGTGCTAATTCTACACATCAAGATTTGCACTGTAGGAGCAAAGAGGAATTATTTTGACTGTTAAGTGCATAATTTATAGTCTGGAGAGCTGCATTTTTGCCTATCTTTAAAACTTCCTTGTATATTGAATACCACAAGCAAAAGGTGTTGTAGTCAAGCTGTTCAGAAGCTACAAACAGAACTAAACGCTCAGGCAACTCCTGACCTTCTAATACACCTATAGGTAGATGATTTCAAATTAAACTCTACCCCTTTGCACTGCTAGTGACACGCTACTGTCCAATAGTTTTTAATTTTTGTTGCATGATGGCATATACTTTGAAAAGCTTCAAGGTCCTTAAACTTCATCAGCAGGGCTGGACTCCATTGGCTTGGCTTTGGCACATCCCGTATGTCAGGCAATACGGAAGAATGAATCACTTAATGATATTAACAATATTAACATTAAAAATGATATCTACCTGACATGTCCATCATGAGGATAAGGAAATAAGTTAATATTTCTTAAGGATGTGGGTTCCTGATGGGATCATCTTAGTAGCAGCTGAAAGTTATTTACATTAATAAATATTTGGTGCTATGGCTACAAAAAAACCCAAAGTATGTACAAATTGAGATTTTTGTAGGTTTCACATGAAACTTCCGTAATGTATCACAACAAACTTGTGTTTTCTATCGGTTAAGGACTTCAGTCTGCAAAGGCATCTGAAAAGTCTGTGAGCAGAGCCATTTTATTTCTTCAACAAGTTATTTTGCTATGATTTTCTTGCATTTCATTCCTGTAAATTTTGTCATTGAAATCCGGCATCCAGACTGTAGTATTTAACTGGTCCTTTTCAGAATAAGTCATAGTCATGATCTTTCTGCTCCAAGATACCCTGCAAAGAATTCTTCACGATTTTTTAGCAGTCCTTTGGAAGGTGAACTTCAAATACTACTGACTCTCATGTGCAGTTCAGCTGCCTTTAGGTGTCTTACAGAAGCTGGAATATGCAAACACACCTAATAATAGATATGGCAAATACCTTGCAGGAGCCCTGTGTCCTCTTGTAGCAGTAACTGGAGGAGAAATTGGATGTCTTGGCCATTTTGATTAGGCATGTTTGTGTGGTCAGCTGAGCAGGCCTCAGACATCTACAGTTATTTCTACCTAAAAACACATGGATATTTACACTAGACAAAGTTAGACACAAACTCTTCCCATAGTTTTCATGTGAATTCAAGTGGATAAATGTAAAAATTACTCCACTTTTTAGGAGCTATTTGTACTAAATTGAAACGTAACAAGGCTCTTGAAAAATGAACGCTAACAGGTCTGAAATAAACCAGTCAAGGGTATGCACAATTTAATGTATATTCACTGAAATACATAGCAGTAATCATCAAGTCTAAATGTTAACTGAATGTTGCGTACTACTGTCATGCAAATTAACTGTAAATAGGGGAAAAGATTTCCATCTGCAAAGCAAGATTATGATTTAATGATCCTTTGAGATCATATATGTTTCACAAATTCATTGACAAATACACCAAAAACTCCTGCACTTAATATTCCCTATTTGTGGAGATTAACACAATAAATTTTAACAGTAGTAAGGAGTTTGCTACCATTTTTCCTTGGTCTTGCTTTAACCAAGTTCTTGACCTTGATTCATGTGGCCGAATGTATACAGGGTGCAAAGATGGCAAACTCCATGGGAAAGTGCTAATTGAAATTAATGGTCTTTGATCACCTACATAACATTGCTTTATTCTAATATCTGCCATTAAAAAAAAGAAGCGTAAGTGGACAAATTGTATCACTGCTGTATCACTGGTAGGAGAAATTCTCATGGGCAATCCCCAGCTTCCTTCATAATTTCATTTTCTTTATGCTGGAAGCATGTTACCTTTTGGATTTTTGAGGTCACACCACTAACTTCTTGCTTGCTCATTGTTTCAAATATAGCCACAAGGCATACTGAAAATCAAAATACTTCAGTACGTGACAGCACTGGCTTTGTAAATCCTTCCTTATCCCTGCATTATAGGCAGAAAGTAAGAATTTTTAAGTGACATACTTGGAGTTTTTCACTCTGGATTCATTAACTTAATTTACAAAACTGTTTTGAGACTTCAAACATGTTGCAGGACTCAGAAACGCTTTGGGAGATTTGCAAAATGCAGAGATCTTCTTAATTAAATGACATACTTCTGAAATCAGCCAAATATGATACTAATAGTCTAAAACAAAATTGGTTGTTTTTTAACGATGCCTGTCCAATTTTTCATAGATCACAGACTTAGAGACACTTCCGTGATGGAGATTTTCTTTTTTGTAGAACAGGTGTCACAGTGAGCTGATATTTTCCTTCTGACATGCCTGATGGCAAAAGATGGGGTGACCAAGTATCAGCTACTGGACTGCTGGAGAAAAGGCAGGAAGAAAGAAAGCTCCTGGCATTACTGGGAGATGTAGGGTCAGACTCTGAGCAAAGACTTTTATGAGACGTCAATCTCTAGGCCACATCGTTGGAAGATTAATGAAATAAAATGGCATGTTTCCTGCCACCTTTCCAAGGAAACTGAAAAGGTCTCTGATGACTGTTAGGTGTTTTTCTTATTTCTACCTTTATAATGGTAACAACCTTACATGAAACAAATTCTGCCTTGAGGGACCCAAATTGGACCAACAGTGCCATTTGTTATAATCCTTGTATAGTGTTATTATATAGTACCTTACCCAAATTTCCCTGAAACCAGTAACAGGCTTTGGATTGTTTATTTAAAGCAGCCAGAGACAAAAGCACTTACATTTTTGGTGGTGAGTCAAATATATCTTTGGTATATACATCTAAAGGCTTCAGCAAATTCTTACCACCTCCAGAGCTGGGATTCATGCTGTTATTTGTATAAGATGTCAGGATCATGCTTCTTGTCACTATAGGTGCTACACAACAAATTCATAGAAAGATAAAACCAATATTCTAACCGTCTAATAAGGTAGTATCTGATCATAAAAAAAATAGCAAGAATGTTAGAAAGAAGGATGACAGCAGCACATATAGGAAGATTACACAGGTAGCTGCTGGAGAAATGGAAGGTTTCTGAAGGCGACGACTTTTCTCTTTACAGGCAAAAAATGAAGTCAATGACCCATGGCCGATTCAGAACCATCCCATCATGTGTTGGCTGATTCCTCACTGGCATCAGAGAAAAAGCATCTCATCTAAGGCTTGCAAGGAGAGGACAGGTGGGTAAAATGTTATTCCCATGTTCACTGCAAGACAATTTCTTTTGCAGGAAGTAAATGTAGGAAGTCTCAGGCAGCTAGAAGCAAAACTTCACTATAATTTTGAGCCATTATACACTATATATTTTTAGCAATGAGAAAAAAAAAGAATACATACTCACAAGTATTTTTTTCCAGTTCTGATTTATTATTATAAATAAAAAGCAATTAATCATTGGGTGTAAAGTTCTTGGCTGCCTAATGAAACAAAGTTATACTTTCTGAGAACAGGAAGAAAATAATCTCAATAGAGTCTTAATTTAATTTTCAACCCTAATCTAAGTACAAGAGCTTCAAATGTAACCCCATGTGACTGGTGGTGTATGAATCTCAGTGGGCAAATCCTAACTGGGAGGGAGAGAATGTGGTAGGACCTGCAGGATCTTCCCTCAAGTCAAACCATTTTTTTACTGTGCATGCATTTAAACCAAACATTGGTGTAAATGCCCCAGTATTATAAGACCTGAAATAGAGGCCACACTCAAAAGAACTTGCAGGACAACTGGCCAGTGTCATCACTCAGCCACTGATACATATGCCACCAGTTAAAACAGATATACCAGCCTACTTCCCAAGTTTTGAGAACAATTAGAAGGGAATTGTACTAGGAGAAAATTGCCAAAGAATTAAAAGTGAAAACTGCAAATTCTTTAAAAAGAGCTAAGTAAATAAAATTCCATAAATATATGCATCTACAAGACAAGAAAACAATACTTATAACCCTCACTGGCTTGATAAAGAATGGATGCAGCAGTCAGAAACCAAAATGCAGTATTAAGCAAATACAGAAAGGAATTAATTGCTGTCACCCAAAAGGACAAGTTATAGGTTGCAGAAAATTAACCGAGGCAGCAAAAGAGCAAAATCTCTGACTATCTGAGGTAGGGTTTGAATAAGAAGCATCATAGTCACAGTGAATGTCTGATGCTTTGGTGGGTGGCAAGACTTTTAATGAGGCATCTGTTTATTCAGTATTTCTGTTTTGCATTTTGAAAGAAGCAGGACAACATCTTGGAATTGTATGAACGCGAAGAAGTATTTTCCACTCTACTAGTAGCTGCAGAGGGTATTAAACATCTCCTAGAGATAAATAATTTTAAATCAACAGGCCAGAATACTTGCATGGACGGATTCTGTGAGAGGTGATAGAGGAGACCCCAAGTTCATGCTATGAATTTTTAATAGAGAAATAGGAACAGTGTGAAAACACCATCAGACTGGAAAGATTTTATTACTATGCTGTGTTTCAGTAAAGTCTGGCAAGATGGTCCAGAATAATATGGACACATCCTGTTCTCTGTAACAGTAAAAATTGAAGGAAAAGCTCACAATGATTCCTAAATGATTGGGTTGGGAACATGATTAAGACCAAGCAATAACATTTTCAATCAATACAACCAAATCGATACAACCAAAAAAAAAAAATTCTTGAATTTCTTTGAAATGACAGGCTTGATGACTGAAAATATATTAAGAATTCTGAAGTACATGGGATTTAGCGTTTCACTACCTTCTGATTAAAAGTTTAGTGGCAATAAAGCCCATTATGAGGGTTGAGAACTAGCTAACTCTTGTCTCCGAAATGAGTTCAGTGGAGTTAACCAAGGGAGGGAAGAAAAAACATTCAGTAGTTTTTCAGGAACTAGTCCAACGCCACATTGCATTTTTGTAGGAAAAGAAGAAGGAAAAAGGAAGTTACATCATGGCTGGAAGAATAGGAAATTATGATGAGCAGCAATGAAGATGTTACATATAAAAGAGAAAAATATGTTTTTAAGAGCCACAGCTGAAAGAATTTATGAAGTCAGTGTAAAGTAATAACAGCAATTAATGCTAAACTGTGCAACCATTGACCAACATGTTAATTCCGTCTTTAGACCTGTAAGCAAAAAATCAGCTGGCAGGATCTGGAGGGACAGTGCACAGGGCACGGTAGTATTCAGTACTGATAAAGTATCCTTTTAACCTTTTATCTTGTTCTTCTTAAGGGGCTGTTTAAACCTGGAGAGAGAGGTAAATGAAAAAATCTACAACAGCATTTTTTTAAGGAGAAAGTTATCCTGAGAGATCTGATGAAATCGATTTGTTTAGCTTCTCCACAACAAATGGGAGCCACCCTGTTTACAATGTACATATCTTCAAGAAAATACTGAGTGCTGAAGAGTTCTTTTTTTTTTTTTCTCACAAATTTGCAACTGCTACGCTTAATGCTTCAAACAAACAAAAGCAAGAAAGTGTTAAGACTTTTGCTTTTAAGAGTGAGGATGATTAACTTGTGGAACACAGCAATAAAAGAAATGGTCTATCTCCAGGTCGAGATCAGAAGTCTTTTTGGAAGATAGGCTTTACACCAACAAAAGTAACGGGTAAGCTGCAAGGGCTTACAGGTAAGGTAACAAGGATGTAAAATAAAAGCTACTTTCTAATTTAACTTCTACTAATCTGTGAAATATTATGTAGCAGTATGTCAGAAAAGATTTATAATCTGAAGAACATTAATGTAATTCATGGGTAAGTCTTGATCCTGGTGGCCACAAAGCCAAAACTTCTATTGATTTTAATAGAACAAGCAATTAGCTAAACTTGATAAAATGTCAGACTAGAAGCTAATCAGCTAATCAGCATATCTGAAGTGATTTCTTTGTATTTTCATTCCAGTTAAAAACTGTTGGTTCCCTTGGAGTTCAGTTTGTCTGTGGCCAATGATTGCTACAACTCTTATTTATCTGACAAATCTGCGGTACATCTAAAAGAATTATGAGAACTGCCTTAATTTTGCAAGATAGATGATTTCGCTGCTAAAACACAATGGTTAATCAATAAAATATAATTACCATTTTGTGTTTTTATTTAAAGAAAATGCTTTTGCGTTTCTGATTACTGACGTCTCTACCTTTATGCATTTGGAGTCAGTAATTATTTTATCGCAACATAGATTTCCATGTCAGTCCAAATAAAATATTCTTAATCTGTGAGTGAGCAAATCAAATGGTGAAATATTAAGAATTATAAGCTGTTAGTTAGTAAAAGAGAGAATGCAAAGCCAGGCCACAAATGGTTAATGCAATTATTAGCCAATAATTAACTCCAGTGTAGGAGTAACATTTGCACAAGCTACTTAGCGTATGGCGATAGCTAGTGTAAATATGGTTGTCTAAGAGAATTTTCTCTCTATTATTGCTGATGATCACCTCAATGTAAAAGACAGTCAGCGAGGAATATCGGTGGAACGTATCTTTTAGTACTTGCAAATGTATATTTTCCTTCCAATTAGCTACAGGCTAATATAGTGACACAGATTGTTAATACGTGTATCAGATGTTCAGGCATCATCTAGAATAGCTCATGAATTTGATGTGTAGAATGTTCTTACCACGCGACAAGATTATGCATCACGATCACATTGCTAGAGTATATTTGCACCTGCAAAAAAAAAAAAAAAAAAAGTCATTGGCAAAAATACTCTAATGTGTCATGCTATAGCTGGCATATTGCAAATATAATTAAATATTCAGAAACACATCAACTCTATCAGTAATCGGGAAGAGCAGGGAAAAACGTGGAATATGAGAACAACTTGCTATTATTGTTTTCTCTATCTGTTTTTTTTTTTTTTTTTTCAATACAACCTGGCGGCTGACTATTTTTACCCTATCTGCAATAACCAGTCAAGCAGCTCAGCAAATGCAATGACAACTTGATAAGAAAAATGATGTGTTCAGAGATATATATAGGTTAAGCACACACAAGTATTTCTATAGATTCAGAGAGGTTAGAAATATATCTTGCAAAACAGAAAAAAAATTATGAAAACTATCATGCACTCTGCAATACACAAATTAACTAGAGTTTTAAAAAAATGAGGAAAAAGTAAAGGAACAATTTTGTTTTAATGAGGAAAAAGGAAAGGAACATTTTTGTTTTAATAGGACATAGAAACCATACAAACTGCTCACTTCAGGAACATGGATCAGGACTATAAATGTAATATTAAGGCTTCATAGATGCCTGTAGATGCCTATATGTCCTACCTGTTGGTATTGTCACCTGTGAAGCTACTGGTGCTCACTGGAGAAAGCTTTAATTAGGTGCTGGTGTTGTACACTTACTGGCTTTGGGCATGCATATTTTTGGATAGTGCTTACTACTACTAGCCAATTCTAAATGGCTATAATGCACCAAGTCTTCTTTTCTTCTAGTATAATGTTGTACACTGAAAGCTACAAAACAAGGAGCAGCAAAAGAAGCAGGGAAAGAAAATGGCAATTCTCACAGCGGTGAGAGAAACCTGTCAGAACTGACGTAACAACTGCTAAGAATTTGCAAGTGCAAGGTCACAAGAGAAAAACACAAAATTAAAGGTTAAAAAAATGCCACAGCACCCTTGGGGTGTGTAGGTGAAGAGTGACAAGAGACAGGTAGATTGCAGGTACACGAGTGAAAGGTTTCAGAAGAGAAAAATGAAGGCCATACTGCACCCAGGCCATTACAGTTCACGAAGGCCTGCAGAAATTATCCTTTACTGCCACCTGCAATGTGGGCAACCCCATGGAAAATACAGAGTTCCTGTGTCGTCCCATATAAACCAAGTCATAATATTTGTCTTAGAGCTTTACCATTCTCCTTCACTTGTATCAGCTTCAGACTCATCTGTCTTCATTTCTCTGTTTCTTCAGAGGGGAAAGAGAAATTTTCATGCATCCACTTATTTTCCTGGCTGTATGTGGTTATGATAGGAAATTTTGTTTCAGGGCCAGATCTTAAGAATGAGATAGACTTTCAGGAAAGATAAGTGGATTTTAGGCAGAAGAAAATCTAGTAGGTAAAACATTAATTGGTAGCTTTCTAAATTTACCTACTTCTTGCGTAAGTATCTTGAATCTAATTTTTACCAAAGTGTCTAGAGTTTGGTAGTAGAGCAACAAGTCTATTGTTAATAATAATAATAGCAAATATTAAAAACATATACACGTATAGAAGCAGCCATATATCAGTGTTTCTATAAAATGCTTCTCCTAGTGTAGGTTCTCAGTTTTACCAAGTATCCAGAGATTTTCTGATAAGGAACAATACTGGGTCATGAGAGGTTCTGTTTGAAGAGAGCTACTTGAAGAATGAAAGGAAGACTAGATGGAAACAACTTCAAAAAAGTGTTTAGTCCTTCTCTCACTCAAAATATTATTTCCCAATACAGTAATACACAATATAACGATATTATATTGTATATTAGCAAGTTCCTAAGGGACATCACCCTTTCCTCATTTCAATTTTCAAAAGGTTAAAGAAAAATATATCTTAGAAGACAACTTCATATTTCCTGTTATGAAAGCAAACTAGTATAAAACCTTCAGTTACACCATAATTCAACCAATTTTAAAACTTGGTCCTGATAAGACAGTGAAGATCAGAGAGGTTAAAATACAACTCTAAACTCAGATTGACCTGTTTCTTTTAGCCACAGGCATGAAGACTGCAAACTTAAAAAGCCTTTTTTTGTCTCCAGTATTGTTCTCCTTACTTTTACATGTGTTGTATGGAATAGCTGATTTTAAAGCCAACCTTGGGAAAAACAAACAAGGAAGCAAAATTAACCAAGTCTTTACCAAGAAAATTAAAAGCTCTCTGAAGGAAATCAATATGATAAGTTTATCTTGTGAAGAGAAATCATAGACATCTTTAGTACTTTCAGTATTTTATATTACCAGTAAATACTTACAACACAGCAAAAATAGTGTATTAATGGGAAAATTATTTTGAGGGTTTTGTACAAATACCAAAAAAGACAATTCTTTCCTAGTAAGCGCTTCGTCAGACAAGTGCAAGGCACACCAAAGAAATATTTTCATAATCAAGGGCAGTAGGATATACCTCATTTACCAAAATGGAAAATCTACAGCTTTGATGCAAATCCCTTCTCATTGTAATAGCTGGGAACAGAGTCAAATCTCTGAGAATATTAAAGGCAACCTGAATGATGAGAAGAAGAAAAGGAAGGAATTATTTCCTATTATTGACTACTGCATTTTGTTCTTTCCTGTTTTCTTCCCACGACTATCTTAGCGTAAGAAAACAAGTGACACTGCAGAGATAAATGTTCACTCGTCTCTTTCCAATCTGATTCCTTTTTTAGCCCTTCATTACAGGAATATCAGACACTGCAGATCTCTTCTTCACTCTTTCCAGCATACAGCAAATACCTTTCTTTCCTCAAAGAGATAGAGTACTTGACCTGGTAGATGGTGGAGGAGAATCCGTCCAATTTATCCACAGTCAATTTCTTACTCTTTTTGAAAGAAATTATGAGGATTATCTAAATCTGGAAGGACTTTGCAGTGTGTGTGTCCTCAATGAAATGGTGAATCTAAACCTGCTTGGAAGGAGGCAGTAGGTAAGTCAGGCAAGGCAAGGCAAGAGAACTCCCAATCAAGCTTCTTAGCTGCTTAGGACAGCTCACACAGTCTTAATGACATCTTGTGGCATGATAATGGTAAGACTAAACATTTTGGGGCATTGTCACTTTTGTTTCTCCCTCACCTCTTTTTTTTTTTTTTTCCTCTATCTGAGCAATGTTTTACTGTCATTGAAGCAAATGAACAGAGAAAATCTAGCTATCCTTAAGGAGCAAACAAAAAAAGTCATATTTGACCTCCTTGGAGTCAAGATGTCACATAAAAAGTCAGGTTCCAAGTAAATAAACACTTCAATATGCTTTCATCTAGAAGCTGTGCAGACTGCAAACTCCACTGTGATCGCCTGTGCAGCAACCACAGGATGAAATACAGCATTATTTTTGTAAAGCCAGACACAACTGAAAAACATCTCTAAATATAAGCTGGAATTAATGATATTCATAGCAGATTTTAGCAACATGGCAGGAACACCACAGAAGACAGTGTGAATATTAACAGATGCACATTAGACACACCACCCACCCACGCACTGAAAGAAGTGCCATAATGGCTAAAGATACATTTGTAAGGCAGGTGAGACAGAGCATGTGAAATTATTTCAACAAAAGCAAAGATACATTCTCAAAGGGAAATTATCTCTGTGATTCAGGAGGCAGGGGAAAAGAACTCCAGTTTTATATGGGTGAAAATTAGAGAAACTCCATTGACTTCAACGAAATGGCCTCATTATAGGTAAGTAGAAAGGCTGGTCCTGCACTTCTCAAGTCAAAAGGGTAATGTTTGTCAGAGGAGGTATTGTCTTCCAAGACAGCCTCAGAAATGGTATTTTTTATTTGTAGGTATGTGATTTTGTTTAATCATATTGAAATTTCAGTTACTACTTTTTTTTCCTCCTTTCCACTGTTGTATAAATTGAGATAAATTATTCCCAAGGAGAAACAACTTACAACTTTGAGCATTGAGGCAAAATCTTTTGTGAGAATAGAGAAAACCTCAGAGAAAATTGCATAAACAAATTGCAGTACGAGGCAAAACAGGAACTTATTCCAGTTCCTTTTAAGGAGCTCGTCATATACATCTCTAGGAAAATCCTAGATTTTGGCTTTACAATCCAATACAATTTTCCTCTCATGGGTCAAAAATGTTACACCAGTTGATACCCAACAGTCATTTGGCATTTTGACTGTAGGGATCAATGCTGTTTTGGCAGATGAGTAAATAGGATGACCTGTCATAAGATGTCTTTCCTCCTTCCCAATTTTATGACTTCCTATAAATAGAAACCATCAATTTGCACTGTTTAACACACATGATGATGGCTCCAGGAACATGCAGGGAGCTCATCATATGAACCCATCCTTAGTAATATAAAAAGCATATGATAAATAAGCGTAACTGTGGGAATATGTATGAAAACAGAAGATTGCTGCAAGATCAACACTTCTCACCCCAAACCCAGGCCTTATTTAAGCTTAAGAAGTAAGAAGTTACTTTAAAAAAAAATGAAATTAAACAGGGTGAATGTGTAAGCTTAATGAAAATCTGAAAACAGATAAACTTTTTTTCCTGTCTTTGCATTTCACTAAGAAAGTCTGAAAGTTGCTCAGTGCTCCATCTAGACAGGTCGGGAAGATACAGAATCATGTCCATAAGTTCATACATTTAAACTATCCCCCAATGACTGGAAATCTTACATGTGGCTTAAGTTAGGATCAATCTTGGGGAATTATTTCTGTCCAGTTAATCTTGTTAATCCTCGTAAATCCAGATTTCTGCAGCAAATGAAGATGTAGATGAAGATGATTCCTTGTATATTTTACAATCCATCCTTCATTTGTTTTATTTTTGAGGGTTTTTTAAAGGAATTTTAAGCAAGGGTTGTTTTTGGTGCAAAAATAAATAAAATACACAAAATGTCAGAGGATGTATTTCTCTTTGGAAAATGGAGTTCTGCATTCCATGAGAAAAATGGTAGCCTGAAATAATGTATTTTTGGCCCTTAGAATGATCTCTGTGCCTATAAGAGTAAATAGCTTCTGAAACTATTAAAATCTGAAATATCTTATTCCCCCACTATTGTGGTTTGATGCAGGGGGAGCAAATTTGGTAAGAGATGAATCCCCTTGTGTTTCAGCCAGTCCTCAAAGTTTTGAAGGACTGGGAGCAGTTGGACTCATCTCTTAATAGGGATACCAATTACTGTGGTAACTATACGCCCAACCCTGGCAGTACCAGGTCCACAAATAATCTGTCGACTGTAGGTCCGATCGCCTTCCAAACAGCGAGTCGAGTACACAAATTGTATGATCAGCTATGGGCCCGACTCTGGCAATACCAATTTCACAAACAATCTGTTGTGTTGGCCCAATCACCTTCAAAACAAATAGACGAGTTCACAAATAGCATGGTTTATTCAAATGCAACAGTTAGAGAACAGGTTTCAGATATCAGTACAGGAAATTCTCTATTACAGTGTGAGGTTCTTAGCTAGTGCCTAGTGTACAAATGTGCAATCATCACTCACCCAGAAGATGGAGAGGGCTCTCAAATTTGAGGAGTCTCCTCAGGTGGCATCCTGACCTGAGGAGAGGAAAGAGGTTCAGCCTGTCAACTGATCTGGAAGTTATGATGGAATCTTCCCTCTCTCCTCTTCCTTCTTTCTCAGTTCCCTCTTTCTACTTCTTCAGTTCCTACCACCCCATTCTTCCTGCTTTCCTCCTTCTTTCCATCTTCTCCCTTCCTTTTTTCCCCAGTTCCTCCTCCTCAGTTCTTCTTCCTACTGTATCCCTCCCTAGTTCATCTTTTATGTATTTTCTTTTACATTTAGGTGGAGCTTGAGTGACTCTAGTCATACCTACTTTCATTACTGATTACATACTAAAAACTCTCCTGAGTTAATCGAAAATCTAGAGAGCATTCTCAGCGAGTGGTCATTCCTTGGAAGCAGGTAACTTCTAGGATGGGGTTGTTTATTATAATGAGATTAGAATGAGGAGAAGTTTGAGCAAAATCCATCAGAAGGGACTGATCTGTGATCATTGTTGGCCCAGCACCAGACATCTTATTGTGTGCTAGGAGGGCAGATTGTGTTGCCAGTGGCATCGCGGAGAAGTAGATTCCACACATACCAACCATCCTGGAAATGGTAACTGTCTC
Organism: Tinamus guttatus; assembly: GCF_059628265.1. Taxonomy (NCBI): domain Eukaryota; kingdom Metazoa; phylum Chordata; class Aves; order Tinamiformes; family Tinamidae; genus Tinamus; species Tinamus guttatus. Next base: position 1,706,647 of record NW_028288779.1, read on the forward strand.
TCACCTCAAATAAGCCTCTGTAATGCCAGAACTTCTGTTAGGCCCCAGTTTTTCTCTAATTTCCCTTTTCTCAAGCAGTTCTCTCACACCTGCCCTTTTCCTATTCCTTTTTCTTCCCACTGTTTAAATTCATCAGGTGTTTCAAAAGAACTCCCTGCTATATTTGTTACACTTAGTATCTACAAGAAGCCACTTCCAGAAAAGCATTCGCTACTATTAAACATATTTAAAGACAGAGAAAAAAAAAAAAAAAAAAAAGCTCTCTGCAGTTTCTATTAGCAAGTTTAAAACCTCTTTATGTCTTCTCTCTTTTTTTTTCTTTTTTCTTTTTTCTTTTTTTTTTTTTTTCCAGTTTGCCTCACATAATCTCTTCTTCAGAGTATTATCTACAGTAACTCTGTCTGGAGAGATACCTATACAGTCAAAATCTGAGAGTTTTTATATCTTCCAGGACAGAAATTCACTGCAGTTATTTTAGTCTCACCAATGGAAATACAAGATTGAAATACAAGATTGCTAATTTGCTAGGCAAAATTGAAATATGGCAAATGTCATAATGTCAGTTTATTCATTCAGAAGTTTTTCATTGACTGAGAAGAGAGGTTGTTAGAAAATGGGGCCTGAATGAGAGGTTACCCGAGATGCAGTATCAAAGTTGTCTGGGGAACCACAGGATCCAACTGCATTTCTCTTTTCAAGCTGTCTCATATCTTCTTTCAATTTTTTTTAAAATATATTTTATATACAGTACTGGAGAGGATTCCATTTTGCTAGGCACAGTCATTGCTCCTTTTATTCTCCTAAATGGAGAATAAAGCAGCAAACAGGGGAGAGGAGGGAAAAACCTGTGTGGCAAGGTAGCTTGTCCCAAATCATAAAGTCAAGGGACAGATGGAAAGAATAGAAATTTATTTTCCCCAGTCGAGACAACACTTGTATAGTCTCTCATTCTGCTTCCCTTTGTATCTTTTATTAAAATGGGGAAAAAGTTGTCCTTTGGTAGGAAATTTATGGTGGTTCTCTTGACAGAAAAGAAGACAAAATTCATCCAAAAGTACTGGAGAGTTGGATTTTTTTTTTTCTTTTAATGTTCCGTTGATGAACATGATGAGTGCTTGCTTATTGAAAAATGTTTTGCAGCTTCTTCTGTTTGGTAATGATTATTTAAACATCTAATGCCATCAGCTAACGCCATCATCATCAAACAAACAACCAACCAAGCTTTTCTCAGAAATGATCTTTAAATTGAGATGCTCTAATCAATCAAAACTTGATTGAAAGTCCAAAAGGTTGCTTAGGACTGTGAATTAACCATCTAAATAAGCATCAGTTAAACACTCAAAATATGTGCTAGGTGGTATTTAGCTCTTGAAGTGGCTTTTTAGTGTTCTCAGAGGCAAAATTCACTTAAACCTTTTATGTTCAAGATTGGTATTTATGTAGTGCAGTACGATGAAATTACCTGGGGTGTTCATATCAATTCACTATCAATGTTTTTTTTTTATCTTTGGATTAAATCCCGAGTTGATATCTCTTAGGAAACTTTATGAAATAAATCCTATAGGATAAGGCATATATCCTGTATGAAATATAGATCATAAACTCATTTTATGTTTGCACCAGCAACACTTTTTGAAAAAAAGAGAAGCTGCTGGACACATGTATTATTCTTCAGGTCATGTGTATACAAAACACCATCCATTTTTCTCCAGTATATCAGCTTATGTAGTAAGAAGGAGTGCTTCTGTCTATAAATCTAATTTTTTCAATATCCCCAGAAAACACTGGATACTTCTATAATTCTTCAGAGAGAATAAATAAGATCTTCTAAACTATCATTCTATTATTTTTATCTGGAAACCTTTTTATTGACTGCAGTTTCATCACTGATCCATTGATGTGGCCAACTTAAAGATACTGTCATTATTTTACATACCTACTATAGAAGTTTGAGGCAAAATCATCTTGGTCATCTAATATGGCAGGTTCTACTACAATTAACAATCTTAGGAAATGTTGATAGAAAACCTTTTCCTTGAAACTTTATTTCCTCGGACACTTTTAATCCCTTTGTAGCTCAGTAACCTATTCAAGCCCATTCTTTAATCTCTACCTACAGAGAATGACATGAAATTACCCCTTTCTCCAATGCAGCTCCCTAAAAACCCCTCTTTGATTGGCAGTTTTGTGTGTCTAGTTCACATGAAGTGAACTGTGCTGTTCAGGCATGGTGCCCACAGCTTATTTTACATCTGCATCCATTCAACGGCATTAGTCATTCTTTGGCACAAGCAACTAAAAATCTCGCGTGCCCCTGTTGCATTTCTGAAAGGTTTTCCAATTAAAGTCGATATTAATTTTGCTAAATTGAGATAAGAAATATGGTTCCAGAGCAATGCTCCCAAGGGTATTTTACGTAAACAGATACTTCTTAACAAGCACTGACTTTGAAAGGAAACGAGAGAAATAGACTGATATATATCTTTTTTGGCCTGGACTCTATCCCATCTATATTTCAGTCAGTAATTGAGGTATGTACGTAACCTGGGAATTAATTCACTCTGGGCTTCTTAATATTTGGTGAACAGAAATAGGCACCTCCAACAAGCAGGAAAGGCCAGATAGAACAAGATTTGTTTGTCCTGTAGATTCTAGTTGGAATTTCTATCTTGCTCCCTCCTGTTTGCTTTCCAGATCATTACTTTTGCTTTCCAACATGGGTAGATATTAAACGTTTTTCTTGTGCTAAAGGAGTGTTTTTTTTTTTTCTTTTTTTTTCTTTTAAGGAGTGATCATGCTGTTGGATTAGGCTTTCAGAAATAATTTAGGCAATGTGCAACTTGACCATTCTGAGCAATTTAGCAAGATTATTACTCTAATGCATTCTGTGAGTATTTTTTGAAAAGCAAATTTCAGCTCATGGCTTGCTATGTAAATTGGTGACTATCAAACTCTCATAGTACTCATCTACTACTCATCTGGGTAACTAGAATGGTTTAATTTAGAAGAAACAACAAATACATTCAGGAGGATTTTTTTTACTGACAGTCAGTCAGAAAGTTGTAAAGTTTTCCAAAACTCAGAGCTGATAAAGATCTGGGCCTGGATGCCAAATATGGGCCATTTTTGTCATTCCTCCACCTAGAAAAATATAGACTTTTTCCATATTTAGACCTAGAATCACCCAACATAACCACAGATTCTTGATACACCTAAAGCTATGCTGGCCTAACTTTATCCTACAGACAGCAGGAAGGAAGATAAACAGAATGAGGATGTTTATTCAGGCCTTGGACCTCCGTTGAACCAATTCTTAAGCAATGTTGTGGCTTTTTTTTTTTTTTTTAACCTCAAGATCAACATTATCCTTTGGATACACACAATTCCTGTCAGACTTGTCAAGAGAAAATGTAAAAATACAGATCTGTAACAGTGAAGGAACTATTTAAGAATGAGAAGGCAATACAGCTTCCAAGCTAGAAGCTCCACGATGAATTTAGTGGTGAGTATAAGTATGATTTCTACCAACATAGAACTCTGATTTGCATACAAAGCAAAGCAGGGGATCCAATCTGTTTACACAAACAATTTAATTACCTGGTAAAAAGGAAAAGTGACATAAAAATTAAGAGGATTGGGTAAAAAGCCTTCCTGGAGAGACTTGGAGCTGTGAAAATTTGGAGATGATGTGACTCTGGTCCCTTCCTTCATGGGAAGAAAAGACGGGCAGCTGTAACACAGTGGAAAAAGCCAGAATCAGAAACAAATAGAGTAAGATAAAGTCTATTTTTTTCTTACAGTGGAAGTGAATAGCTTTTAGCGATAAAAAATAAAATATTAATAACAGTAATAATAGTAATAATAATAATAATAAAAAGAAAAGCTGATATGTTACCCGCATGCCTTTAAATGCTTCCTTAATGCTTTTATGGAATATTTGTCTCAATGGTGTCAACATAAGTGCCAGTAAGCAGAATTTGCTGGCCTGTGATGTAGAGGATGTCAGAGAAGATGATCTCGTAGTTTCCTCTGGTCTTAAAGTCAGTGGAGCCTGTCCTTGAGTGCCTCACAGTCACAAGCACCACAGTCAGGGAGAGTTCAGGGCCATGAGTCTGAAAATTGTCACTTTGCCATGTTTGCACCGTACACGAAGGACCTGATCCATAATTTTGGCCATTAGAGAGAGCACAGAACAAACAGGTAAAACTGAACAAAGTCAGATAATTTTTTAGTAGGCATCTTATCCTGGAATGAATAAAACTTGCATTGAACTTTGAAGAAAATAGTAAAGTGGGAAGAAAATACCTATTGAAAGTCAAAGAACACGTTTCATGAATGATAGAGAGGAAAGACAGCTTCTGGATGCCAGTTTGGGGACATTTTCTGTGTGAACCAAACATAAAAATATATCACACCACCAGCCAGGTGCTTTGTTCTCTAAATCATTGACAAAAATCCGCTTCTGGGGGTTCTGATGGCAGCAATTACAAGTAGGGCTCATGTGGCAGTAACAACCATCTCACACTATCATCCACCCAAGTGCACGGTAGAAATACTGTTTCCCAGTATGATCTCATAGATCCCATATATTTTAATTTGCATTTTAGTTATAAAAGCTAAAAATATAAAGTAAGTTTGTTGACCTAGATTTGGAAAGACTGCATTTCCTTTGCTGAAATATATTCTGTTTGCTCCCTTGTAATATGTCCTCAAAACATCCCTTTGATGATTCTCCTACTGCTGTTTAGTCAAATTAGTATTCTATTCTGATGCCTATTTATGTTAGAGATGAAGGAAAATGCACAGACAGAATGAATTTGTTTAGCTATGACTTGAAAAGGTTTTATTAGCTTGAATTTTGAAAGCGTCCCTTTGTGCAGCATTTCAAGTGTTAACTAGCAGTTTTGTGACCAATAGCAGCTGTTAGGTGTGTAGCTGCTTTGCATCGAGTACATCTTGGTTCACTTCTTTTTTTCCTGTGAACTACCCAATAGTCCTATAGCTAGGTGTGTATGTAATTACTATAATTAATATGAGATAACTAATTAATGGTGCTGTAGGAAGTACAAAATCAAATTAATGTTCCTATGGTAATTTGGAAGAGAATGCTGGGAGTGTCAGAGCAGGCAGATCACATTTTTCACCACAGACAGATTATACTCTCATCATTTGAGCAGATTGCAAGGTGGCAAGATATGGTTAAAGCTCTAAACAATAACACAGAGTGTAGGTTGAGTTTTTAACTGAACAAATATAAAGTTAATCATTCAGATCAGGAATCTGAATGTGTTCTCTAAATCTGCACAGTTCTGCAAAACAGCTCTTTTAATTTGGAGTGCATGTTTTTGCTCCTTAAAGCTTTTCAAGCAGTTTAGCTTGGCATGTAGTACACAAAAAAAAAAAAAAAAAAAAAAAAAAAAAAAAAAAGCTTAATCACTTTGTTGCTTTGGAGTCGTGGTGGGCATGTTTGGAGATATACTCACCCCTTGGAGACCCCCCTGAATGAGAAGAACCTTGTGTCCAAACTACTGAAAGTAAATAAGATTAACAAGACCTTTACAAAATATCGAGAAAAATATATCAGGAGTAGGATTGGTCAGCATTTTCTCATCAAGTCTTTTCTCTTACATAATGCTTTACTATTGTTTTGAGAGGGATAAATATAGTAAAATCTATGAGATACAATTTTGCTAGTAAGTCTACTCAATAAAAGAAAAATGAAAACTGAGTCACTAAAAAAACTAGCCCCATCGTCCAAAAAGGTTAGCTCAGGTACAGTGAGATTAGCATTAGACTGACCTGAAATGAACTATTTTTGCTTGCTTGGTAAACTAAGACATATTGTTTTGATGTGTTTTTTCATGATCTTATCTTTGTTTTGAAGTCTTCCCATAATCTTTTCCAAATCACAATGATCTGGGGTAAGATTACAGAACTTTCTTCAGGGTGAATAAAATCATACAATTTTCTAAGGAAAATGTACACAAGCAAGAAATAGTTTTCAGCAACTTTTTTTTTTAAACAAAGTAAACTAAAAATCCATCATGTTTCTCAACTCACTCTTACATTGAACAAGAGTAATTTACATTTTTCTTTCACAGTTATGACTTTATCTGAGTTTTGAAATAGGCCTTCAAAATAGCTTTTCAACATAATAACCAGTCGCAACAGGCAGAAGTACCTAATCAGTTCATTTGAGTGTGACCCTAGAAGGACAGCACTGACTTTTTGGTAAGATATGAAAGAATCCCAGTCCTCTGATGGAAATGGCAACAAAACTGTCTGAGCTTTCAGATTGCACATCAACCATTTCCAATCCCTGCATCAAACTTAAGAGTGCCCCATCTTTCAAAAGCTCTGACTTTTAACAATTACTGGTAGAGTTATGTTGTAATGAAATCAACTAGTAAGGCCATCAGGCTATCAGTGCCAAGGTACAAATACAGACTAGAATGTAAAATAGCTTCAGCTATTCTGGCTAAAGCTAGTCTAGATTAAGAAGTTACCTTTCTAGATTCAGTTCCAAACAGTCAATCTTAAGTGGAATCTCTCAGATCTTAAGACTGCCTAAAGAGAGACTATATTCTCTTTAATTTGTCAAAATAATTACCTCCACATTTTCTTAGTTAGCTTTTAAAAGTTGGCTTATAAATCAGGCCAGTTTAAAAAACAAACAAACAAACAACAACAAAACAGCTAATGGCAGCTCAAGTAATAGTGGTAGACCTGGTGGTAGGCTAATTATCTACTGTGATAAGGAAGATGGCCACAGGTAGTGTTAACCAGGTGTTATCAAGGTCACTGTTGCTATAGTCAACTGTGTCTTGTTAAGTTGTGATTATAAATTATGAGTGAAAAGGCAGTTTCAGGTGCAGACCATATTTGCCATCACCCCTATCAATAGTAATAATATCTATAGTAGGTCAATGATTCTTGTATGTGGTTGATAGCCAGGAGTCAGTGGTCCACAGCTAGTCATCCTCCCTTGCCAGTGTTTACATTTGAAGCTGGTTGATGATAATTTGCAAGAAATTTAGGTTTTTGACATATCTGTGTTATGCTAAATGGTTAGGAGCCCCCAAACATACAGTTCACAAGGTCTAACGTTGCTAAGATGATTAGCTCTTTCCCAGCTGTCAGTGTTTTATAGCTGAACTGCACACATTACTTCCAGCAGACAGTTTTCAAGACCTCTAGTCAAGTCTCTGAGAGATGGATTTGGATACAGTGATCAAAATCTGAGCTCATTCACACCATTTGGCTTCTTTGAAGTTCATAGGGTCTTTTTTTTTTTTTTTTTTTTTTTTTTTTTTTTGTCTGTAAACTCTGAGGAGATTGGGAGAGGTGAGTGAAACATCAAAATCCAGTTTCATCACAGATAAGAAAATATATTTTCATTTCAGAACTTTTTCAAAAGAAGGAGTGGCTTTTTTATTTAAGCACTCTTGATTTATTTGAGAGGGTTATAGAATTTTGTCTTGCTAGTCCTAAACCCCTCATTATTATCTATTTTAAACCCTAAAAAGGTTATTTCAGTGGTTTAGGAATGTTCCATATGAATACAGAAAGCCAGAAGAAAAGTAAAGTAGTTCACAAATAAAGGAGTTGTCCCATCAGGAGACCACTGCATAGAAGTTCTGGTTATTTTGACACTTTCTTTTTAGGTTCATATTCCCTTTTTTCTTACAGAGGCAACCACAAAAACGGAATGGTGGATACCTCGAAGCAGTCAGTTGTTGTTTTTTGGAAGTTCTCTATCACCATCTGCTGGAAGGAGTGACTCATTGCCCTAGAAAGAAGTAAAATAAGGTTGTTCGGCTGCACAGAACTGCACAGAGTTTCCTGATTTTTTCTATTACCAGCAGGAGACTTCCAAGAAGGAAAAGAAGAAGAAAGGCCTAGGTTGCAATAATTTTAATTAATTGTGACTAAACAACATTATTTAAAATTTAGACTCATATTTTTGCTGTCTTTCCTTAATGCTTGGTTAATAATGTGGTTGATGGTCATCAAAGTATTCATTAGTTCTGTGTACCTTTTTGGAATTTCCAAGCCAGGAGAAACTGTAATAATTTTGTCCCAACTGGGGAAAAATGCAAGATGCAGTTATTTTTATAGAAAAAGAGATGCTTAAAAATCACAGAATGGTTGAGATTGGAAGTGACCTCTGGAGATCATCTAGTCCAACACCCCTGCTCCAGCAAAGACATTTAGGGCACGTAGCACAGGGTCACATTCAGGCAGGTTTTGAAGGTTTCCAGAGAAGGAGACTCTACAGCCTCTCTGGGCAGCCTGTTCCAGGGCTCTGGCACCCTCACAGGAAAGAAGTTCTTATTCATATGCAGATGGAACTTCCTGAGTTTCAGCTTGCACCCATTACACCTTGTCCTGTCACTGGCCACCACCAAAAAGAGTTTGGCCCCATCCTCCCTACATTCTCCCCTCAGGTACTTGAACATGTTGATCAGATCTCCTCTCAGTCTTCTCTTCTCCAGGATAAACAGGCCCAGCTCGCTCAGTCTTTCCTCATACGATAGATGTTCCAGTCCCTTAATCATCTTCGTGGCTCTACACTGGACTCTCTCTAGAAGCTCCACATCCCTGTTGTGCTGCAGAGCCCAGAACTGCCCCCAATACTCCAGGTGTGGCCTCACCAGAGCTGAGCAGAGGGGCAGGATCCCCTCTCTTGACCTGCTGGCAATGCTCCTCCTAAAAAAAATGTGACTATAAATATTCTAATCTTTATGTGCTTCAAATGGTGCCTGAAAAGGCAAAGGGACCAAATAGTAGTCTACGTCCACCGGCAATTAGACAAGAAGACAGATCTAAATTATGTTTTAGGGAAAACTTTCTTACTAGAAGAACAGTTAGCCTGTTGACAGGTGCTATGGAATTTCCACCACAGAGCATTTTTAAGGCCAGATTAAATAATTGTGTCAAAAATGAAACAGTTGTTGATGCTTCTTTGAAAGGAAGCTTATGGACAATATCTCAGATCATTTTTCATCCTGATTCTAGGACTTTTTTCATACTGAAGTCATGTCTCAGGTGTCATATAAAAGACTTAAGACACCACTTATCTTAAATTGATTTCCCAAATTAAAATATATCTGTCCAATTTAACATTATCATGGAAATCTTGCTGTGCCCAGCAGCACAGCAGTAGAAGAAATCGCAGGTGTATTTAGGAAAAGTTGTCTATCCAAAAAGCTTGTTCTACAGAAGAAAATGAACAGAAATCAAGGTTAAGTGATTTGACCAGAAGTTACAGTGATGAAATAAGATTTTAACTGAAAACAACATAAATTTCTGTTCATTTCAGCCTCCCCAAGATATCTGCAGAGATAGAAATATGTTATTTACCTCTTTAAGTGTGAAATTTAATAGCCAAACCTTGGTGTTTGCTATCACATGTGACATCTGAGGATCCTCCTCACTGACCAGCAGCACTGAGTCACAGACATGCAGGTCCCCATTTCATCTGGTGTTATATCATTCAGCACTACATCATGGTTTAAGGCATTTTAGATGGCATCAGCTTGGCAAATGACTTGAGCCTACAATCACATTCAGGATGAGATTAATCAGATGAGATAGAGACACTAATAACACAGAAATTTATACCCAAGCCAATCACCTGACTTTCCCATTATATTTAATGGAAAATTGTCCCGTCAGTATAGTCAGTGAAGTCTGTCATTATTCATCTCATCCTAAGGAGAAATCAGATGAATCAAGCCACAAAGGATTTGTCTCGTTGATCGCTGACCAAAGGAGTTTTCAGTGAGTAGCTCAGACGATGTGCTTATGTACAATGCAGGCATTTCAAGTTAGGAGAGAGGAATCCCACCTTTAACATCTCAGAAGAGCTAGAACTAGGGCCCAGCTGACATGAACATCAATGAGAGTAGTTCACTCATGATCATCATCCCTGTATTGCATTGTACGTCAGTGTCAGAACTGTGCAGAGATAGAGATATTTTGATTGTTTTAGATACATTTGTGTGGAGCTCTAGCAAAAAGTCACTTGTCTCTTCAGGGAATCACTAGTCTATTCCTCCCTAATTTAGAAGAAAATCAAGACTCTATCTCTTCAAAGTAGAATACAGCAGACAAATTTATAAACTGTATTTTGAGTATAAGATATGGTACTCTTTCCCTTTAAATTGCGTAAATAGCATTCTGTTTAGGAGATAAACCACAGAAACCTGGTGGACAAGACATGTGACCATAAAAAAAAAACATTACAGTTTCAGAAGAGGCAGTAGGAAGAGTAGGAGTTTGTGTTTCACACCTTCTTCAGCTTTGCATATCCAGTACCAGTAAAAAGCAGTTAAATCTAGATATCAACATTGGTTTCAGGAATATCAGAATAAATCTTTTCTATCAGGCCAGCAATTTTCCTGGCTGAAGCTATTTACTAAATTTGACATGATTATATAAATGGTTTCAACTGTCTCTGAATTGTATTTTTTTCAGCAAGCAATAGTGATATTAAAACAAAACAGAAGGAAACAAAAAAAAAAAAAAAAAGAAGATGAAAGAAAAAAAAAATGCCTGCATTTAGGATTCCTCTTCTTTGCTCACAAGTTTATTTTGAATTCATTGCCTAAAGAGCTCTTCAGTGTGAAAATGTTTTAATTATTGACTGAAGTTTATTATACTAACAACATTTAGCTGTTCTGAAAGCATTGCCGGAGGAGTTTTTAATGGTGCATAATAAACTGACAGTGAAAGGTCAAGTAAACAGAAATACAATAGCAGTACATAAAAATCTTCTATTCAACATTAAAATAATTTTTGTCTTTTCATTACTGAATGCATTTCTTTTAGAGATGCGGTGACCTATGTTCTTAAAAATTGTTATTGGAATAAATTGCCTCTCCCAAAATTTTGCAGAGAATGCAAAAGTATGCATGCAATCCTGCTATGTGTGAGTTCTCCCAAGGCCTCTCCCCACAACAGCTAGTAACAGCTAGTTCCCATGGTAACAATTATTGTGTCTTTGGGGAACATTCGTGTTGACTAAACTTAAGCACCTATTCAGGTGTTTCAGGAAGAGTTTCATCTCCCTTACCACTAGGGTTGAGATTCCTTTGCCTAATTGTAGGTATGAAATAGCGTCTCTGGTGGGTCCTGGAGTGTGCTGTCCCCCTGCTGTCCTCCTGCTCCAGGAGGGTTTCTGCATCCCACAGTCCTGTGGCATGTCTACCAACCCCATGTGAATGTGCCAGAGTGCTTAAGATACTTTTTGCAATTGATGTTTGCCAAACAGATGCTTGGGCAATTGAAATGAGGCGTTGGTGTCTACACATAATGTGTTTGTATATAAAGTACATATCAACGGTGAGCTAAGCTGAGTCACTCCTTAGGTTCTTTTCATGATACTAAGCCAATCTTCATCAACCATGATGGAGGACAGGCACCCAGAAAGCCAGGGTTCGCTAGCTCTCTACACATATTTAAATGCAGATATTCTAGGACTTGATTCAGTTGTCTACAAACAGGCATCTAACATGTTTTGTTTTGTCTGACCTACCACCACCTCTAGTAAAGCATTGGTCTCCCTTAAGACAATTAGTGGTCACATCATTGTGGATACCTTTGATATTTGTGATTTCTCAGATGACATTTAGACAAATCCTTAAATTTAAGTTGAGCCTCACCTTGAAGTCCCCCTAAAATTAATTCTTAACTTAAAAGATAGTCCCATATCCTGTTAGATTTGGCTCTAGAGGTCATGTCTGACCAGTTGCCATGAGAAATTCATTAATAAAACCTGGGCACTTCAGTTCCCTAGATTGTGTTCTTGGAGTACATATTTTCTTTGATTATACTGAAAGGGACACAAAGAACACATTTCTTCATAAGCTTTGAAAACGGATATTCATTCAGTACCTTATGAAATACCCTCAGTTCTACAAACTATTCTCTTTCTCACATAAAAATAATGTACATACCCAATTTAATACTTTTTCCCAGGATCTTAAGGGGTGCACTCTCCTTTTGCTTCTTTTCTTTCATGCACATAGACACATTGGCTGCAATCTCATTCTATAAATGCAGTATAAATTTCCATGGACATTCTCATTTCTCTAGATTATCACAAATGGTGGTGGAAGAGCTCAATTCACTAGAACAGTCTGGGCAACTGAGTCAAACTCATATCTTTATTTTTGTGATTATGCCTATCAACAGCTTTAAGATGAGGTATATAAATGCTATCTACCTGATTTAATTCCTGCTGGAAAGAAAGATGTAAATAAGGGAAGACAGTGAACACAAAGCTTCATGATAATGGAGAAATCCAAATGAAAAATCATAGTTGAAACTAATTTCTAATTTCTTATCCTCACTTGTACAGATAAACCCAATAAGAAAAAGAACATATTAATTTAATCACTTCAAAAAAAGTGAATGCTAACATGCACTTTCACTTAGAAATTCTATATTTGTTTATAAAGAGGAAAAATGAATAATGTGCAATTAGAGTAAGCATGACGAACAAAAAATCAGCTACTTTCTCATATGTCCTCATTGCACTTCCTGAGTAGACAGATACATTTATGTGTTTTATTGGAAGTATAATTTCTGACAATGTTAGGCATTATCATAATAAGGATTTCTATGAATGCTTCTTGATCTATTATCCCAAAAAATTCATTTTCCTCAGAGAAGCCCTGGTCTTTTCTATACAGAAGATGCTGATTTATACCAGTATAAACCTATATGACTAACAAAGATTAATACAACTAAGTTTTAGGCCTATTGTATCAGGAGGCAATAAATCAAACCGAGGGCTAGTGTGCTGTCTGTGCAGGAAAGGGGAAGGGGATTTTCACTAGTCAGGGGAATTCTGCCTTAAGATATCACTGTTCCTCTTTTATTTTAGGTAACATAAGCCATACAAACAACCACACTATGTTGATTCACACGGTGTTCATGGCAGTTAAGGCTGTAGTGGGTTATTATCCATGCCCAGTGCTGTGCTATTACTCACCTCTCTTCTGCTTTTCTTTGGGTGAGTGACCCACTAAGGCTAGTGGAATGGTTGAAGAATATTCCTGGTACAAAGAGATATGTTGCACAAGCAAATATTATCTAGCAAAACATATTCATGATTTGCTTTAAAACAGAAATTATCCCTTTGATGTAAACGAAACACATGCTTAAATGCTTTCGTGGATTGGGGAGAATGCTCACCATACAATGATAATGAATACCTGGGTTCATGAGCAAATACCCTTGTTTGCATGTGAATGCAAACGTTTCCCATAATATTCTCCAATTATTTCTCTGCATGAGCAGCAGTGCAAAGAGGAATCAAAACCACAAAGCACCTGTCTGAAATCTGTATGAAAGTTTGCCAGAAATCTTTTCCAGTATTTGCCCACGTCTACCCCAAGTAGAAGCACCTAAGAAACACTGAAGTTTGTTTTCCATGAGTTCAAATAGAATCTGAAAAAATTAAAGGAAAAAATCCTCTTTTCTTCTTTTTTTTTTTTTCCATGAAATTATCACACATAGCTCAAGAAATGTCAGAACCACAGACTACTGGAAACTGAGAGAGTATTCTGGGAAAATATCATGACACATTTACCCAGTTCTTAAATTGCCTTTATGATCCTCCCTACCAGATACTTCCATAGCAGGAGTGGTACTGTGTGGTGTTATAAACAACTCAGCTCATCCCCCTTACACAAGGAGTGTCTATCTACTTTTGGCCAATGTTGGAGACAGCATAATTGGCCAGGAGGATCTCTTCATCTGACTCAGTGTTACTGTCATGCTCAGTCATTTATTTTTCTTTAATATTTAGCAAACAAAAGATCTACTTTCCATCCAAACTCTCCATTTTTAATTAACACAGAATTCAGTTCTTCAGTGTGTGAAACTGAGTAACAACAGAGTTAGATCATCATGTGCCAGCAATGGTATTCTCAATATATATTGCATTAACCTCTGTACATACATAACTGATCCATAGGTGTGTAATACAAGTTGGTTTCTTCTTGGTCATCAGGATGAGACATGAGACAGAGAATCTGGGTCTTAACATTCATAAATCTTTGACGTTTTGTTTTGTGATAGTCATAGAGACCGTAGCCTCCCATTTTAACACTGGAAACTATGAGGATGTAGTCAGTGGAAGGAATAAAAACCTGACTGGAAAATACATAGAAGTTGCAACTAGTTATAGGATAAGAGGCAACAGACATTGGAACCTGGGAAATTCAGATTAGAGGAAGAGAAAAAAAAAAAAGAAAGAAAAAAAAAAAAAGATTATGGGGAGGTTAAATAGTGAAACTGGGGCCAGTGTGTCTGTGGAAGATCCATTCCTGAAGGTACTTAAGGCCGCACTGTATACTGCCCTGACCAACATGACTTATTCAGGCCAACTTTGAGCATGGGGGTGGACTAGATGACCCTGGGAGGTTCTTTCTGACTTAAATTAGTTTATAATTTTACCAAAAGTGACTCCATCATTGTCAATCGAGTTCTTCTGCTTTCTTCAGGATTAAGCTCATACAGACTGTTTCTGTTTCGGAAGATATCTGAAACAGAAGACAAGAGATTAAAACAGGTAGTGGATACCATCTGCTGCTTTTGAGGTCAGACATTTCTAATCATCCCAGCAGGTATAAAACCCAAATGTCCTAAAAATGTCAGTTTCCAAATGTGAAGTGATTTTAATAACTCTATCTGGCATTTATGCTGTGCTTTCCATCCCAAAAGAGCTAAAAGTCTTTCACTGAGTTTTTGATAATCTGCTTGAACACAGAGCACAGCTGGTGGGTGGAGTAGATGCATGCAGCTTCCTAAACCCAAGGAAGAGGGAAGGGCAAGACTTCTGCTCTTCCAGAGGGCACTTCAAGCACGCTTATCCCAAGTTCATCCTTACTCTGAGGTCTGGTCCTCCAAAACAGCTTTCTGAATGACTTTGCATAAGCCAAAGATGCTGTTTATGCCATTTAACCTTTTTCTAGGTCTTTAAGATTAAGTCTGTAGTGTAAGTTAGTCATTTGTAGTAAGTGAAGAGACAGACTGAATCATCCCTGGTAAGTTCTGAAATGTCTCCTCTGAAACGACCCATCTCCACTGAGTGGGGGCTGTGTAAGACCTGCATTTGGCTAACTAAATATAACAATCTGATATCCCTAGGAATGCTGTTAAGCTCCTATGAAAGCCAGATTTGATCCCAGAACTTAGCAGGGAACTGGGCCGTTCTCAGAGTGGATACAATTGTTATCAAATGGCTCTCAGCCATTAATCAGACACATAAAGGGAGATTCACCTTACCAAATCATCTCCAGTGAGAATGACCATCCCCATTAGTCTGGTGTAGATATTTAAATACAAGCTTAATACTTGTTATACTTATCCTATAGCCAATAGAAAAAAAAAGTGCACGTATCATGAAAAAGACATCTAAGGTGTTGGGTAAATTTAACCGAGTCTAGCTCTGTAAGAACTAGTTTCTTTCCACAAAGTTGCTCTTCCAGCACAGAGACCTCTTTTAATCATCCTATCATTGAATAATAAGAAGCATTTTCTCATTATCTCAGTTCCCTACCTAAAATTGTGACATAGGATCTCTGTGCTACCCAGATAACATACCAGTACCATGGAGACCATGAGGCATATAGTGAACTTTTCAAGATAGTGTGTGTGATTGCCCCTTCGTTTCCCATGATTTGCAAAAATATCTTTAAGATAGAGCTCACATTTCTGTTGTCTTTTGCAGGCAATCTTTATTAAGAGATTATATTACAGACCACTTGGGAAGGATTTCACAAAAGGATTACATGGTACTGCTACCACAACAAGAAAAGCCAGGACACCTAGAAGCTTTACATGATGGTCAGGCATATATATATGTTAAGGACAAATGACTGTCTATATACTAGTCACAGCTCAGGTTCAGCCCGGAGGAAACTAGCAGGAACTGCTTCTCTGCTGTCACTTACATTACTCCAAAAGCTAATGGAGATGAGGCCATTTTGCCCAAGGTCTTTCTAGGCTTCTTAATAAACAGCTTACCAGCTGTGACACTGAAAGAACGGAAAAGACTAAAAGCTCCAGAAAAGACCTTGAGAAGAAAGAAAGCATTTATATAAACCAAGATAGGAGTCTATTTCTCAGCATTATCTGAAACTCATTGACTTGGTTGTAGACCTTACATGAATGGCAGATAATACGGTAGATCCAACAGTAATTCAGCCACTGAAAAAACAGCACGTCCTGATCATCAGTTCATCAGTGATGCTGCCTCACAAAAGAGGAAAGAAGAAAACGGTTAAAATTCAGCACTCTGCTGACCCTTGAACACATGTAGTACATTTGACCTTGACAGTCCTTCCCTTTTTTTCCTCGTCATTTAACATCTCTTATTGCCTTAAACTTCCTGGACTGGGAGTTTTATGACTTAAACCATTTTTTTTTTTAACTTGAAGAAGGGAGTTTATCTTTCTAATGCTACATGGAAATGAATAGTTAAACCAAATCAGCCTATAGGAGCTGTATATGAGTGTTGCACCTACCTAGGCGTTTCCATGAATTTTAGCAAAAGAGACAACACAACACAGAGATTTTAGGTCTCTGACCTGTCAGGAAACAAACTTCAGGTAATAGAAAGACCAATTTTGAGATGAAAGCATTTTAATTCCAGTGAGATTTCCAGATCTTCCTGTGAGAGTGCACGTAAGATAAATTGAGCCTTATTTCCTGATTTCTTTTGAAAAGGGAATCCTCCTTCTTTTCATGCCATATATCTCCTATAGTCTCTTTGAGTCTGGGATCATCTGGTTGGGCATAGTAGTGATAAATTATCTTCAGATGACTCTAACCACTGAATCCCCAAAGAAAGGGGACTATAAAGGACTATGAAAGGTCCTATAAACGACTTTTCCTGGAACAAAAAAAAGGGAAAGTTGAAGGTTTTTCTTCATTCTCATGCTTTTGCTAGCAGGGAGTAGTTTTAAAAGAAAAGGTTTAGCCTTGGAGTCTTCAAGGCGTTGAGAGAGTATGACCACTAGGTGCCAGTGCCTCTCCATACAAAGTCACCCTTGGACAAGGACTTGGATTCCAGGGTTCCTTTAGTTGTATAGTTCTGTTGTTTAGCACAACATTATGCTTCTTTCTCTTCTTTTTCCATTTTTAAATGGAATATTTAGAATATTAATGTTCTAAGGAATGTGTCTGCCATCCTTCTGTGCGGTTAAAAAAAAAAAAAAAGTTGGAATTAACCAATAGACACCATCCCCTGTGTTTCATGAACCAAGGAGAAACATAATCACAACTTGTAGAATCAGGCATTTAAAGAGGAAAGGAAAGGAAAGGAAAGGAAAGGAAAGGAAAGGAAAGGAAAGGAAAGGAAAGGAAAGGAAAGGAAAGGAAAGGAAAGGAAAGGAAAGGAAAGGAAAGGAAAGGAAAGGAAAGGAAAGGAAAGGAAAGGAAAGGAAAGGAAAGGAAAGGAAAGGAAAGGAAAGGGGAAAAGATGAGGATCATCACTTTTCCTCTCTGTGTGTATGTGTATATATGTGTATGTGTATGGTTTATATGTGTAGAAAAATACATTTTTTATATATGTGTGTGCACACATACATATATTTACTCTGTGTGTAAGCATATGTATATACAAACTTTACATTTACCATATGAGGTCTTTATAGGTAATTCTATGTACAGATAAAATCTGTGTTCGATCTTCGGACTAAAGTTGTCCTCAGTTCTTATAGTAACAGCAGTTGAGAAACTGTTTCTTCTCCAGAAGATGTCACTGTTTCCCACAGTTTATTTCACTGCACGTTGCTAGTAATGATTGTTTACAATGCCATAAATGTCATTCAATTAATTAAAAATAGAGGAAGTAGTCAAAAAAGCAAATCAAAGAATTCTTCTAGCTAAAGAATTACAGAATCACAGAATCACAAGATGACTTTAGTTGGAGCAATGAAGCTATTTGTGCTGCTTCTATAGAGAAAACTTTAAAGATTAATATTGAAAAATCAACATTTTACTTTCTTACTTCCTCTGAAATGACCAAAGAAAGACCAAAATAAACAAAAGAACAAAAACCTCCTTCCCCCCCAGGCAAATGCTATATATGAATTTGATACTATGAATGGTGCAAAATTAAAAGTGCTATGTAGAATTTCTGATATTTCTGCTCAAGTACAACTATTAAGTTTCTAATAAAGCATTCTATTTCTATTCTAAAACTATTCTAAAATATTAATTGCATATGTAATACTGATATACATGCAAGAACTACTCATAACCCTGATAGAAAGCATTTCTTTAAATAATAGTCGCTAAATAATAGTCGTTTTCTTTGTGCCCATCGGATGCCAGATATCACTTTAAGTTATAGTCAGTGAAAAATAAGAGGGACAAATTCAGTCTTTGCCATCATGGTTTGCAATTTTCTTATATATATGACCTTGTCAAAACTGGAGAAAATGATCAGAGGTAATTGGTGTTCAGGGTACTAAGCATGTCAGGCTCCATGTGTCCAGTGCAAATAAACATTCCAACTCCACTATTTTTTTTCTTTGCATGCAAGAACAGATTTTGTCTTGATTCAGATTCTCTTTGCTCCAGGTAGCATGCAACTCAGCAGAGTTGCATCAGTGGAATGGTAACTCCAGTGCATCTCACTGCACTGTGACAGTCAAGATGCAGGTATGCAAACCAGGTTGCAATACTTTGTTTCCAGCTATTTACAGTGAGATTTTTTTCAGACTAAAATATTGCAGATCAAACAGAACACTGTTATCTTTTGCCTTAAGCCTGCTGTAAGCAAAAGTGCAATCAACAGGCCTGACTATCTATATCTAAAACTATCTCTTGCAGTGAAACAAATGAGAATTTCACTTTGGAAGACAATGGTTCCTTGCACTGTATTTGGTCTTTATTATTTAAAATCGTATTTGGATTTGTCAGACTGAGTAGCACGTTTTACGTTTATTATGCTGTTAACTTTAAGAGTGACCTGTGAACCATCACATCTGAGCAGGCGTGTATCATGGAAAATAAACCTTCACTACTTACACCAGCAAGAACACCATCTCAGGCATCACTGCAGGCAACGAAAGCTTTGTTTTCCTTAAGGCTACAGAATCAAAGCTGTGATGAGAACATGGCAAGTACTTGTAGCAATTAATCCACTGGAGGACACAGACTGTTTTATTTGCAAGTTATCTGTGCACAAGGCTTGTTTGGAGGATCTGTTTGTTCTTTGAGATGGCCTGAACCTTTTATTTCAACACAGGGATTACTTGGCAGCCTTTCACTGCCATTGGGCAGCTGGCAATTGATAATTTGCCATGCAGCCAGCAGGGTCGCCAACTTGAGATTTTATCATGCATTTGATTATATCTGGTGTTTTTTCTTCAAGCCCCAGGTCCTAGTGAGGGTCTCAGGCTTCCATTAAAACCATGCATGACTGAAAGCCAGCTGGCAAACAAAAATATCCTCCTCTTGTTTTTGAGAAAGCTCAGGGCTGCATCATAGGGAAGATTTTTTTCCTAAGCCATCTCCTTCAGCAATCAGTGTTGGTATCTCTGAGGGGAATCTCAAGTCCCTTCACCTTTTGCTACATTTTTGCATTGCTATATAATAGGATGTGCAGAATGATATTTATCTCCAGTGACTATAAAAAAAATTTTAGCTTACTAGTTTTTCGATTGCTAGCAGCAGCTAAAACCAATCCCACCCAGAATACGAAGACCATCTTTTTCATTAAAAAAAAAAAAAAATCTCCGTAACACACCAAGGTGTTCATGCCTCTCAAAAGGGATAGCTGAAGTCAGAGCAGGAAGGGTAGGAGAATCTATAGGATTATGCCAGAGGAGCAGAGCTCTTATAAAACTTCTTGTGTTTTCTGCTATTTTTTCACTGCCTTCAGTGAGCCAGAAGCCCTAAATTTCTGCTAAGCAATACCACCAAGTGAATAATAGCCCAGAGAAGCACCTAGATAAACACTGATGAGCTAAATATAAACATGGGAATCTGTCTCTCACTTAAAATTTCTTTCAATGCACTGTTTACCGACATGCTTAAGGGACATACCTCTAGGACCTCACCAGTTTACATTCTGATGTGTTTACTTCTCAACAGCACCTTCTTTGGAAGGTCCATTATATGCATTAAAGCTGCAAGATGAAGAAAGGAAGTCAGAAGCACAGAGGTAAATAGCTGAAACCCAACATACTATACCTGATTCCTGAGAAAGCAACGTTGCAAGAAGCTTTTTGCATGTATCAAGGTGGTAGGTACTGTTTATATCACAGTTCTCAAATATACTGCCACTCCGTATTAGAGACTACAGTTAACTTTAATTTAAATGACTGTTGCCGAATTCTATGACCTTTCTTTGAGCAGAACTACTGTTGACCTTAACTGTGCTAAATTTGAAAAACAATGAGGATGGCTCATAATTCTTAGTCTTAAGTTTCTCATTCACCTGCTAGTTCCTTTCAGGGACCTATCTGATATCCGACTCTTAAGGGACCTGATAAATGAATGATATCTCCTCTTTCTAAATTCCTAATCTCAGCAGAACGACATCAATTTTCAGTACTGTAGGTGTGGCTTACAGTAGTTAAGAAAGCTTATCCAACCATTCTTTTTATACAACCACCCTAGAGTTATAACTTCTGCCTCTGCCCCATACTCCCACTGTGGCCCTTTGAGGCTCAGTTCCTTATCTGCAGAATAGGTCTAGTGTTGTTTTAAAAAGATTTCATAAGAATGCACACACAAAATTTTCTGAGAAGGCAAGATACAAAGAATCAGAACCCAAGGGAGAGTTATAATCTGCTGTTCCCCGTTCCATATTGGCAGCAATCAAAGATCCCCTGATCTCTGATCCTCCTTTCCTGATGACAGTAGAGCCTAGGGCCTTGGTATTCTCATCTGGTGCATCCTTCATACTTCCATCTTATGATTCAAATTGGATCTGAATACATTACTTGAATAGGTCTCATTCCATTAAATTCAAAGAGGAAAGACTGTAAATTTAAACATTTGATCCTATTCTCCTCAGAGTCAATGGCTTTTTGCCATTAATCATACAAAGACAAGCACCATTTTGTCATTTAAAATCCAAAGAGACAATGTAGCTCCTTTCACAAGCATATTCCTTCCTTCCCTCTCACCTCATGGTAATATCAAATATTTCACAAAGAACACTAATTTGGGCTGACCAAAGTAGGAGCTTCAAATACAATCAAATCATAGTTTGTTGGAGCTTTTTTTTAATGCAACATTTCTTGGTGACAACATATTATGTGAGCTCCAGTAGCTCATTTGTCTGCTGCAGTTCTACTTTATCAGCCTGGAGTAAAAAGAATTGATATGTCTGGTTAGATAAAGTAAATGGAAACTCAGGGCTCATTCCAATTTGCTGTACTTTGATATATTTCACTAACCTTAGAGTGCTGCATGTAACACCGGTTGCTATTTGTATATAAATATTGCACATTAAAAGATCTCTTAAAGTAATGCTTGTGCTTATTTCTGCTCTTTCTCCCTCCCTGTTGCGTGTTTATTGGTTTTATGATTGGAAGACAAATGTCTTGCTTTCTGACTACATTCTTTTTCAATCCAAGATGCTGCCCAGAACAAGAATTCATCTTCATTGGTAGCTTGCTAGCCTGATAAAACAAAATGAGATATTTTCCAGGAATCCTAGATACTAATGCAGTAGACGTTTATAACTGCAATAAGTTATTCTCTCCTGTGGTCTTAAAAATATTTGATCATTTCTACCATCTAAGTCTATCTTTCCTATAATTTTCTTGGCTGGGCTAGAAATGCACTGGAAATGAATCTTGAATCAGGTCTTATTTCTTATGTGTTTTGTACGATGTTTTAATGCAAAGTAAGAGCAAAAAGTGACAGTGTGCAAGAGGACTGGAAAAGTGCTGGTGGCTGGTGGCCATTGAGTATTGCATTTCTGGGAGGGAAGAAAGATTTGGTTTCTTGTCCTAGTCTCATTGCAGCGAGCTATACTTTGCCCATTTGAATTCTTATTAGGGCAATTTACTGTTCAGGAATACTGCTTTTGCAAATAGACACAATTAGGCAATGATATCTCCCTCTCATTATCAGCTGAAATGCCATAGCAAGTCAGTGGACTCCTGCTACAAAGCAGGGACAAGTATTTGTACTCTCAGATTTGTTTTTCCTGTCAGCTGGTTTGTCAATGGTGGGAGCCAGAAAGAGGTAACAGAAATAATTTTGCAAAAAGTAAGAGACTAGTGGGCTATTTTTCTTGTTGCTCTCAATACACAAACATCAGAAGCTGGAGATACAGCACAGGACAGGTACAACAGTATCTCAACACACTTCTTGCTTCTGAATCACGCATATTGGTAAAGCCTGGAATTTGAGCTGGCAGCACTGGATTCCTCTTTGGTGAAGACAAAGTACAACTCAAGGAAAGGAAACACAAAGTAAAGTTGAGTGAAAAATAGATTTTGCATTCTGATGACCAGAATGGAACTGGGGGAAGGGCGGAATGGTTAAGTCAGATGGATTTATATTATTCAGAGATGGGTTTTGATTTTTGAAAATAACAGTAGAAGGTAATTTCACTTTGTTTCAAAAAGTTACGTCTGATGTGAAATGAAATACTACACTTTGTTTCTAGGTGATTTACACCTGTTGATTTCTTTTTGTTTGTTTATTTGTTTTGGGAGGTTTATTTTTCAAGCTCAGAAACTCTTGACCTTCATAGATATTATACACCCTTCAGCAAGAAATAGATCCTCATTTCAGTCTCTAACAGTACACTCACTATTCTCACTCTAACTGGCATTTTGCATAGATAAAGACATTTAGTCTGAAATTGTTGCTGTGAATCCTTTTTATATGAGGATGACAGTTCCATCAAAGAGGCTTGTGAATCTGAAATAACAGTCAGGTATGTAGTCCATACAGTTGTATGTACAAATTGTATGTATGTTGGCCCATACAAGCCCATACAAGCCCATATATATAAAGTTCAGGACTAGGGGTGATGAGCCTTAGATTCAGGTGTTTGTGCAGAGCATGAAGGACAAATTCTCTCTTCCAAAACTGGCATGAGCTACATCAGTGCATTCAAAGGCAGTAAATGGATAAACAAGACAAATAGCTTTGTGAGCAACTCTGCTATGATAAACAAGTGTGTCCCAAGGCAAACTGAAAACACTATTTGTATTTGCAGATATTTCCATCCTGAGACAAATCCTACTCCCCGGTTATACCCACAGAATGGTTTTGCATTTTCTGGTACTGTAAGCACATAGCCCAGAGAGATCCAATATGCAATGAAAAAATATATATATTTATAAAATATTATATATATATATATTCTTCTTAAGAAAATGAATGGAGACTGATAGAAATCTCATATTCCTTCAAGAAAAGCTTGTGTCCACAGTGAATGCCTAGGATAGCTGCATTTTTTATGTCAAGTTCTTACTGAAATGCCTGGGGATACATGAGATGACACGAAGCCAAAAACTTCAATCTAATGCAGAGCAATAAAAAAGCAACTAAAAAAAGAAATTTAAAAAATGTTTACCAAGTCAGAAGGGCCAGTGCGAACTACATATACTTGTATGCTATACAACCCACTCCCTAAAACGAACAAAAAAAAAACCCCACACTCTTCTCTGTCATAGAACTGAGCATGGATACCCATCCTCTCACATTAAACACAATTCAGATTTACAATGCTATCAGGATTTTTATCTCTGAGACTTAGGTAGTTCTTCCCTTTGATTCACTTCTATTAAGGTGAGAAAATATTCCTCAACTGATTTTCCCTTTTCCAGTAAACACCTCTACTAAAAGTGGAAGAGATTCAATAGAAAGACTGACTGAAAGTCCTGCTTCCCCAAGTCTTCCAAAAGACTTCTATTCTGGTGGATAAAACACCCTCTTGAGAGTAGAGTAAGGCACAAGTACCTGGGAAAGACAAAGGATTTTGATCAGGAAGGGCCAGGTTGTTGCTCCATCCCACGCTGTATTGAGTAAAATATGAAGGACTACTGCCTGTTGTGTGGAGAACTTAATCTGATTGTTCCATTCTCAAAATACATCCTGGAACATGCCCTGGAAGGCAGAGAGGTAGGAAGCATGTCTGTGATTCTCCCACAAACATGAGGAATGTGGTTAATCATGTGTCACCCCAAGATTTAAGATCTTCTGGGCACGCAGATCATCCCATACATTTAGCTATTCAGTATTCACTTTGCTCTTAGAAGTAGAACTGCTTCCAAGGTTGGGCAGCAAATGAGCTCAGCCTGGCAGCCAGGATTTTTGACTAGTGATCCTGATGTGGCAGCTTCATGCTCAAGCTCTTCTATGGATGACATCCATTGTACTTGGCAAAACTGGGGCTATAACACAATTGGGCTCTCTAAAATCTGTGCCAGCATGACCAATTCCAAGCACTACATATTGCAATTTAGAGTGAAGGCAAACCTGTTTCACACATGGACCCTAAGAAGTGAAAACAAATGCCAAGACCTGTTTCTTGCCAAAATGTCAACTGTTTTCTTTTGTTCAACCAGCCTCACTTGGTGGGGAAAAAAAAAAAAAAAGATTTAGCTGATAAAATCTCATAAATTCAGGAGATATAAGAGCAGGAAAGAGATATTAACACAGGTCTCTTCCTGACAGTATTAACCCTTTAGATATTGAAACAGGAAACTTCATCTCAAGTCATGAAATATCTGACATTCTGACATTTCAAATCACTGACCAAAGTAAAAGCTTTTTTGTTGTTGTTGTTTGTTTGTTTTACTTTAGATTGGATGGAATTCAAGCACGTTTCAAATTAAAGTATTACAAATTCTAAGATGCACATATTTTGGTTTTCAGAGATTTGTGTGTGAGTGGGAGTTTAGACAGAATAAACTGACAGAATTGCACAAAAGACGTTTAGAAATTTCAGTTTACAAGAAGCACATTTTCTTTTTTGGGAGAAGAAAACAAAAATCACCCAGTCCTGCAAACTTCACCATTTAACAGACAGGAAAACTGACATATGTGCTGCATACAAGGTGCTGTATCAAAGGGTTTTTTTTGACTCCACTAGAGAACCCAAAAATAGGACTTTACCTGGCATAACAATCCTCCTATAAAGTCCACATTACCTACCGAAAAGATGTCAGGTTTCACTGCTCTGCATAATATTAACCCAGTTTTATTTTAAGCTGGTACTGCAGAACACATTCATGTATCTACATAATAAAAAAAAAAATAAAGGTGCTATGCATTTGCACTGGATTACTGGCAAAATATCAGTGTCATTTCTGTTTTCAGTTTCTGCCTCCTTTACCCAGTACCAATATCAATTAGACTGCATTGCAGACAAATTGCCTTGCAAGAGTTTTTCATTCATTTCACAGTCTCTTCGGGATCACAAAGCATCAGAGAAACATTTCAAATCCTAGGAAGAAAAACTTTTAAAAGGGCAAAAAAGGGAGATTGGAAACCAGAAGCAGATGACAAAATTCTTAGTCAAACAGATAGGGGTTAGTAGGCAATGGAGCAAGGATACAGGCATATATGTGGGTAGGTTTAAGATCATGCTGTAATAGCTGGGTCTGATTCTCACTGTCCTGATTGAGAATAATGCTCTCTATTGCTTACAAAAGCTTTGCAGAATACAGGATACTTCATCCCTCTGCATATAGATTTCACAACAGATGAGCTTCAAATTTATTCAGTCCTTTCACTAATTACCCAAGCTGATCAGCTGCTCAATCTGCTTTAGTCTCCCCAGCAATGAATGATGAAAGTGCAATAAAAGCTTGCTAATAACAATGCTTTTCTTTTTTTCTCATGGTCAGTATAAGTTAACCTATACACAGCCTTGGAAGATACAGGAGATCAATGTTACACTTTGTAAGAAAGACAGGAAAATTTGAGCAGTAAAACAGGATAATTTGTTGGAGAGAATCTGTAAGGAAATTTAGAGAAGGAAGAATAGCTCCAGCATTATTACTAGTTTTGTTTCTGGTCTGCACTAAGATTAATAAAGAATTTATTGTGGAAGCAAAGGCTAAATCAGCCCTCTGTCTCTTCCTACCCAGCTTATTGCTGGGCACATAGAAACTTGCTAGAGCTCTGGCAAGAAGTTGAAAAACATACCCATGTGTTCCCATTGCTGGTACCATCTTTCCAAAGGGACAGGGCATCGGATACCCTAGAACAAAAGGCCGTGGCCACAATCTGAAACACAGAAAGTTTTGTCTGGATTGAAGGAAAAACTTCTTGACTGTGAGGGTGACAGAGCTGGAACAGGCTGCCCAGAGAGGTTGTGGAGTCTCCTTCCCTGAAGGTACTCACAATCTTCCTGGACATGACCCTGTGCCACGTGCTCCACGTGCTTGCTTGTGCAGGGGGGTTGGACTAGATGATCTCCAAAGATCCCTTCCAACATCAATCATTCTTTGATTCTGTGGATAATTGTCATAACTGGGTGTCAAGGTAGACGACAAGTTGACCATGAGGCCCTCGTGGTCAAGAAGGCCAATGGGATCCTGGGCTGCGTTAAGAAGAGCGTCTCCAGCAGGTCGAGGGAGGTGATCCTGCCCCTCTACTCAGCCCTGGTGAAGCCACATCTGGAGTATTGTGTCCAGTTCTGGGCTCCACAGGACAAGAGGGATGTGGAGCTGCTGGAGAGAGTCCAGCGCAGGGCCACAAGGATGATCAGGGGCCTGGAACATCTGCCCTATGAGGAGAGGCTGAGGGAGCTGGGCCTGTTCAGCCTGGAGAAGAGAAGGCTGAGAGGGGACCTGAGCAGTGTCTATAAGTACCTCAAGGGAGGCAGTGAGGAGGATGGTGCTGGTCTCATTTCACTTGTGGCCACCGACAGAACTAGAGGTAATGGACACAAACTGAAGCACCAAAAGTTCCACAGGAACTTAAGGAAAAATTTTTTAACAGGGAGGGTGCCAGAGCACTGGAACAGGCTGCCCAGAGAGGTTGTGGAGTCTCCTTCTCTGGAGATCTTCAAACCCGCTTGGACGCAGTCCTGTGCCACGTGCTCTAGGTGACCCTGCGTGTGCAGGGGGGTTGGACTAGATGATGTCTAGAGCTTGCTTCCAACCTTAAGCATTCTGTGATTCTATGATTCTTTGAATTCCCAGTACTGTCAGTGAAATATTCCAGAGAGTTTGCAGCTTCATTATGCTTTTGGAAAGGGCCCTTGAACAGACTCTTAATTTGTCTGTAAAGGCTAACCTGGAGAAAAAAAACCTAAAAGGAGCAAGCCAATGTGTCATCTGTTTTCTCTCTCAGTGAATAGGCAAAATCCATAGCACACATTCCCATGGTGAAGCAGCTGAGATATGAGCTGGTGCTTACCAAAGTCCAAGTGTACTCAGCAGCAGACATATACTGCAAAAAAGGCTGTATTTCCATCTACGACTGAATTATCTCAGCTATTGTGCTTGCATTAGGAGAACCAAGCTTCAAAAACAAAGCAGGAAATATACTCAGAAGAGAGAGATTTTAAGTTTGTTAGGAATGTTTTTTTTTTTTTTTTTTTTTTTTAAAGTGGTAGGAATGAATAAGGTGAAGTTGACAACAATACTTTCAGTTTCTGTTTTCAGGAAATAGTTTCATAAACACTAGGATCAATTGATTCTAATAGATTTACATATTGCAGCTGCTGTATTTCCATGTCACCTTGCCTGAGCTGATGGCCCTTAGTATTAGGCCTCCTATGGGACCTCTTCCATGTACTACCAGTTTCCATGAAACCTTCAAACCTTAAAAAAAAATCTGGGAAAGTGAAAACAGTAGTGGGACACAAACACACAGAGATAATGTGATCACAGAAAGATCATTTCTTTGGGAACCCCAGAAAAAATGGGACTAATTCATTTTTTCTGCAAGCTTTTTTTCTGCAAAGACACGGACTATTCTTTAGTGGTGTGAGAAGGCTTCATTGGGTAAAAAGCTTTAGACACCATCAAGGCTGCTACCGCTCTGCCTCATCGGTGCTTAGAATAGCGTTCTTTATCTTCTCAAGGCTAGCTACTTGCTGCTTCCTGTTTCTCTGCTTCTGGAGAACTTTCTTCAGGCTGAAGAAGTTTTACTTTTCTGCAGTTACTCTAGTATCGAGCAATCCCTTAATCTCCATGACCCCCATGACCCTTGGTGCGCTACGCTTTAAAATGGGAAAAGACTGTTACTTACAAAAAATGGAGATTTTCCCTCTGCCTATATATTGGTTTGTAGTCTGCAGCTCTCTCATGGATGCTGAAATATTTTGGGGCAACTTGACAGAGTTCGATCCTCGTTGTTTGCTTGGTGCAGCTCCTGTAGGCCTCATAGTCAAAAGTGTATTTCTTGTCTTCTTGGCAGGAGGAACAGCAATTTGGGGGCCACAGACTGTGATACTTGGCCAGTTTTCTTTTCTTCTTCTTCCCTTTTTTTTTTTTTTTTTTTTTTCTTAAACTGGCACACACTTTATATGTATAATGACCATGATATTTCAGGAGCAGTCTAGGGTTTGTTGACAAGCTGGAAAATTGCCCTCTCCACTGATAGTTTCGAAGAACAAAATCAGATGAAAAGATTTGACTCAATCAGATCATACCAAGTTAAGTGAATGGAATCTCTTTATTTTCCTTTGGGTTCTCCCAGCCTCTTGGTAAGCAAGAAGCAATGCTGCACATCTAGGTAAATGAGGTACTTTTTAGTTAGTCAGGAGAGCACCAGTACATAAAGAAATGGTGATTTAATAATCTGTTTACATCTGAGGGAAGAGAAGGGAGAGTCTTCAACGTCAAATATGTTCATCAGTTTCAATTACCAAGAAAAAAAAAAAAAAAGCTCTCTTTCTTCGAATACATCATGCTTTTTGTGGATGCCTGCAGATATACCAGTAGAATCAATCACAGAGATCTGTGTAGGTCTGATTCAAAATGATGGAGAGGCAGTGGTAAAAATGCCAGGCAGAGCCTCAGAACGAGCATACATTTTTCCTCTTTTTTGTCTACCTTTGAGCCCTCTGTTTTGCAACTTAAACTCTCCACCTCAGCTTCATCATCACCAGTTTGACTGGAACCAGTTCCACAGGTCTGGATGCCCTCTATCCCATATGCAGGGGATGGAATTAAATACTATGCTGGTAACCACTTCTTTTTTTTTTTTTCTGAGAAAGTGGGAAGGAAAGTAGATAAAGTTTGGTCTCATTATCTGATTCTAAAAGTTTGGGCTCAAATTTGAGCTTGGTTCTCAGTGAATATCTGATTTTTCTTGATACTTGAGCTTAAAAAACAAACATGTTTTGGCTCAACCTGCATGTGAAACACATTTATGCTGAAGAAAATGTTAAATGCAAATGAAAGATTCTATTTTCAGTTATAGTGATCTGATTTTTAAAAAAATATGTTAAGTCTAACTCCCCTTCAAAATAAGTTGTTCTGATTTGAACTGCAAGATTGAATCATTTCATTTTAGGAAAAAAACAGCTTCAAATTTATACATTTCTCTCTCACCTACCTCTAACTTTAGGAACCTATAAGTGACCGTTGAATTAAATTCTATCCATAAAGAACACAATTCAGCTCCAAAACGCAGCTTTCATACGCTCATGAAAACTAGTTGCTGAGTCGTACCCTTTTCTAATAACAACATCTGCCTCTTGTAGGTTTTATGAAGATTCATTCACTGTATACTTTGTAAGCAGAAAATGCTTTGTTGATACAAGGCTGATGATTGTTTACACATAGGACCATAAATCTAAATTCATTTTCTTTCCTTGTATTTGAAATATTTTAATACTGCCCCTTAATCAAAACTCCCCTAAGTGATCTCCATAATTATCCTGAAAGGGAAAAGGGATGTTCTCACTGATCCATGTTTGTTATTTTTTCTCTTTTCTAACTCTCAGTCTAACTTCTCCAAACCATATACAAGATTTCCCAGTAACTGGGAAGCACTACAGAGATGTGGAATAATATAGCGAGTATAGATTTGAAAACAAATGTATGTATTATTTCTTAGCTCTGTAAGCTGTAAGTAGATTTTCTTTCCCAGCTGGCATATGCTTATTTTATGTTATGTTAGTCTGGTGGAAATTTTTAATTTATATTTATTCCCAATGTTTTATTACATTTGCACTCAGCTGAGTTAGAGACCAGAAAGGGTGATTGTTATACAGTAGTTTACTTTTAAAAGAAATAGGGCTTCTCAAGCAACTAATACAGGAAGATGTATCACCAGCTTGAATAATTGTGACAACCATAGACGGTATCAGTGCCTGTTTGTTTGCACAATACCCTACTGCATTAAGAAAGCCATCCCAGCTGTCTTGGGCTCTGGAGTCACCCATTTCATCACTTGACACTGCAGCAGATGTTATGGATTGATAACAGACTTCACTTCATTCACTCCACATCTAAGATTACCTCTGGAAAAAAAAATCAAATACATTATAACACTCCCAGCCATTTGTAAAGAAAAAAAAAAAAAAAAGAAAAGATCAGCAATTTATTCTCTCTTTTGCAGCATTAAATGGCTTCTTTTTAGCTTTGAAAATATATTTTTATATATTTAATTTTTTTTTACTTTAGACATTCTCAATAGTGGGTATGCATCTTAGTACCGACCGAAAGAGAGAGAGAGAAAAGGGAGAGAGATTTAATGATTTAATTATGTTAAGACTTGGACAGGTTTTAGGATTATGAGTTACATCCCCATTATATCAGATGCCTTATGTTTTCAGTGATAGTATGTAAATGTGGTGTGTTCATTGTGTTGGTGGCAGAAACAGCAGACGAACCAAACCCTGCAGTTTTGGTCCATTAGATGAACAGTGATATTTGAGTGTCTAT